>NW_020539725.1:51504478-51581098 GCF_003426905.1 Ctenocephalides felis | reverse complement strand
TTCTCCACACCACGAGTTATGTCTTGAAGTTAATATCTTTCCAAAATTCGTGAAGTTGAATCGACTCAACAGTTCTTGCATATGAATCCTTTCTCCTTGGGTGGCAGTATTCCATAATAAATACACCATTGTATATTATTTATAAATATGAATATAACCCAAAAATGGTTCCGTAATCCTTACTTGAAACGCACAACGGACAGAATCATGGCAGAGATATATTTGGGAAAAATACGATACAGAAAAAGGTCAACTAATACTCTTATGAGTGAGGAAGAAAAAGGTCCTGATCTGAATGGACAAATATTTTGTTCGGAAGAGCGGTCTATATATACGAATGCTACTTATTTTCATATGCTAAACATAAACAATGATGTGGAAATGGATGGAAAAATATATACACTAGCAGGATTCGAATAATATGGGGCTACACAATTTATTGTAAAGCATGATAAACAGGACTTATAAACGGAGGGAATAATTTTGAGTAAAGAAAATTTTAAACAAATTAAATTAAAACAATTGTATGATAATTTGATCATTAATATTTTATTTTATCTGTCAATCTAGTAACGTTTCAAAATTTGACACTAACAAAATTATGAGTATGCACATCATTAATATAGCATTTAAAATGATAATAAAATTAGATTACTATTACTGAAATAGACTAGAAAAGTAGAATAATTTAAATTATTTGCGGTCAATGAACATTTATCATCCTCGTCCACCAACTTGCATCAATCGCAATGAATATCCAATTTGCTGCAGGCAGATTATTGGCCAAAGATTGGATCCTATGAACGCACCTGATCCACCATATATGCCCTTACAGTTGCCTGAGGATACTGGTCAATTGATAGACCTATTTTGCCATTTGGATTAGGCAGGAAAAAAAGGTGAAAATAAAATTTTTGATGCTATAAAACTGAACTGCACTTAAAATTCTAAAACTGACCAAAGTGTCAACAACGTTGTCCAAATTAGATACCAAATGAAACTTATCATCTAGAATCTTAAAGCAATTATTATTTTGAAATTGACATTGCGATAACTGTTTTGCAATATTTTCTATAATAGTGGTCTACTTCTAATTATCTTTATAATTATATCATATCCCCAACTATTAGGCGACATCATGAAAAATGTCAAAAATGGATCAATTGCGAATTTGAAGGCGATGAGGAAATTACCACTACAGAAGTTCCGGTTAGAGTAAATTTAGGTATGATGTCAAACGATTAACAAAAGTTATGAATATCGAAGGTATGCTTGTATTCTAATTCTAATTCTAAGGTCCTGAAGATGCAGCCAGAAAGAATTTGCAACTTACACTAAATTTAAAATTGATGCCAAAAGGGACTGTCAAGAAAAAACGTGGACGTTGTAAGGTAATATTCAGGCATCTCATACTTATTTTCTGAATTCTTATAATTTAAATTTTTGTATTATCGCGTCCTAAATTTTCCTAAGGCTCTTTTTGCTTGTTTCACCAAACTGTGGCGGAGAAAACGCGATGATACCTCTGGCTTAGGAATGCGTGATTTAATGGCTCGTATGGTCGGAGCATTGGATGATATACGATCCGCATTGAAAGATATGAAAAGAGGCCAGGATGAATTTGTTGGAGCCATTGGCCCATCCTCTGCTTCTGGTATTTGATAATAATTTAAAGATTTTAACGGAATTCGTATTTGATATAATATCAAAAACTTGAATATAATGTTTAAATCTTCTTGATACGTTAATTATTATCAATCATTTGCATACATGAAATAGTATATATAATGAGAATCAGTAGCATCAATTTCTCCGATAAAATTGTTTTCTAACAATTGTTAAAAAGTTAAACTGTAATTGTCGTGCTACTTCATCATAATGTGCATCAATATGTTGTAATTATTTTTCGTTGGTTGATTTTGTTTGTTAAAAAATGATGATTCTATTATTTCTGGCAGAACCTCCAAAACGATTATCTACCGAAGAAAATAATAACAAGAAAAATCACAAAGACAATAGCAAACCAGAAAAAGTAGATGACCAATGCCAAACTGACCATAACAAATCAAACCAAGTCAAATCAGAAGACTTTAATCATGCTGATCAAAATCAACAAGGCGCAAGTACAGATAAGGATCAAATTAATTCAAATAATCAACCCCAAACACTTGACACAAATGTTGATAAACCAAAAAAGCGGCGTTCAGTGACAATAAAATCAGATTCAGAATCAGATTTGGATAAAGACTCTGCAAAACATTTTCCTTCTGAAACCTCTGTAGCATCATCTAATCAGACCCAAACCGATAGCATTGAAAGTCAGGAACCATCTTCAGGAAAATCAGAATCTTCTGGTTCTGCTACAAATGTAAATAAGAACAATAATCAAAATGATCAAATCATTAACTATGCTTTAACCCATACTGCAAAACGTAGGTCCAAAAAGGTGAAGGATGATTGTAATATTGCATCCAAAATTGATTTATTGGCTGCAGCAACATTGAAGTTGCAGGACTTAGTTTCTGTGCCTGTCACGAGGAAACTTTATGCTAGAAATAGCGAGTCTTTTGAGGATATTTTTTTGCAGAACAGAGGTATATATCCTACAATTTTCTCTAATAGAAGCCAAATAGGTTGCAACACTGATTCCAGATCGTCGGTGAGTCCGGAAAAATTTACACAAGCTGGAAGGAAACATAAAAATTATAGGAAAAGATGTTCAAATAACCAGGATATTTTACCTCAGCCAGTCTTAAATAATCCAACATTCACAAGTGTTGCTAATTTATCTTTATTCTCTGGGCAGAAAGAGTCTCTTCCAGAACTTTCAAAAACACGTAATAAAAAACGTAAAACAGCAAAAGCGTCTGAATTTACACCTGATAATAGAAAAAATAAAAGCAATATGGGATTTGATAATTCTTTCAAACGTTCGAATCATGTTTTCTCATCATCTAGTTCTGAACAATATCCAAGGAGGTATAGCAAGCCAAATTTTGAAAATGGAAAGTGCAGAACTCGTCCTGTGTCTTGTGTGAATAGAAATATCAGTTTTGTCAGTTCAAATAGCAGTACCAGGTCGACAAATTTAGAAGATATATGCTATAGTAGGAATAAGACGAGGACATCCTTGAGTTTTCCTTACAAAGATAATAGACATGGTAAGGAATATCTATTTGCTGACACTTCGCGGAGCGTTGATGATGATATTCGGGTAAATAATAATAGAAAATATTTATTTTTGAGAATTTGCAAACGTTTTAGCTTACTATTAGTTTTAAAAAATATTTGTCACTAGTAGAAATTAATTTAGATTGATGATACCTTCAACAACCATTGTAACCCTTATAAGAATAGATTAGTAGTTAGTAACTACAGTTACCATCCTTACTTGGCTTGTTGGCTTTTTTTAATGATCATGTTAATAGTCAAAAATCTCATCTATCACAATTAAATGCAGTATTAATTATTTAGGTTGACCAAATATAAAATTTTTGTTTGCCATCTTTCTCTGCTTTCACCTAATATAACTTCTTGGTACTACATTTTCATGTGCATTTCATGCAGCCTTATCGTCGCCGCAAAAATGCCAATTCTAAAAAGGACAATTGGGACAAAGTTTATCCTCGTTTAGCCGGTGCAGGTTCCTTCATGGCTGCTCCAAATCCTCCAGATCCTGCGGATGAATTGCTCCGAGCAATGTTGCAGAGAACTCGAGAATAAGGAAATTATTTTATAAAATGACATGTAGTTGCAAAACGAAATGGAACAAAAATATTGATTTTGTCCAATAGTTATAAACTATTTTGTGGTTTTGTTGGTTGTGTAGTAATTGTACATAGAACTTGTTACTAAATATATCCAAATATACCTTATGAAGTATAGATCAATACCTATATATTTTTTAAAGTAACTTGCTCGAACAATATTTATCACAATTTTTTTAATTTAAATTAAATATAGTTGAATGCTGTAGATTCATTTGGCATTGCAATCCTTTCGGAAAATATCTGAACAAAATGTTAACTATGATTGCTCAATTTTATCATAGCAACCAAAAATATCCACCTAATCCCATTTCCACATGTTTTATTGTCAGTTGCCATCAAACAAAATACAAATTATTTATATTACGAATAAATCCATTACTTTTATGTATTATAATTAGAATGAATATTATTCCAAATATAATTTTGCGGTAATTGATCGTCAGTAAAATAACCAAACTAATGTATTTGTTTCCTTTGATAAATACACAAATTATAATCACAATGGGCAAATGGTTTGTTGACTTATCTAATGGAATATGTTTAACTAATACTTTGAAATTGAATATTTCTCAATATGCTTTAAACCGTCATTATTGAATATTATTTGTGAATATAAATATTTCATGTGAACAGAATTTGTTAATGGTATTGTGAAATATATATTATAAAATATTATTGGCTTTTTATGTCAGAAGTTTTAAAATTAAGCCCTAAAGGGGGCGCCCAATAATAACGTAATAGATTTTTTAGCCATTTTTGGATTCCTCTCCCCCTCGTGATATTTAAAATACCCCCCATCTTCCCCACCAAACATCAAGTGTATTTTTAGTCACGTAAAATTTTTCGAAGAAATTTTTTGAATTAACGAAAAAATCGTATTTTTAACTTTCCGTAGGGTAAGTTACAGTAATGGGCCCGATCAAATTTTTTGCATTTCTTCATGTTTCAGAGGTTTCTGAACATTTGGCATACCTGAGAAAAAATGGATGTGTGTGTACGTGTGTGTGTGTGTTTTGTATGTCCGCATTTTTTCGTCCACGTTTTTAGATGCACGGATCAACCGATTTGAATGGTTCAAAAAACATTTCTTTTATTAACTTACTTTTCTTATACGGCACTGATTTTTCATTTGCTTTATTATTTGCACTATAATTATTTATGGGGAACAGGATAAAATATTCTTTCTATCCAGACATTTTTTATTAACTTAAGATTTGTACTAATATTTAACCTTAAAATGTAATGACATAAAACATCGAATAATTAACAATATGCTTCACGCTTTCGGTGACGTACGCACTTATAAAGTCACGCATACAAAGAAGCCTCGCACAAATACGACGATCAATCAGACTCGACCCGTATAGAAATAATCTGATCGAGAGCGAATGACGAATCGTTGGCACTCGACCTTACCGTAACTCACTTCCGTTACATTTGTACGGATTTACACCTATGTCGCGCCTAAAGAAGTTTTACTTCAGAAACTCATATTTGGACTCAACATTTATGAAAAACTTACTAAATTTGATAAGTCAAAAAATATCTTCTATCCCTTGCTCCACGCATGTGATGCCATATGTTATGAAATTTTCACGAAAATCAGATATTTCCATATAGTGATACCAGAAACTAGTGCCTATCTCCTCAAATGCTGAATAATAAATAGCTTTCCGTAGCAAAGTTCTGTTTGCAAACGTAGTCCGAGGCTCAGAATTGAGCGCAAAGGCAATAACCGCTTGCGACATATTAATATAGACCGCAAATGATATGTTTACATATTGATATAGGTCGGTATATGGGTCTTGGGAAATAACATACGTTCAGGATTATCGAAATGCTATAATTTCGGTCGAAAATTATGAATAATTATCTCATTCCGATATAATGGAATGTACTTGTTATTTCGAGCAGCGTATGAAATATTTTTTGCCTAAGAGTAATAAACATGTTTTTATATATTGTTGAATTGTTAGCTATTTGTGAATACATGATAAAATATTTAACGATCACAATCCCTATTGGTATGCATCCCTATTGTATTATTAATAAACTCTCGAATATTTTTTTGATTTGTTTTTTAATTATGACTGAAGTTCTAATATACTTTCAACAATTAACTTTAAACAATTTCAACTCTGCAATTCAGTTTATATAATTCTTATAAATATTAGATAATATTACAGTATTTATACTAATCTACTTAAAAACATTTAATATTCCTCGATCATTTCATTACGGTGCGGGAAGTTCCAGCAGTTTGCCTTAAGGCACGATGCCATACACCACTAGTTTATTTACATGTTTGTTTCGATATCGCACAATTTTCACTCACTTTATTATTCATTTTCTTCATTCTTCTGTCGGTTTTACAAATTATATGCTATCCATATTATTATATCATGAAGTCGTTCCCATGAAGGAAAATATTGAATACACCCTTTTCACATGTCATTGAAGGATTATACATATTATGCTGAAAAACACGCACCCTTATAAAAGCTTCCAAAATCATAATAACAATGGAATACATAGATATGATTTATTAAAATAATATATTTTGATTATTTTATATGCTTTGATATATGGAATGAAAATGGTGGAGAACACGCATGTTTCAAAATTAAACTTCATGGTAAAGGACACATGTAATCATAGTTTTGAATATTTCATATTCGAATAACATTTGATTTTTTTAACTTTTCGTAGGGTAAATTGTAGTAATCGCAAAAAATCGAAAATTTAAGTTTCAGAGGTTTTTGAACATTTTGGCATACCTTAGAAAAAATGAATGTATGTGTGTGCGTGTGCGCGCGTGTGCATGTGTGTGTATGTATGTATGTGTGGATACACTTTTTTGTCGACGATTTCAAGAACACGGATTAATTTTTTTTCAAAACTTTTAAAAATCTCAGAAATCTATGTTTTTCGAAGTTCTAAAAAAATTGAATTTTTTCTGAAAATTTTAATTTATTGTTTGGGAAGTTACAGCAATTTGCCTTAAGGCATGATGCCATGCACAACTAGTTAATCCTCAGTTTCTGAAAAACAGAAAATTCAAAAAGCACTATTTGTAGGATTTTTTTCTTAATGATTTCTTATAATCCCATGCGTTCCTACAATTTACTTACAAGTAGAAAACGAGTCCACCACAAATTTGTCTTTTTTATTGCAGAACTTTTCATTTATTTTTTACCGTGTATTCAAAAAAGTTTTTATTTTCAAGGAACGGTGGCTTTTCTTTCCTCATATATATTGTTATTCTGTGTCTTGTCAGATAAATCCAATTTATGCGCACGTATTGACTTATGCAAAGGTATATACCGTCTCTTTGTATATGAAAATATTTACACGTGTTCACAAAACAGTTCATACATAACTTTATATCGGGTTCACCATCAATATTAAAGGATACATGAGAAGATACACATCCTTCCATATATAGGTTCTCGTTTCATAAGGATCGATGTATAAATTTGGATGCTATGAAAATTATTGGATTTGTCATATAGTAATGCTTCAGAGAAATTGATGAACCATGTTTGTGTTTTTATATTTCACTTTATATAATTTTTACTTTATATAATTTTTACTTTATATAATTTTTAATGAATTGATTATGGATTGCACATATCACTAGACAGTCAATGTTTATACGTGTTTATTAGGATGGTTCTTAATGTGGATGTTTTCAAATTTCTTTGGTCCCAGGGGCTCAAATGCTTCCAAATTCATAAAAAAAATCTCTAAAAGTTTTAGCTCTTAATATAAATTTCAAGATAGTCCGCACCCCAACCAAAGTTTCTTTGGAAATAGCATGGGTAAAATTCCATTTGTTTTATAACTTAGCGACAAGTGAATCAATTTTTTGAGAATAACATTGTATTTGCTTATTTTGATCATATATAAAAAATATAACAAAAATTTGATATATTTCGTAAAATAAGTATTTACTTAGGAAGCAGAACCAAGAAACTTTGGTTGGAGTGCGGACTATCTTAAAGTTAATATTAAGAGCTGAAGTTTTCAGAGAATTGTTTTTTATCAATTTGGAAGCATTTGAGTCCTTGGGAGCAATGAGATTCAAAAACATCCATATTAGGAACCACCCAAGTGTTTATACTTAGAACTTCAAATATCTTTTAAAAAACATGGGGCACACTAGGATTGAATAATGCATCTTAACACTTTGCCGTCCGCACGTCTTGTAAAAATTTATTTGCTTGGCGCCGGTAGTGCTAATTTGTTATCACTTTGCTTGTCCCCGCCCATTCTGGATATTATCGAAAAATTACAAATTTTTAGGTCTTACTAAAGTTGACGGGTGTAACATTTTGTTATCTAAATTAAAACACCAACAGGATGGAAAGATTTCTGCCACTGGCCAAAGGAAGATACTGTGCTCATGACACCACTGTGGTGTCGCCGGCTGTTGAGCGCTAGTTCGCGCCCGACACCACTGTGGTGTCGCCGGACGGCATAGTGTTAACACTAATGACAATCATAGATATCGGTTGAATTATTTTAAAATACATTTACATTTTTTTTTAATATCTGTAACTCGTTTATGTAGACAAAAAACCATTCTAAAAATTTTATTATTCAAGAATGGTGTACAGAATCGAAGAAAAAGCAACGGCATTTAGAAGATCGACCTAAGCCATAAACTGCACTCGGTTATCAAGTGCATAATAGTATTCTATAGCCATATAAGCGTTTTTCTAAGGAAAAAGTATGGATTTTCACGTCCTGGTTAGCGCACGAGCGTCAGCAAATGTAAGAATTTTCTTGTTCATGCAATGGCGATAACGTTTGTTTCATTGCAACCGGGCTCGTAAATTCAGAGGAACTGTTGCATTTATTTCCATCACGGAAAAACAATTCTATATGCCGCTTTGCGAACAATATACGATACCTTTCATGAAAATTCCTTTGAGAAAACATGCTGGTACTTGGAAAAAATATGCGCACCGCATGCTTTTGTACAATGTAGGTTAAAAATGTTTTGCAAGTCATTTTTGTTGAAAAAAGTGAATATGTAAGAATATGTACGTACAAAGTTGGGATTGAATTTTGTGCACTGCGGATAAACTATTTTTATGTACATCATTAATTGAATTTACCACATACTTGTAAATGTTAAGAATTTTTAGCAACCACATTACTCTAATAACAATGATGTATATTCTAAAATAAAAAATATATAAATAATATATATATATATATATATATATATATATATATATATAAATATATATTTATGTATAAATGTATATGTGTATGCATAAATATATATAAATGTGTATGTATAATATAAATATATATAAATGTGTATGCATAATATAAATTCTATGCAAATGCAAGAATATATTTGAATAATACGTACCTAACAAATTTTACCGATCTGTTAATGTACAGTAGTTTTCACAAAATTTCACAGAGAACATTAAAAGTTTCTAAAAGTTTTATACATAACTATAATATATTTTTTCGAAGAATTTTTACATAGTTATGTGAACGTAGTGTAAAGTTAAGATTTTCGACCTTGCGATCACAAGGTTTGATATTCAAATCTCGCTTTGTGCTCAACTTGATATCAAGTAGTAGTGATATTCGTTGAAAATATAGTCCATATATATGTTTGAGTAAAAATAGTCTTCAAAATGATAGTAGTATTCAAAGTAAAATTTTGTCATAAAGCAAGGGGAAAACCATCGGGTTGCCTTTTAATGGAGAAAATCTTGGTAGTATAAAATAAATCACGAGAGCTCACAAAACGAAGAGTTCACATTGCTGCTCAAATAAAATTATTTAAAAAAAATTATGATATTTTTCTCTCGAGTATTTAATCATGGTACGGGAAAAACCAGCAATTTACGCTAAGGCACGATGCCATGCACCACTAGTTTTTTTTTATTAATTTAAATCTTTTTTCATTAAATATTCTCAAACTCTTGCTTCTATGTTGAATATTCCAACATTTTTTTTATTAAAAATAGTTATGCTTTCAATATAATTCAATTTAAAATTGACTTCTCAAGATACATTTATTTTTGGAATAAAAAATAGTTTATGACATTTAGGCAATATTCAAATAAATAAAAAACTAACTAATAAAATAACTAAATGTGAATAAATTTGCATATGTGGGTGTGTTCTTTATGAACACTGTTCATTGAATTATATTGATTTTTTATAAATTACAATGCAACTCAAAACTGGCTTGCGCCGCCATATTTCTTGTGTCCATTTACAAAAGAAGAAACCATTAAAATATTCACTAGTGGCTTAACTAAATTTCCAATCACCACTAATAATTTAATTGAAAGCAATAATCTAATTTTATTAGAAAATATATTCACTCAACAAAACCTATTTATTATATTGCAATATAATTTTAGAACCATCGAGCAATAAAATATCAAATTGATTCAACAGAGCGTCCCAAATTTACGAGCGCGGTATTTAAACAGTTGTGCGCTTCGGAAAACAAAACCGTCCAAATGTGCACGAGGATATTTATTTCCTCTAAAATATCAATAACACGCATTTTCACATATACACGTTTTGTGGTCAATGTTCCATTAAATTATTGGTACTGTAATTAATTCCGTACTGTAATTAATTAAATAACTGTGTATGTATGCATCATTGGTTGGAACTGGGAACTGAAACAACGAAGTATCTACTGTTTTGAAAAAAAAACTTCTAATGTGTTATTGCAATAGTTATTCTTGGTATAGTGGATTTTGAGATGAACTTGTAAGCAAATTGCCATATTATAATATTTCTGGTTTACCTATGTAAAGTATAGGAGTAGGGCTTCGATTCTGTCACAACAAGGTTTTGAGTTCAACTCTTTCATTCAGAATCCATCTATAATTTCGATTTTTACTTCAAAATGTTTTGAGGTAAAAATAGTCGTCTCTTAGGGGAGTGCTTCAAAACGTTCATATATCATCACAATTAGAAAATGACAACCATTGCGTTGCCACCTGATAAAGAAAATCAAAATCAATAATAGGTCAATCATTGAGCTTCATTTAGAGTTATTAGTTATTAGTAATTATTAATGTAATTATTTAATAAATTAATAAAAATTCATATAATTCTCGGAATTTGCGAGTGAAAAGGCTTAATAGTATTATAATATATTCATATTATTAATAATCAAAACAACAGTTTATACATTATTTAGGTCATGATATCTAAACAAAAAATAGTTATTTTATTTCATTTTTATTCAATTTTTACTTCAACATATTATTTTTTAACCTAATGGAACACATTCAGTATGCAATATTAATAATTTAATAATTAAATATCATGTACGATCATAAAATATTTTGTAATATAAATGAATTATATTAATAATATTTTTCTTTTTGTTTCAGGGTGAGTCGGCATGTTCTGGTTCATGAGCTAAATTTCAGTAGACAGTTCTAAGGTAAGATTTGAATCTTCTACTCAATTAGGGAATTTCAAGTTCTAAAAAGAAAAGTTTTGATTTTATTAAATTTGCTGACTGTGGGAATTGCTGAAAAGGCCAGTTTTTATTACTACCAATGCACTTTGTGTGGGATTAAATTTTGAAAATCTAAGGATTACAATTAAATAGCATTTCTAGTTTATGATCTATAGAAATGACTAGATTTATAAAAGATAATTTCCATCCGTATAAAAATATATTTAAATTTATTGATTACAAAAACTCTAGATATATCATTACATTTTGTTTGTATCTAAATCCAAAGCCAGTTGATATCTGCAATGAAAAAAATTGTTTTTAAATTTTTCTATGACAAATATCCATATTTTATGTATGGTCCACATTTCACCTAATCCAAATATCCATTACATCTCGCTGTCTCCTGCTCTAAAATCGAATAACTTAATAAAATTTCAAAGAAAAACTTCTTCCATTGTGTAATTACTTCATGCTCGGAAAGTTCTCATATTTTCATTATTGCGTTAGTTACAGTAACGGCGGCGATATTCTTATCGCATTCGAAAATTTGTCTGATTCTTTTATGTCGCTTTTCAGGACAAAACCAAAGCCGTCTCTTTTTCTGTTCCGTTGCGGAACAAGAAACTTTTGATAAAAACAAAATGTTCAAAGAAAAAAATCTATTTAAATGCAGATCCATGAATGCTTATAAAAGTTTTCGAATCGTTAATGAAGCTATGTGGCCCACTTTTCTTTTTTTTGTTGGGTGAGAATGAGGCATTAGTAATTAGTAATGGAATTATTTCATTACGATTATTTTATATTTATTAAATAGTAAATGATTTTGAATTCGTGCATTTTGTATGATTTATTCTAATTGTATTTAAATTCTTTGCACTCTGTAGTCTGCATCGGGTGCAACAGCGGCGCCTACGGAGTGCAAAGGGTTAAACTTCTTTAGGCGCGACTAGGGAGTCCATATGTGAAAATGCAGCGGAAGTTGCGTTACGCCCGAACTGTTTGTCATTTGCTCTCGATGAAATTATTTCTATACGGGTCGATTGTGATTAGTTGTCGTGTCGAGTGAATAGAGATCTTTCGTTGTATGTTTGTAACGAGGCAATCGGAGTGTCATTAGATTTTAAGGTTACATCGGTAGTACAAATCTTGATTTAATAAAAAAATGCCTGAATCAGAAGAATATTTTATCCTGTCCCCCGCAAATAATTATAATGAAAATAATAAAACAAATGAAACATTTGTGCCGTGTACGAAACGTAAGTTTATTGAAATAATTTCTATATTATTCGTAGTTTCTATAAATCTTTGAAGTTATTAAAATGGAAAATATTTTTATAGGCAATATTGCAGCTGCTCACAAAAATGTATTGTATCGCCAGCGAAAAAGTAAAAAAAAATATTAGTAGTCAATGAATGTATGTTAATTTTAATTACATGAAGTTCTTCAAACACAGTTACATGATGACTGAAATTGTGAAAACAGCAATTACTTCATTTCTCTAATGAAGGTTTAAGGCGTAGATGCTTATTACAATGACAAACCGATCATATTTGAAGTGTGACTTTAATTACATTATTGTTTTCAAATATTCAAGTGGAGCTTATTCTCTATTTCTAAATTGAATGCTAGTTGGTCAGATCTCCTACAACTAAACATGCTTTCAAGCTGATTTTCTACTAGGAGCTGGATTTTTCTATAATGAAATTTTCTTAAACCCTTGCCTATTACTTCTTCCTCCGTTGAATATTCTAACGATTTTCCACTGGCGTGCAGAAATTTTCTATAAAATCTCGATAATGCGTTTGGAATATCTTTATCAGCGCGCGTGTAGAATGTCGCATTGTTCCATTTTCTCGTTCGTCGTGTGATTTTGTCAACGTATTTTCCAACAACAGAAGATTTACGATGCAATGCGCAGTATTCACGTATATGCACCTCCATTCCGGTGGCATATGAGTCCAGTGTTAATAAAGAACAGGTCTTTGTGCTGGAAAATTATGGCTTTAGTTCATTTGAAAAGATCTTACATAAAAGTCAGTATTTGCGCGAAGATTGCGGTTGATGTTTATGCAGTTCTTCATCGACTACGTAGATGGAGGAGAGTACTTGAGTATCGGTAGCTTTTTTATGATTATTTGTTTATAGATGTTTCATTGCTATGCTAATATTATAGTATATCAATCGAACTACTATTAACTTCCCGTAGGGCCGAAAATCGAAATTGAAATTTTGGCATACCTCAGAAAAAATGAATGTGTGTGTGTATGTATGGATACAATTTTCCAGTCACGATTTTGGGCGCACAGATCAATTGATTTGAATGGTTCAAAAAACATTCGATTTCTATTGATATGGAGACTGATAAGCTGATTAGTTTTTGTCAAAGGCAGGTCCAGCCGTTTCGGAGATACGGAGCAAAGAGTGCAGAAAATAGAAATCGAGTTTTTGAGAGAACGGAACATCCGATTTGAATGATCTAAAAAACATTCAATTATTAATGTTTGGGAGAAATGTTTTTTAGTTTTTGGCAAAGGCAAGCCCAGCCATTTCAAATATACGGAGCTAAATGTGCAAAAAATGGCAGTTTTGGAGAGAACTAAGCGTCCGATTCAAATGATTCAAAGAACTTTCTGCTTGTCTTAACAAAATAATTTGGAAAAAAATATTTTTGTTTCAACTTTTTTTTTTCATTTTTTTTTTCAAAAAATTTTTTTTTTGTATATCGAAAATAATTCAGATTTTATTTTCAATTCTGACGATAGTTCTAATATACTTTAAGCAAATAATTTCAACTCTGCAATTCAGTTTATATTATTCTTATAAATATTAGACTAAGTTTTTTAATTAAAGAAGATCGAAGATGAATCAAAATTTGCAGTTTAAAAAAAAGAAAAAACAATAGTGAATACATTGAACAGTAAAACTAAAAACTTGCAAGTTAGATACAAATCGGATAATCAATATTTGTAATTTTCTAAGTAAAACAGTTCATAATTAAAAAAGAGATATTTATTTTTTCAAATAACTGGACTTTTTATTTCTTGATTCACATATTTTCCATGTGATTTACACGTTTTGATATTATCAAGAAATGAAAATTGGTCGGTAAATAAAATGGAACGATTGAGTACATGTTATCAAAGTATGCATGCGTAAATATATTGTCAGAGGTGTAAATCAGATGGAAAACATGTTTTTGTCTTGATAACGAACAATTTTAACTCAAATTTTATTCTTCCGTTTGTTTGAAACAAATATTGCCCAGCTAGTCTAAAAACGAACAATTATGGCGTAATATTAGTAATATGGGCCCAAAATTTAAATATAACGCTACGATTTACTTTTGATCTGGCTACAATTTAATTCGACTGGGGCTATTTCCTAGGATATTGCAATTAATACATTATATTTTAAAAATAGCATTCATTTTATCGAACTTATCATTGAAATGTGTGGCAAGTTTAATTTTTAATTGCAATAACTTGTTCAAAGAATTATATATCTTCGAATACTAACTCGTCTGAGTCCAGTAAGGACAAACATTCCTTTCTTTTTATGGTTGTTTCATGGTTTTCAAATTAAAAGCTCACTTTGCAGAAGGCATAACATTCATTTGCTATTTTCATATCCCTACTCGACTAGGTCTTTGTCTGGGTATATCGGGCTCAATACCGCCATGGTATGCAACCAAATAAAACCTCCGCTCATCTCTTACCTCTTGTTCTCACGGACACCTCCTTTAGGCATCACTTCATGGGGGAAGGCTCTAGAACTTTATTATTCACACTCTTAAATAAAATTTTATATCAATTGGTCACATTTGCTCTCATAACCAAAACTGGGCAAATGAAACCAATCAATATGAAAGTTTATTTAAGAGTGTAAATTTTAGAATTCCAGAGCCTCTGCCCATGGAGTCATGCCTAAAGAAGGTTTCCGTAAAAGCAAGAGGTAGGAACCGGCAAAAACTTTATTACTTACAAATATGTACGACATAGAAAACAAGTGTCAACTATCTAATTAAACTGTTTCGTTCGCAAGAGATGCAAAATGCAACGATTCGGAATAATTTAATGGTACGGAACCATCACTGTTTGATGTCACCGTAACGTTTATCACAGCTGTAAGCTGGCATTTCAGCACAACACGTTGCCGGTTGCCGCCGCGCGACGCTCGGCTGTTCGGCTGTTCGTAACCGCGGAAACTAGATTGCTTGTAGCCTCCGCGCGGCGTCATCCCGTCCCACAGAGCGGCGGCAACGGCAACGGCGGCGGCGGCATTGTTTCGCCTACATGTTCATAATGGCACGGCAGGCAGGCAGGCATACAACCAACTCAATTCCACTGACGCTCGTTTGTCATCCTTACGCTTATTAGATCAACATGAATATGAATGCAATTAGATGCTCGATTTTTGTTACAGATTGCGAAATACAAATCTTCATTGTACTGTTGATGTACGTGATTTGGTTTATTTTATTGGGTTTAGCGTTCACTGATTTATATTTTTGTACTCGTAAAATTCACTGTAGCACATGTAAATTCAATTTTTCTTTAAAACTTCTTTAGACGCGTCTAGGGTTTAAATATGTACAAATGCAACGGAAATCCGTTACGGCCAAACTCTTTGTCATTCGCTCTCGATGAGATCACTTCTATACGGGTCGATTGTGATTAGTCGTCGTGTATGTGAATAGAGATCTGTCGTTGTATGCGTACCGGCATTTATCATTATATAAGTGTGTCAATATCAACGTTGGATGCGTACCGATATAAACAAGCAAATTAACATAGATAAACATTTTAAAGTTACATCGTAGTACAAATCTTGAGTTAATGCCTGAGTCAAAAGAATATTTTACCCTGTTCCTTGAAAATAATAAAACAAAAAAAATCATTTGGGCCGTGTACTAAACGTAAGTTTATTGATTAAAAATTATTTCTATATTATTCGTAGTTTCTATTAATCTTTGAAGTTGTTAAAATGAAAAATATTTTTTGGGCAAGACAGATATTACAGCTGCTCAAAAAATAAGATTATATCGCCAACAAAAAAGTAAAAAAATATAAGCAGTCAATGGATGTATATTAATTTTAATTACATGAAGTTCTTCAAACACAATTATATGATAAGTGAAGTTACGATAACAATATTTGTTTAGGCGTTGTTTAACATAATCCATTGTGTGAACGAATATTATAGGATTTATTGATCAGTAATTGCTTCATTTCTAGGTTTATTTATAAATGCTAATTACAATGACAAATCGATCATGTCATATTTGAAGTATGACTTTAATTACATTATTGTTTTTAAATATTATACATATTTTCAGTGCTATTATAAATTAAAAATATAATTTATCATTATATAAATGGGTATAATGGTTGACACTAATAAATGTGTGCATCACAAGTGTTACCATATCGCTAATAAACATTATTCAAAATTGTTATATGATGTATTTATTTTTACTTAAACGCCATCTTGTATAATAGCAAATGAGTTTTACTTCAATCGCGTATGAATCTTACGTGCACTCTTTTTTATAATTATATTTGTTAATTTATATTATCGACCTAATTAAAATCTTCATGGTTTGTCAAATAAAATATGAGACAAATAGGAAATTTAAAAAAAATATTTGCAGCTCATCAGAACGACAATGGTTTGCTGTATGATGTTAATGACATTACTGTATGATATCAAATAATAATAAATTTACAACATATAATATTAAAAATATTATGCTAGATATACATGATATTAAAAGTATATAGGTGCCAAGATCCAACCAACCCCACGTGGGTGATTTGCCATATTAAATATAGATGAAAATTATTCATGTAAAATTGATTTATATTTTTGTGGCAGTCTGATGCATCTAAATCTAAGCGATGCTGTAATAATTGATTATTTTTTCATTTGACCACCAAAACTTTACTACATTAATAATCATTATTTCGCCCACGGTAACTTTTCTACGACACTTCTACTCTCAGAATTAACTATGACAGCCGTGGGTTGTCTTTAGACAGGGGTTATACGGCGCATCCTGCCGAATTGTCCTTTTTTGGACAGTTTCGTATTTGAAAGTACATAAATACAGAACAGAAAGCGGTAAATTATAAGGCAGTTCGAATTCGGGGGGACTTTTCAACAAAGTTCACAAGCTCGTTAGTTTTGTCCCCGGCAGCTTGCACTATTCGATCCAACCTGACTCTATTAGGGAGTGGGAGTAGAGTAAATATTTGGCAAATCATACTAGAAAAAATATGGGAAAACAGAAAAAAATAAAATTCTTGATTTAGTACTGACCAGCTAAGCATCCAAAGTTCGATATTTAATTGTAACTCTAAAAAATTCAAAAGAACTTTTGAACAATTTTGGTCTCAAAGCAAAAAAATTAATAAATTTAAAAAACTGATGTAAAATAAATAAAATGAATGATTATTATATTTACTTTATAATAAAATTAATTGTGAAAAATATATCAGGTTAAGTTCATTATATGCCAAATTTATCATGACATTTTCATTAAAAAGGTAATGTAATAGCAACTTTGTTCAGAAAATTGCATAATAAATACAAGTACACGACTAATTTGATTTTATTCATTTCATATCCTTTTTGTGCTACATTGCATGTAATTAATGTCAGTTGCAGTCGACGCAGTGTATTAGCAGTTGCACATTGCTTTCTGTAACTGCTCATACAGAGTATTGTGTAAAAACATCACAAAATGCAATAATTTCAACAAATATAATTACACGGCAGTATTCAAAATATTATTTGAAAGACTATAGTAAAATATGTTCGCATATTTTATTTTATGTAGAGGAAATTGGGGTGAAACTAAACACTTGGAGTACAAATAATAATAGATAATTTTGGTTTTTTTAGGTAAAGCAATTACGTTTCTCAACGTCATTTTTAATAAAAATTGTAAAAAAATTTACATATAATTTTTTTTTTCTATGGACAGTTGGAATGTCCATTATCTCAATCACCAGCTGATTTTTCTTTCCTCTAGCAAAGTTTGCGCAAGTGTGGGCTTCGCAAAAGGACATAAATGTCCTCGTAGCGCTCTGAATAAAGTTTACATTATTCAGAATCCTTCTGGGAGAAACAGTGTGTACAACTTGGGTGTATGGGTTTAATAATGTTGCAACTATTTGCGAGAATACGTAGGTACTTGAACATCGCGAGTTATTAGACTTCGAGAAACACGCAGGTAATTGCTTCGTATGTATTCATATATTCCGAATCACCTGAACACTGCGATGGGTAATAAACAATATTAAATTATATCATTTTGACGTTAAAGTGACAAATAATCTGTCGAATAAGATTTTGAGAGTGGTGGATTAAAGAAAAAATTAGTCAGCTTGTCCATCCGAGTAGAAATGAATATGAGGATAAATAAAATTTTCAGAAAAAAACAAAATTCGTGTGCCTATTCATTTGTCAAAAACATACTAATTAAGCTATGTTCTGGATACAGTGTTTCAAAGAAAACATCAAAAAGTTCACATTCGAATGAACCTGGCCCGCGAAATTTAAATCGCTCACCTCAATTTGCCACCACATGAGCTCGTTGATCAATTAGAGCTTTTAGTTATATAATGGCATTTCTGGAAACAATTATAACAAATGAATCTAAAAATAAATATGATTCCTTATATAAACTCTTCTCCTTTCTGAGTCAAAGTAAGCAATCAAACTAATAACTGCATCCCCCGAGAATTGCAGCAAGAAGTATAAAGCAAAGCTTAAGTACATCGTCCTTAGGAATAGTGTGTGGAACTTACGGCAAAGTTAGAACATCGACTGCAGTGAATCGGTAACTCCTCAACATTCCCGATGGAATTAACAAGAGATAATATTCCAAACAGACATCTCCCTCGAGGTTTAAACAACATTCGCACAATGGCGCGCAAACAGTTTACTCTCAAAACTACGCAATTCAAAGCGCTTTCACAAAACAAACTAGAGCACGTTTTGTTTACTGTAAACATCCAGAAACGGAAAACGGCTTTTTAGTAAACCGTTTACCGGAATTTATCATCAGTCGAGGATAGCAAATTAGTTAGGAATATGCAAATGGATAAGGGAAATAATATATTTTTAATAGTCAGAAAATACTTGTATTTACTTGTGATCGATATAATTATATTTTTAACTTCCCTTAGGGCGAGCTACAATACTCGCAAAAAATCAAAAATATTTTTTTTATATATGTCTTTTTTTCAACATTCTGGCATATCTTAGAATAATTGGATGTACCTATGTGCACGTATGTGCGGATACAATTTTTCACACGAATCAACCGATTTGCATGATGAAAAAAACATTAGATCTTTATTGGTAAGGCGGCTATTGTTGATAGGTTTTTGGCAAAGGCAGGATCAGTCGTTTCCAAGATACGGGGCAAAAAACCCAAATAGTAAGTAAATTTTTGAGAGAACGCTGCGTCCAATTGGAATAATTTAAAAAACAATTTAATTGTATTGACTAAATAAAGAATTGGTTAATTTTTTTTTAAGGTAGGTTCAGCGGTTTCGGAGATCCAATAAACAATAAAAAAATGACATTTGTCGGTCAAAAATTATCATTAGACATATGCACATTGCAAATTTTAATAGTACAAATACAAAGTACAAATTTTGTTTACATTTCTATGGGTTCCGTACCAAGATATATAATGTTTAACCATTAGACTAAAACAAATTCAATATCATCAAAATAAAAAGCTTTAAACTCACGCAGCTTTTAAGTAAATTTTTGAAAATCGCCTTGTTTGTAAGGATGCTGACATCCTCAATAGCGAGAAAAGTTACTGAGGATGCTGACTTATCAGTAGGCTTTTTTTATCGTAAGACGCCTGTTTGTAAAATTTGTTCCAAATCTCAATTAAAAATATTCATAACTATTGACAATACATTGATATTATTATAAGATTAGTATCTAAACCCAGTAGTCAAATATTCACAATGAAAATCGCACAGTACAATAAAATTTGTATGATGTATTGTGATCTAATAAAGACCATGGAAATGCATTGAGAATGTTGTCTAAATCCTTTTTATTATGATCGAACTTCCACATTGCGTAATTTTACACCAAACCGCGGTAAAAATTCACCTTTTTACAAACCAAGAATAATTTTCAACATTTCAAATCGTCCCGGGTATTCTTAATGAGATCTCATAAATCTCGAAACTCTGTTATAACATTTGTGACACTGTAATAACGTCAAGGTGTTTCGTTTTAATAAATGCATAGCCCTATGTAATTTATACTTGAATATATTAAATAATAATGAAACTTTTTTAATTTTTAATTTTTAATTTTTAATTAAGTGAGTCCGGGGAGCGGTAAACTTTTTACCTTGCACCCGATTGGATATTCTCTCTCTTCCGCAGGGGAAATTCTCGGAGAGAGTTGGATAAAGTTATTAATTTCATCTTAATTATAGTTCGATGTACTACAGCTGGATTAGACTCGGAAAGTTTCGTGTTGATACTATAATAACTTTATAGAAGTAAAATAACAAGCTAGAAATGTTATATGTAGGATCGCACGTGAAACTTGGAACTACAAATATACCTCCAGCTGGCCAATTGATAATATGAACTAATTTCTGATATTACAGACATATATATATATATATATATATATATATATATCTGTGTCTGATAAAAGGTTTACTAGAGGTACTATAAACAAGTAAGTTTGATCAATAAATGGTAGTTGGTTTCACTGTGATAAATCTGCTGCCTTCAATAATCAAATATAATATTATCTTAAATTTTGGCGCATAATATGAATCTATTCATTTGGTGATGGGTTGTGTTGTGACTTCCTAGGAAAGGATGTACTACACTTAATCATAAAAATTCTTTTCGGTGAATTGTTTTCATGAGTCGTTTCTCTTGTACGATCTGATCTTATATCTATAACAATTTACAAGAACTTTGAACTCCAAAAATGATCAACAATATGAATTTCATCGATCCTCGTTCCCAGATGATCATTTCCATATATTCGCATACAGGACGATGCAGTGCCAAGTATCAGTATCTATCTATAGAGAACATTGCATCGCTTATAGGATCGTAATAAAGTTTGACATCGAACCCGTTTCGAGCATTTTTAGAAAATGAAATACATAAAATGATGCCGTTTATATACCGCTGAATCCGCAGCGGGAGAAACATTGAGGCGCGTAAAATTTTATTGTCGAAAACATGTTTCCGTACTTAGTTCGAAGCATCTATGGTCGTATTTGATGTTTAGACGTGGATTGTAGAGGATAAGAGTAAGCTTATGTAATAGATTCAACAATTCATATGCTATGCAATTGAAAGATTATATAGGTTTCTGCAAAAACATGGTACTTTATCATTTTGTATATATTGATATTGTTTCTTTTCTATTTTATCTGAGCATCACTCTACTATTTTAAGAGTTTCAAGAGTTGTAATGTATTTTTTGCTCCTTAGCTCTCCCAAACTTTGCTCTACAATTTTCAGTGTTCTAGGAGTTGTTGTAATGTATCTTTGAAGTAAAACTTCTTTAGGAAGAGCGTTACGCTCGAGTCGAGTTACCAATGATTCGTCATTCCCTCTCGATGATATCATTTCTATACGGGTCAATTCTGATTGGTCGTTGTGTCACGTGAGAGTGTTGTTTGATTGTATGCGTATACGTAGTATGTCCCCGCATACAGTGTAAATAATCAAACAAATGAAACATCGATGACGTGTAAGAAACGTAAGTTTATTGAAATAGTTTGTTTTATTTGTGGTTACTATATATTTTTAGAAATTATTTTCATAGACAAGACACATACTACAGCTGCTCAAAGAATGCAACTGTATCACTAGCGAAATAGTAAAAAAAATAGTCCATGAATGTATGTTAATTTTAATTACACCACAAACAACTGTTCTCGTTCAAATATCAAAGCTTACAATTTTATTTTACTGATTCTGAACGAAAAGTATTACAAAGTTGCATATTATTGTTTAAGGGTCCCCTTTTTACCTTGCAATGACAGTCATTTAGTGCCACAATAAATTTCATATAAATATTTATACTATTAGATTATTTTATTATCACTTTCTATTTACATTTTTACCTCTGACTTCTGGCCTAATCCACAGTCATCCTACTGGGAACCTGCACAGCTATGTCGTATTTGATGAAAAAATCCACTTTTTCTGACAAGAACTTGCAATTACACTCATGGTGTACCATAGCTTCAACATTTTATTATTTTTTTGGCACACTGAGTGCATCTGTACACAAAAATGGGTCAGATGGGTTCTATTTATAAATGGGGTGGAATTTTCAGAAGTTGGATGAAAATGATAATAATAATGATTGACAGATATAATGAAAATGAGTTATTGAGAGTTAATTAATAAAAATATGCTTTATCATATCAAACAAAAATGGAATATTTGCATTATACATATCACATCGGTTTTAACAAGAATGTAGTAATGTATTTTATCATTATTATTATCAATCTGTTCGATGGTGTGTTCATGGTATAACAGTATTACTTATTTTAGCCGTTTTTATTTATATATAATTTACTTTTTTACTACCACGTTTTGTGTATTTTTACCTCTTTACTACCACCTTACGTACCGCCATCATTTTTTTAGCAAAGTCCTCAATCAATTGCAATTTTCATTTTATTTTTTCCATTTGTGTATCAGATACTATTTCAAATATGGACCCAATCCATTTGCCTTTTTTTTTCCACAATGGTGAAAGAGTTCTTTCTTACTCCACCGTCCACAGCACTTTTACTTTCTCTTTTTTCTATTACCTACTACATATTTTATTTATTGTCAATATGGATTTTTTATCCATTACTATATTAAGTAGATATGAATAATAAATATCGATTTTCCTTGTGCTTATATAATTTCGGCATCTGTGAAAGCATTTCATCCGTCTAGGGAATATACATACATTTGGATCTATGAACTCATTCGAAGGCTATGAATAAATGATGCATAACATTTCTCGCTGCATATTCATATATGGAAACAGTAAGACCTATGTCGTTTTCGATCAGGTGTGGTCAACCTATAATATTTTGAACTATTTGTTGAATCATCTGATATTAAGGACTTTTTATAAATTCTAACTAAAAACTATTGTTCTATGAGGATTGCAATTTATACAATCCATCTGCTTCATCAACTTATTTACTAAAATCTTAGATATTTAATTTTTCATAAATTTTTACTATTATTTGTTAACTTTTCCTATCACTTTCTTCAGAGAGTTGTCGATTTGATTTTAGTTTGTTTCTTATAGTATAAATTTGGATGAACTTTGGTTGAACTTACATCTACACATTGACATGAAATTAGCATGTTTTTTATTTTATGAGTGAATTTATGGATACTTTACACAAACTGCAAAAATTTAATAAAAATATCTTAAAGCCATATATTTTCACAACACTTAAGTAATTTTTAGTAAAATCATAAGATCAATATTATTATTTGCAATCGTGTATCTAGTATAATGTCCTAGAATCCATTATCATGCAATATTTAAAATTATAATCAAAAGACATTTTTTAACAGTTCTAACTTTTAATATACTAACTTTAAATTACACTACGCTATTTGTTGACGGTTATAACAAATATAGATAATAATCGTTTTTAACTGATATAGAAACACATTCAATTACTTAATTTTTTTACTCATTAAATTTCAACACATTTACTGTAAGTCATTTATTTATTTATTTATTTTTCAAATATATAGCCCACATACTAGTTCCAAGAGGAATTAAAAATACAATTATTATTTATATAATATGGTTAAATTTTAATGCGCTTAATAACACAAAATTACATGGTACCGAATGTAAAGTTCATTTATTCAAAGTTAATTAATTACTGATTAAAAATAATATTATAATTCAAGAAGAATCTATATTTTTCAATCACTCATCTATAAAATGAAATAAAATATGAATTGATTGAAAGATTTTTTGTCCTCAGTTTTCTCTCAGAATAGATGTGATTATATCACTGTTCTAGTATACGTTATCGCAGTCTGTATTTTCAATTATTTACTTACAATTAGAAAATTACTATGTGTACATTACTGTGAATATGTCAATAATTGATATTATATTAATGAAGTTCTATTTGCAAAGGCAACATCTTGATTTAATGTACGGTAAATTGTAATATAAAATGAATTATGCTTGAATTTTGATCTTGATTCATTCAAGTGCTTAAAAAAAACTATTTAATTCCAAAAATTCCTTTGTTTTATTTTTAAGTATCTTATTTTATTAATTAAATATACTTAATTGACAAACTTAGAATTGCAATTGTTTCATTTTGATTGATAAAGATATATTAATTGCAAAAGATAGAATAGATATTGAAAAGAATTGAAAGAAAGAAAATGATTATTTACAAATATTTTCCAGCAAATGTTATACCTCGACATTGTAGTTCTTTGCAAAGATATACGCATCTGCAAAAAATATTTAAATAACTGACCTTATAAATATTTATTTACTCATCAAATTGCGTCAACTCTATCAATTTCTGATCAAACTTCAAAATGTATGTTTGATCTAATTTACCCAATTGATAGTTAACGGATCATGTATTAAAATAGTCATGTAATGTCATCAGTTTATGACATTATTAGTCAATATTGATAATACCTTTGAAAGGCAAACTATGTGATTATTATAGATAATAGTAAAGTAGCAATTATTCGCGGTTTCATTTGCGTAAGCTGCTCTATAAAAACCTAAAATAGTTGTTGCAATTTTGTACATAGTAAGTTTTCGAAAATATAAAATTGCAATATCTTCCTCCAATCTACCAGTGAAATATGGACACATTTTGCAAAACTATCTGATAACTCGTGAAACTACAACAGTTCATTATCTTCTTCCATTTCGAACGTAAACTTTTGCGTAAAAACGTCACTTTATCGACTTCATTATATTCAACCATAAATATTATTACTATTACCGATACTAAAATACATGATGATCCGATTGAAATTGACTCTAGTAATTGCTTCGGCCGGAATATGGTGTTATGGCCTTGCTAATTTATATCGGTATTAAAAATCCAATCTCATGGATTACATCGCCGCTCTCTATGGCCGTTTTTATGCCGACCCGTATATTTCTTGATGGCCTTTTTGGTACTGATACGTGGCCAAGAATAGCGAATGTCAGATATGTCGCAAAATTGTAGCAAAATTTTAATGGTCTTACAACAATGTTGATGTTTTATCTTTTTGCTGAGTGGATTGTTCGGTTATAAAATGATTACAGTTATTAATGGACAATGTTCTCTTAAAATGTAGGAAAGATGTAAAACATGCGGAAAGAGTTGACCTATAGAATTAATTAACGATATTCTCGAAACTAAAACAAGATTTTGAGAATTTACTACAATTTTTTAACTTATTCTAGTGTTAATAAAAATAGTTTTAATTTTTATTTTTTTGGAGATTATTAAAATTTTTATAATTTTTATAAATGATTAATGATATCGGTAATGAACATAATTCTATTGAATTGTAGCAAGAATGTAAAATATATAGAAAGAGTTTAATTGCTTTATGAAATCAATTAACAACTTTCTAGAAATTAGAACAGGATTCTGCAAATGCATTTTATAATTTTAAATTTTTCTCGTGTTAATGACTGTATTTTTCATTTAATATTTTCTGACATTTATCGAACTTTAATTAACGCTTATTAATAATTATTATTTGGTATTAATATATATTAATATCTGTTTAAATATCTTGTTTACTGTAAATGTTTGTAAGTTTATTAATTTCCAATGATTTTCTGGTTGTCATGATTAACTGAAAAGCAAACTCACAAATCGTGTTTATAAAATGATTTTAAACCTATTAATTTAGATTTTTTTCTGGACTAATTTAATTAACTGAAAGTGAGACTGACCAATTCTGTTTATGAAAATGTATATGTGGATACAAAGAATTTAGAACTTAACTATATAATGCAAAAAATGTTATAATGACTATGAATCTCGCAATAATCGAAATCCAAAATAATCTAGAAACTTTCAAGAAAAATTAAAAGGATTGTATATAATTCTAATATTGGTATTAAAATACTTGCATCAAATAATTCGCAAAATTCAGATGCGATTGGAAGGATGGGAAATTATCTAAATTCTTCTTAGAACAGAAAACCAATCTTCTCATAAAAGTAACATCAATAATTTATTTGTCGACTGAAGTTAGATTTAAAAATAATATGGTATATATGTTAGAGATTTGGCTTGGAAACCACATTTCCACAACTAGTATCTATTTTTTCCACAACTAGTATCTATTGATGTCTAGTAGTCTAGATCTACTGATGTCTATTTTCACTTGAAAATATAGTTCGAAAATATGTTTCTAAGTAAAAATAATCCTTCATTAATGAAAAAATAAAGTAAAAAAGTAAATTAATTTAGGTGTGTAAAAATATAACCACAACCAAAATGAATAATTATTAGGTAGACAACAACCAACTCTAATAAAAAATATTACTTAATGGCTTTATAAAAAAGTGGATTTTTAAAGATATACCCTAACCCTATGCAGATGTAATAGAGTTTCATATTTTCTAAACAAAATTCTAAGAAAAATTTTCTAAGGAAACATATTTTCAAAATTAGATATTTCTGTACAAATTCCAAACTTATCATATAATCAACCCTAAAATATATCCAATATTAATTCCAACCGCAATACTGATTCCCTGTTTTCGCCAATGTAACATGTGCACTTAGATGTAACTACATGTATGATAATGTAGAATGATAATATGGAGCGAAATCGCGGCGTGCAATTGAAACGGTTATTGAAACGGCAACTGAACCGTATGCAACTGGCTGTGGGGGCCACGAGGGCAGGTAATGCGCCAGGTGAAACCCCAAACCAGCACATGGGCGCCCCTCCACCCGCATCAGGAATGGAAACTATTCGCATTGAAACTAGTACAAATGTTATCGAATAAAATTTTGATGTAATTTTAAATGTATGATGATGATATTTAAAGGCTTGTAATATTACAATAATTAATTAAACGAGTTAAGTTGAATGAGTTTATCTGATGTTACCTTGATTGTAATATCCAGCTTATTGTACAATACAACTTACGGTAGTAAGTAGCTTAAAATAATTCTACTACATAAAGGCAAAGAGTTGACGGCATAACTGCAAGGATCAGAGCGCCAGCGTCAAACCAAATAAAAAAATCTTTATAATCTTCTAATTTATCGAATCGGTCCATATGTGCAGACTCTCTATTTACATTTCAGCTTTTCAGTTTTGATTCAATCACTGGCGCCATGAGTTTAAAGTTTACACACTGGCTTTGAAGCTCCTTCCAGCTATGCTTCATAGTATATATTTATTTGTTTGTATTTTCCGACATACTGTGGAACTGCAATATGAAGGTGGTCTGATTTTAGACGCAGAGACAACGACCTTGGTCTAGAATAATTGTCAGATGAATCATCTATCTGGCTAACGCAGCTTTTGGATCGATAATGACGAAAAAAATACAGCCAATGCTATATGATATTTTGTGCTTCTTGGAAAAATATTCCACAACATTAATAAAAAAGGTCTGCAAACACGAAAAATCAAGATCAGAACGGTTTTGCTAGCATTTTTGAAACTAGAACCTTTGAACGTCATTTTAAAATTTGTAAACAGAGGCATTTTTTAACGTATTAAAAAGGTATGAAAACTTTTTGTCTTCATACTAAATATTAATTGAAATACTAAAGTAAAATCTGCAAACATCTACTTTTGTTGGGCAAATGTAATTTGTTAATGTAACCATATAAAATCTTACGATTATATCCCACATTCAGATTACTAATTTTGCTTTAGATTAATAATTTTCCTAAGATTTAATATCACTTGCTTTCTGTCTATAAATTATTTAAACTTTTTATTTTGTTTTTGAACTGGTCAGCTCTATGTATTTTCATTATGTATACAGTATACTGTCTGTATTATAAATATATACTTCGAACCTGTTGTTTGTTTTACAAATGTTGCCTGAAGCATACATTTTATTAATTATATGATAATGTACAAATATTTTCTGGTTTTTACTAATTGCGTTATAATAGAGATGTAGGTAGCTTTATATAAAAATGTGGTTAGATAAGTGTTGGTAATGATCATATCATCATATAGTTAGGAAATATGTAATAGAAATTCATCTGTATAATAAATTTAGAGGTCTTTTAAATTATAAACAAATGATTTATATTATTTTCGATTTTGTTTATTATAATTAATTACTTTACGATTATAAACATATTTTTAATTTTTATCCAACTTGTTTATACTTTCATGTTTATAATATACAATGTATGAGTGACATTCATTTCAATATCCCTATTCAAAAAAAAACTTTTTATTAGCATGTTTATTTATCACATTTATATTATTCGTTGCTTTTTCTAACATATTCATCATATTCATTGAAATCATCAATTTTTTTATTCGTTTTTATCATTCACATACTGAGTTCATATTCATTTTCAAAGCTAATTGTATTTGTTTTCGTATATTTATATCAATTTTCATACTTATATCTATACATACTTTAAGCTTTATTATAAGTTCAAAAAATCTCAATCGAAATTCAGTCAAAAACGTTCACTGACATGAATTGAGATAAAAAATTATGTAATTACTATGATGATTCTTACGATATCAAGATTAGAGCTGAGAGGGTGAAAATTTTATGTTGTTTGTGTTATTCATATACTCATTATAAAAAAATAATAAAAATTGACCCAAAAAATAAAAAAATCTTTGTTCCAATAAAGAGATGCGAAAACTTATCCAGGAGTATAACTGGTATGACAGCTTCTCAAATTTTCAGGACCCAGATACAGACTCTCTGTAAATATACTCCTAAACGATCATTTGGATTTTAATAGATCTTTCAGATGTTTGTTACAGGAGTTTTTCAGGGTGTATATGATTATAAAAATATAGAAATATTGTAAAAATAAATGAAAAAATTTGCAAAAAACGACATTTCATTGTTTGACATTGAAAACATTTTGGTACATGAAAACTGTCGTCTGCTAAAAATTTTGATTTACTTGAAATTTGAATTTAGTTTAAGCAAGCCTAATATTGTTATATAATATCTATATTCATGATTATGAATAAGAAAAATGTAACTTGTATAATATTATTGCCGAAAACCAGCTGGGATGTGCCACAAATTAAAACAATATAAAAATACAATATTATATGTTTGGCAGATGAAATTATATAATTTAGTTTAATAAATAACACAATACGTCCAAAATTGCATACACATTATTTATTTAAACTTATGCATGTTGTATTTTACTTTAGTTTACTTAATTATTTAAACACAAAAGAATATTTCTACTTGACTGCAATAGTCGTATCTCGAAATATAAAACATTGAAATTAGTTTGAAAAAAAAAATCATTTTGAATCATTATAAATTCAGATTATAATTGCCTTGAAGTTTTATCACGACCTAATTTTTTTGTAAAATATATTTTTAGTCCGAATCAAATGAATATCTCGAATCATCCCGAAGTCGACGATGCAACTAGTCCTTTGTGCAAAGAATAGTTAGCATCGTATTTACATTTTTTATTACCCATTTGAATCGATCAGAGAGCTGCTTTGCTCATTTCAATCGTTCTCAAAGACCGCTCTTTTTCATCCGTATGTACCAAGTGGATTTTACAAAAGCGCCTTTGCTACCGAATAAATTTCTCTGTGAATTGATTCAATCGGTCCCGGAACTTCCGCTTTCTAGCGCTGCTCCTCTTTACTTACGATATTTTTGTGTTTTTTATATATTTTATTTTTCTCTCCGCGTCCGATATCGGTTTTTGCTTTAGCCGTTTGCTTGAGATTCCAAGAAGCTGCCGGAAATGGTCCTGATTGGTCCGCGTTCAATGATTTCGACGAAAATTTTATTGGATTGAGAGTCTGAGAAGGATTTGTCAAGTTCTAAACAAGAGGGATAATGATGTCTGAAAATAGTTTGCTATTAGAAATTTTTTTTTAAAATATCTGCGTCAATTCTAATCATTTATTATATAGTGTTTACGTATTTAAATAATAGTATAGAGGCACCAAAGTCCATTTCGTCCAACTTTTAGTAATAAAAACCAAATAAAGTACGTCACACCCAATAAGGTTGCAGTAAATGGTGTCATTTGTCACATACTATGGATAACTAAGTATTGTACGTAGAATTTTTTGACTGGGTCCTCTGCATTATAGCTATATTCGGTTTGTAAGCACATTAGTGCTCAACTCCGTAGGTCCAGATTGGTTTGATGATTGTTTTATATAGAAGCAATTGTCAATATATGTTGTAGAAATTTTTCTAAAACTTTTTATCTTGTTTTTTTTTTGCACCATAGGCGGGCTTAAAAGGTACAATTTTTATCTTGTTTTTTTCGCACTAAAGGCGGGCACAAAGGTCCACTGTTTTATTATAAATTTTCAATAGATTTTACGAAATAATAGCTTAATTATTCATTGATTTCAGAATATAAATTTTATCAGTACATTTTTTACAGAGATAACACTATTTATAACCTTAATCTGACATTTCGTAAAAAATATTTATCAGCAAAATTGGAATAACGATTTATATAATTCATCTCTCATATTCAATAATAGTCCCAGCTAACTCATCATTGTCGAAATATGTTGTAGAAATTTGTCTACAAATTTTCATCTTGTTCTTTTCGCACCATAGGCTAAGGGCTAAAAATTTACAGCCAAGGGGCATGGAGATCCACTGTTTTATTTTTAATTTTCAATGGATTTTACGAAATGATAGCTAAATTATTCATTGATTTCAAAATACAAATTTGTTGGGTACTTTTTTTACAAAGACAACACTGTTCATAACCTTGATCTGGTTTTCGAAAGAATTATTTATCAACAGATTTGGAATAACTATTTAAATAATTTAGCTTTTATGAAATTGCTTTTTTACAATTTATAAGCAGCATTGTTTATACAATGAAATGAAGTTCAACTGTTACTTTTAATAACATAATTAAAAATCATAACATAAATATGCATTTTCCAACGTAATAAACAAAAAATTGACGACTTTTACTACAAACATAAATCTTGGTTTTGTAGGTATTTCTGTTCAATTTATCATAATCAAACTTATCGGTTTTTTGTAATATAATTATTGCATTTTCAAACGTAATAAACAAAAAATTGACGACTTTTACTACAAACATAAATCTTGCTTTTGTAGGTATTTCTGTTCAATTTTTCATAATCAAACTCATCGTTTTTTTGTAATATAATTATTACACAAATAGAGTTAATACAAATTCTGTTTGTTATATATCCTTCGTAGTCACATTTATCACTACACATTTACACATTACACATTATTTATCATAATCGGAATCATTGTTTCTTTTAATATAATTATTATAATTAAAGTTTGAAATACATACTTCATTGACTCAAAAATCACTCTACATACAATCCTCGTATGAAACTTCGCCAAAAGAATTTATCATTAAGGTTGAAATAATTATAAATTATTCTGCATCTTGTATAAACTTGAATAAAACTTGAAAATAACAATCAAGCTTATATAACAATTTATACTAATTTGTACTTATAATTTTTACAAAGAATAAATCGGATATAGCATTGATATGGCATTTTGTCAGAAATATCCATCAGCAGAGTTGGAATAACTAATAACTTAATTTTTCTCTTTTAATTGCTGTTTTACATATTCCAACTTTCCTGTGCAAAGTTTTAGGTGTTCCTTTTTACCCCAGCCATATGTGAGCTATATTAGAGGTTATATAAAAAAATGTTAAATCAAACCTAAATATATCATGTAAAACAATTAAACAACTTATAATTAAAAAAATATGTTCAGATATCGTGAACTAAAGAACAGTGCTCAATTGCTCAATAATTATTTATTTAGGAATATCGTCATTGTCACATATTAAATTCAATTTTTTTGGTGTTCATAAATCATATAAAAAAAGCTGATATAAAATAGTGATCACAAAACTAGGATTCTAAGTATAAAAATTGAACAGATTTTAGGTGATTTCAATTACGCAGGAACTATTGTGTAAAGTGTGAAATAAAAATTCCAAAGTCCGTATATATCCGTACTATTTGACAAAAAATCTATTCGCAAGGTATAGTATTTATAACAGAGTATTCAATAGAGATATATCTCTGCAACGAATTCACTAATCTCAGCATCTGCATGCAACTGCAAATGCTCCTGTAATTCTCGGTCCAGAATTGAATAATGTGTATCTACGGGTTACGGTGTTGCGGCAAACAAATTAATCCGATTTGTACTATTGCAAGGTTGTGTAATCATTGGTTCTACACAACATTGGGCTTTTCAAATATCCAAAATTGCATGTTAATCTGTGCATTTCCACTAATATCTATATATAACATTTTTTTCTTTATTTTCAGGTAAATCACACACGAGACAATGTTGACTTACTACTAATAGAGTGAGTACAATGAACATTAATGCAGTATCCTCTAATTCTATTCTTGTCAGTGATTATCATAAACTCAACAGAACTGAATACATATTCCATTTTCGAATAATATTTTGAAACGTGCATTATATGGTATCAAAATTGTTATCTCTGGTTCCGAACACAGTAGCCCAAATTGCGTTATTGTATTAGATCAATGTGTTGGGGAAAACTGATTTTCAGCCTCGGGAAATGAAATATTTCCGGTCAACCTCTGCGGTCGCATTGGCCAACACCCTGTTATATTATGGTTTATCACTAAAATTCTAATGTAACCACGAAGATATAATATGTTGGTGTTAAAATATTTGCACACAAATTAGTGGAAGTTTGGAAAATAGTATGATAGTTTATTGGTAGATTTTTATATGAATAGGGTCCAACGTTGTTATAGATTTGCTAAGCAAATCCGAAAATTTAATTTAACTTTGTCCACCTAGTTTCCAAACAATGTATATCTGGCATTGACCACATATTCTTCAATACTGAAAATCCTGCCTTATATATTTACATATTCCAAAATGCCATCCTTCCAAACTACTGAAACTAATTTAACTTCGACATTGATTCAATATATACTCGAAACAATTGTGTTTGGCTTTGAATTTTGGAATGAATGCCCCAGAACAATATGTCTGTCAATTGTGACCATAGTTGTTGTTTTGATGAGGGTTTCCTCTTATTGTCTAAGTTTTGTTCCTAGAACTTTGCCTTATGTAGAATATTTAAGTCGAGCTTTAAATCTTGAATGACGACATAGAGATTAACATGTATGCCCGAAATTCAAAACGCTGGAATTTTGTTTGTGGCATAAATTTACTCCGTAAGTTTCGGGAAAATGTTCATTAACGTCAGATTTACATACTGGGATTTGTTGTAGGAATTTTGCAAAATGTTAGTAGCTCGATATACATTTTAGACTCAGATATTGTTTGTGATATATATATATATATATATATATATATATATATTATTTTTTTCATTTTTTATATGTGAGGATCTGATTCCACTCTCGAAGAATATTTACTGTTGATGTTTCCAGACAGTCTGGAAAGTTTCGAAATTGTTACCATTTAGGGCTTTATTTTGCCTCAAATCAATAAAACAGGTTTATATACATGTTCAAAAGAGAAATGACTTTTTTGTTAAATATTAATAAATTTTGAACATAATTATTCTTCAAAACATAAATTATTTGTTGAGCTTTGCTTAAAAATGTTGAAGTCGATTTTTATTCGCAAAATCAGATGACATTCATAAAATTTGTCATCTCATATAACTAAAAAAGGATAAAAAAGAACATAAAATTTTACTATTTTTTGACAATTTTTATACGAGGGATTTTTGATTTCGGTTAATATGTTTATTTTGCGAATTTATTTTTTGATCCTGATTATTATGCAAAGTGCAGTTATGCATAAAATTAGCATGCTTTTATATTTTGTGAAGTTCATTAACAAAAATCTTGATATAATTATATGAGCAGAGGCAATTTGTACAATCTGCAATGCTGCAAAAACTATTACTTTGTACATCTGTACGTTATATATTTGTTATGTTATTATTATTATTATTATTATTATTATAGTATATATATAGAAATAGAATTTTCGAATTTCGATAGATGTTGTTTGTAGAATACGCTTGTTGCCCAATTTATTAAGCATAAATTTATAGATTTTATAATCATTTATTTAAAAGTAATTTAAATAATTGTAATTGATCATTATTAAATTTTTGTTTTCATTCTACGAAAATTTAGTCATGTACGGGAAATTTTTTCAATTTGCCTTAACCCTTTTGGGGCGGTATTCAAAAGATCGGTTTGTATAATATATTGAATATGTGATTTATATTGAATTACAAATTCTAAAAAATAATTTTAATTATTGGGGGGCGGCTGGTTAACCGTTGTACCGTCCGTACTTTTTGTTGGTACTAACATTTGGGCCAACTGTCTTATAAAAACAATTAAAAAACATATGTGCACCACAAATCTAATTTAGTAATAAATACAAAATATGTGAAACATAGTTATACTTGCTGGATTTTTCTTGTCTACTGTAATAACTATCACCGAAAAACGCAAATAGTTTATATATTTAATTGAAAATAATATAATTACAGCAACGTGATCTGGGCGGACAAAAAACAAAACGCGACCGGTTCCAAACTAAATGCTGTTTTATGTGTTTTATATCATATTATTATTATATTAAACACTTATATTAGTCGTAGCATAAATTCCATTGCTTTCATACATAAACTCAACTGTCTAGGAATTTTCAAACTTGGTGGTACATATGTGTACCACGCGTACCGAAAGGGCTAAGGAACAATGCCATGCACTACTAGTTTTACGTATAATTATAAGTGTAGATAAGTAGATGTGTGTATGTTTGTGTGTATTCAAAAATTCTAAATCCTCTTACTTAAGCCTGTCTTACATCCTCGATCTGGTGTCACCGTAACCTCCGTCCTCCGTCCATTCGAAAGTGTCGCATGTCAAGTGGACCATAGTCCTGCCGTTAATAATAGGCCGTACGTGTGCGTCGGAGGTCTAAAGCTCGGACAGCCGTCCGAGCTTTCGGTATCTAGGATTTCAAACGTAAACAAGCATCCATGCACAACGATGTACGTTTAGCTTCGTATTACACAAGCGAGGCACGGAACTACAGTAACAACTTTCGAGGTCCTTGTTCCAAGTTACCACTACAGGATCTGTCGGTAAATACAAGGATACATTTGTAGGCTATTTGATATTCAAACTACTCCACGTGTTTAGGGAAATGTTTGACTAAACTCATAACACTTATAAATACAGATTTAAATATTCGAAATTTGTTCTAAATATGTATTTACTGTATTAACTACATATAACTATGTAGTTCCAAGGCGTAACGGTTAAGCGCACTACCTGGTGTGGACAGGATTGTGAGTTCAAACCCACGAACCTATGGTAATGCACTTATTTTTTTTTATATATATATATATATATATATATATATATATATATATATATATATATGATGTTGCCCCTAATTGCACCGTTTGCTCGCGTTCCTCAAAGTGATACGTGTTGCATACCAAGTCGGATATTTCTACATTTATCATTAATTAACTTTGAGCATTCTAATTATAATTCTTAATGTATATCACAATATTTCTGAATTTAAATTCAGAATTCCAAATTTTCGAATTTAGATTTTGAACATTTTGTTTTTACCTTAACTTTTAGTGATTATTTTATCTTCTACATTCTTCGTTACTTGTTGACATTTTACAATTTTTTTCAGAATGTACGTATTCGTTTTCAAACAAATTGTTTGTTCAATAAATTATTTTAATAAAGTATTCTTCTTTTTCTATTATCTCTTTTATTTACAACTGTCTAGTTAAGGACATTTAATAAATTTGTGGAATTTACAATAGTCGGCAGTAAAGGGACATTGCATACAAAAGGGGCAAAGTATTAATTTAATATTATTTCTGAATTTGTATTTAAATTTTTCTTTACTCTACATTTTAATAAATATTTTATATCCCACATTCTTCGTTATTTGTTCATATTTTACAAATTTTCTCTAAATATAACAATTTGGTTTCAAAGAAATTTTTTGTTTAATGAATTAATTTAACTAGTGTGGTGTATGGCATTGTGCCTTAAGGAAAATTGCTGGAACTTCCCGTACCGCAACGAAATGTTCGAGGAATACTGAATGTTTTCAAATGGATTATTATAAATATTGTAACATTGTCTAATATTTATAAGAATTATATAAACTGAATTGCCAAGTTGAAATTATTTGTTTAAAGTATATTAGAACTATATTCAGAATTAAAAATAAAATCTGAATTATTTTCGATATACACAAATTTTTTTTTTTTGAAAAAAAAATGAAACAATTTTTTTTCCAAAATCAATTATTTTGTTAAGACAAGCAGAAAGTTCTTCGAATCATTCAAATCGGAATCATTAAAATTTGGTATCTAAGAATAAGTCTAAATTTTAATTTTATCTTTATATCGATTTTATTAATCTCTACGGCGATAGCGAACAAATTTATTTCTAAACTTCACACATAAAATTTTGCATCTTAGCACATAATTCCAGGAGCTTTGTATGTACTTAATAGAATTGAATACGGAATTGAAGGATCTTAACTCTTAATTAAAATATCAAATTAAAGTTTTAAATGAAAACACTCATACGAGTGTTGCACTCGTAAGTGCAAACTTTTCCATCGGCGTCCAAATTCAAAAATTCATAACCGACATGCAAACGAAACGAATCTACAAAGTAAAGTTCAAACTAGATCAAAATTCAATCTTTGAATTATATCAAAATTTAAATTAAATTTATTAGAAAGTATTATAATTTCAAGAAGTTATTACTAAATTTGCGATCTGTTTTTAATTGCATTCGAATATTGATAGACGTACTATCCATCAAGAACAATTTATGAACAAGAACAAGAACATTTTATATTTTAATTAGCCAAATTCAAATTACTCAATTAGTCAAATTATATTTACCAAATTAAAAGCAAATAAGTATTTTTTTATTCAAATTAAGACCAAAATGATAAACTTCTAAGAAAAAATAGCGTAGAGCAAAACCGAACTAAGATGAATATTGCGCAATATTATTTTGGTGGCAGCGGTGACATTTTAGTACCTAATTGTATTGATGAAATTTCAAGCATAGCAACTTATTTTAACCCTTATTCAAATCAATTGTAATACATTTTATTTCAAAAATCTATATCAATGGTAAATTTCTAATGAAAAATAGCGTAGAGCAAAACCTAATTCGGGTGAATATTGCACATTATTATTTTGGTGGCATCGGTGACATTTTAGTACCTAATTGTGATGGTGAGGTTTCAAACATAGCAACTTATTTTAGCTCAGAATTATATAATCTTAACTTTTAACAGATTTTACTAAAGTACTACTAGAAAAGCGATCATCAACCTCCAACATTCGCCTTACCATCGATCTTTACACAGAGTTCTCTCAAATTGAGTATTATCACGATTTCGTAACACGTTTACTTCGCGTGTAGATCTCATAGAACTGCATCGCGGACAACGGCCGGTTCGGCGTCCAAGTTCCAAACGGGAACAAGTAATTTAATGCCGGTCAAAATTTATCGAATTTCAGCATGACCTAACGAATTACGCGACTCGAAACCATCGAAAACTCTATGCCAGCTGTCTAGTGCAATAGTTATAGATTCAACGCTACAACGAACATAACGCAATATTGCGATGCGTCCTGTTGCCAAATATGATACAGGCTGCGAGCGAGGAATGCGGAATTTTTTGAAACATTTGCAGTGTGCTGGGAACATCGTTTTATTTTGATATGGATATGGAAAGTTAAATGGTTATGCGTCAATTCACACCGAGTTTTTTGCAGTTTGTAATTAGACAGAATTGAATCCATTTAGTTTCAATCGAAGATTAGTTGTAGTGAAAATTCCATAATGACTTATATCATATTCTTACTAAGTCAGTGGAATCAATTTCAGTATTTATTAATATCTTGATATACCACAATAATTTTTAAAATCTCTATATCGGGACACATATCGGAATTTTACACCCAAGAGTGCCACTTACACCTACTTCCATCAATATAATGTATTATATTCTTACTAAATTATTTTGCCGATTTGCCCAAGTATGTCTCAAACTGGCTGATTTACCAGGGCTCTAATATGTTCACGGTAATGGAAGAAATAAGACAATTATTATAGCGACAAGCCAATAAAATTTTCAGAACTAGTCTTTTCACATACTTTTAGCTAAATTAGTCAAATATGAAGCATCTGCTTGTTTCTTTCATTCAAACTTATGTCAACAAAGTAAATTTCTCAGAAAAAACAGTTTAGAGCAAAAGTGGACAAGGACCTATATTGCCCATTGTTATTTTGGTGACAGCGGTGAAATATTAGTCCTAAACTAGATTGCAATACTAACAATAAGTTGTTTTTCAAAATTACATCTATGCTTCAAATACATTTACATGACAATTTCAGAACCACGTGAGTACATTTCGCAAAGTTCTGCATTCGAGTAAATGTTCAATAATAAGTCTTTGATGTACTCGATATGTACAAGTTGGCGTCGCGATGCTTTAAGTTCCCCTTTAAGTAGTTTGTGATTATAAAGTTTGCAATTTATGGTTAGTTATACACATGAAGGCAAGATTAATACTCTATTTTAAACAAACAACTCAGATTCCAAATTCTGGGTAAAATTTATGCTAAAAAGATTGGATAGAATTGTCAAAAAATATGTTTTGTTGATTGATGATACTTGTGCGTACAAATATACTTATTGTTTTTCAAACACCACAAATGCATACCTTGCGCCAAAAATTGCATAGTGTAATAAAAATGAATTTTCCAATACATTTTTTTAATTGATTAAATTCTGAATTGATTAAATAAATATTGAATGCTGATAGTAAATAATTTCAAATAAAGAAAATACTGTTAGTTAATTTTCATTTACAACCATTTCTTTGTAAAACAAAATTAGCAATATTATTCATGAATGAAAAACTATAGCAATATCACTTGTAATTAAAACACCATGTTCCTAAAAAAATAACTTTTCACGGAAATTGAGCCCGAATAGTGTTAGGAAAGTGTTTGGAAAACTTTTTAAGTAGTACTTCAGTGAAAGAATTGAACCGGGAATTAAGTTTTGTTCAATTGCAAATTTAATTTCGATAAGTTTTATTATGCTTTAGAATGAACGGCTAATAGAGTTTGTTTGTTTTTATGGGAGTAATTTTAAAATAAACGTAATTTAAAACATGTAGTAAAATAAAATCTAGAATGATTTAGGAATAGGAATAGGAATTTACCAACCTAGATGCATTCTATTTAATAAATACAAGTAGCAAATTTTATTAGTATAATTAATAAAGTTTGAAATTATAGTCTAAAATTAAATTTAGAACATACACTTTAAATAAATCTGACTAAATGTAACTTTATACTGATTATGAGTGGAACGCCAAAAAAACGTGTATATTTTTTTTATTAAGAACTTGCAAAATGAATTTTTTTTTCACTGTTTTTCTAAGATAATATACACATGTGTATCGAACACATCCTACACCTCTGTTCATCGTAATTCATTTCGTTTAACCTTTATTATCGTCTCGGATGATGAATGGATTAAACGCATAATAGCTTCCAAGGGGCTTGTTGAAGATAATTCTAAGTTACTTTCGATATTCTCTCTATAATCTAATCTCGTTTATGTACAATTCCGCTCTCATTGCGAAGAAAGTCACGTTTGGAGAGTGCTCCATAAAACACCGCCGTATTCGAACGATCAAATAAATCGTGGATCGCGAACTCTTCGCACACGGTTTTGCAAATAATTTATTGTTTAGTCGAGTTTTAAGAACAAAACATTATCGACGACGAGGGAGTTAGCGATGAATTAGATGGAACACCGGTGGAAAAATGTTATTAGACTCGAAAGTCATGGTTTAGAAAAAAAGATTAGCCTCAAAAGTTTTTAATAAATTTTTACGCTAGAATTTTTTTTTTCAATAATAAAATGATGATGATATTCTAAACTAAATCGCATATTTTTCTGATTTTTGATAACTTTAAACAAAACTTGAAAACCCCTTGATTTTTTTTAAATATGCTAGTGCTGAATAGATGGCGCTGTTGTCTTCTGTTGGTATGAATAATAGTATGGATCTATATAAAAGTAGATTAGTAGTAGATAAAAATATAGATAGTAGACACAGTATATAGATTGATAAAGTTACCATGCATATATAGAAATCATTGGTGTGATAATAGTTAATAAATGATTAAGAAGATTAGAGTGTTTTAATAGAGACTGCAATCAAACTTAACAAATAATGTTACTATTTCTTCTAGAGTTTCTGTCTTACATTCTTAAAGCATATAATCATAATAAGTTTAACGTTATTATTTATTTTGATTTAGTTTGTCAGTTCCTTATGCTTGGTTACTTTCCAAAATAGATAAGAAATTATTTTCACAACTGTGTTCAATTATGAATGGCATTCTAATTTCAATCACTCTCAGAATTTTTCAGTTTTTTTATTACTGGTGTTGAAATATTATATATTGAGTACAACATTCACAAACTTTAATAAAATCATATTGATAAAAATATTTTTCTAGTATGCATGGCGTATAGTTTTCATTTCATCCCAATTTTGTTTTGCTTATAATTATGCAAATATAGTTCTGTATTCTGCGAAATTTAATACACCTTTTAATGAGCTCATTACTTACGAAGTACACTAATAGCATCATAATTTTGCAATGCAAATGTGTTATCCTAGAGAACGTATTATGAAAATTAATAAAATAACACACTTTATTCAGGAAATTAATATTAGAAGTAAGCAATATTTTTGCCTAGGTGCTGATTGACTTTGACTATATATTTGACATAAAACTATGTAATTCATCTAATAAAAATAATTTATTTTTGATACTTTGTTACTAATTATATACTGTAATCCCTCTGGATTATGTAATTCGATATTAATCGCTCCCGAAAGTTGTACTTTACACCAATATATTTACTAATAATGTATTCTATATTCATTAATATTCAAAACTCTAACCCATTACATATAATAGCATACTTCATATTATTTTCGAACTATCATAGCCTACTATCATATTACTTTTAAACTTATAACTAACTTAATTTTGAAATATATAATAATTAATAGTTATAAAACTATAATAGTTATGATATATTAGTTATAAATCTAAAAAATAGTTTAAAATATAATAATAATTAATAGTTTTCCCAATGACAGCTTCATGGTATGAAAACATCTCAAATCAATGAATCATTTTTCCTCCCTTGTTTATAATTTCCAATATTATTTTATACTATTATTTTCCCATTTTTTTACATTTTGATGTATTTTCCTAACTTTTGACTTTATCCTGTGCTCCGACTTTCACTTTCCTGTATTTTCTGTAAGCTGTCAATCATCTGCATTTCTTTTCACATTCCTTTCAGTCCTTGTATTTTTCTTATACTAAATTGTGTAGTATGGGTCCGATCCTGTTTCCTTTCCTATTTAGAATCGTGTTCAGTAGAGTTCTTAAGTTCAATATGATTATATCACCAATAGTTTTAAATGGTAAAGGATATTCTTTGTGTCCAATTTCTATATTTGATTAGAAGTAGATCAATAATTATAGGCATATAAAAAATAGGTGTATGTGTATGTTTTTTTTTTGTATAGCGAAGGAAATGCTTTTATGCATCCCAGACCGGTCTTCTGTCTGGGTATGTCGGACTCGATACCGCCCTGGTATAATACCGACTAAAACCTCCGCTTTGCCCCTGCCTCTGGTCCCCACGGAAACCGCCGCTAGGCATTACTTCGTGGGGGGAGGATCTAGAATGTTACAATTCTTAACTTGTTATAAACAATGTTATAATTCATAAACATTTTACTTATCTTTTAAATGGGCGAAGTCCCATTCGTCCTTTCTCTCTCTATAGAACGCAGGTCCATTAAAACGTCTCTCGCAAATCTGTCTATGGCGTTCCAAGCAGCTTCACTTGTCAGCATCACTTCAACAACATTACCTGGGGTAATTGTGCGTCTCAATGTCTCCTCCACATCATCCCGTAGAGCACCAAATCGCGGGCACACGAAGAACACGTGCTCAGCATCTTCGATTTCGCCCAAACAATATGGGCAATCCGGCGAGCTATCGTGCTTGAATCGGTGTAGGTAGGCTCGAAAACAGCCATGCCCCGATAGCATTTGCGTAGTATAATAGTTTACTTCGCCGTGCTTGCGACTTAGCCAGACTTTGATGTTAGGAATGAGACGATGCGTCCATCTGCCCTTTACAGCGACATCCCACAGTCGCTGCCATCGGTCAATGCTGTTCTGCCGTTCTTCTAATCTTAACTTTTCAGGACACAGTTGTTGATGTCTTCTATGGTAAATTGTCCGTCTTTCCTCTGCTAAGACTAAGAGAGGCACAGTTCCTGAAATGACGCACACTGCTTCCGCCGATATTGTGCGAAATGCGCAAGCAATTCTTATAGCACTGAGACGGTATAAGGGCCCTGCCATTCTCCTCGATTTTTGAGATTTAAGAGCATCACCCCATATGGAGATACCATATGTCAGCACTGAAGTAATAACTGACGATAGTAATATCCTTCTGGTTTGTTTAGGACCTCCAATATTAGGCATCAGTCGAGCAAGTTTCGTCCTAACTATTGACGCCTTAGCACTAACGTGTTCCACCTGTTGATTGAAATTCAAACGAGCATCAAGCATTACGCCAAGGTAACAGATGTGAGGTTTTGACGTGATCTCAAGATTTCCTATCTTTAGCTTGATGGTCTCAATTCTTTTCCTACTAGTGATAAGAACAGCTTCACTTTTTTGTTGTGCTAATTGGAGATTCATTGTTCCCATCCACCGATTAATTTTTCTGAATGTAATATCGAATAGGCTTACGATGTCATCAATTTGTTTGGAGACAACCACTATGGCAACATCGTCTGCATATGCTACTAGTTTCACACATTCTGGAAACTCTAGTCTCAAAAGGCCATCATACATAATATTCCACAGCAAAGGGCCTAGAACAGAGCCCTGCGGCACACCTCCTGTTATATTATATTCTTCTGTACCATCGCGTGAATGGTACATTAGAATTCTGTCTGTAAAGTAGCTTGCGACTATATTGCATAGGTATGCTGGCACGTTCTTGTCACGGAGTGCATTCATAATGCAATCCCAGTTTGCAGAATTAAAAGCATTTTTTATATCCAATGTAGCTACAAGGCAGTACTTTTTGGAACCCCCCTTCCATCTGGTTCCAGCAATTGCCTCCTTGGCGGTATTAACTACCAAGTTTATAGCATCGATAGTTGATCGCCCTTTGCGAAAACCATACTGATTGTCTGCTAGGATTGGATCAACTACTGCATCTATTCTTTGGTGAATTATTCTTTCAAAAATTTTACCCGCTGTATCCAGCATTTTTTCCTTTGGGAATAAGCACTAGTCTTTGCTGTTTCCATTTTCGTGGAAAAACCCCTTCTTTCAGGCATGTATTATATGCATTAAGAAACATTGTCGGAGATGTCATAATTGATGTTTTCAAGGCAATATTAGGAATTCCATCTAATCCCGGTGCCTTGCTATTACCAACGCGATGACAAGCTTCCATCAGTTCTTGCAGTGTTATAAGTGGAATATTATTCTGTTCTACATGTGTTACCTGGTAGTTCAAATTAGGTTGTCGTGGAAACAAAGTAGTTACTATTTTATTCAATAGTCGTGGGCAAGTTGGTGAAGGTATTGGCTGGCTTTTGAGGCGAGACATTACAGTCTTATAAGGTCTTCCCCATGGATTTTCCTCGACTTCATCCAAAAGTTCTTTCCAGCACCTAACTTTACTATCTTTGATAGCTTTATTTAGTTGTCTACGTGCTTGTTTATATTCCACTACCAGTTGTGCAGAATTACTGAGACTATATCCACGCTGAGAGATCCTTCTTTTCTTTAGGCACTCTTTACGAAGAGAGCTGATTTCTTCAGTCCACCAGTGCACAGATTGTCTTTGATTTATGCCATGTTTACGAGTCATACTGATATCACAGGCTTCGGTTATTCTCTCCATCAGCTCTCTAGTATGCTCATCTGCGTGTTCTGAAATTATAGGTTTGCAATTTAAGGCAACTCTCATGGCGCTTTCATCAAAAGATTTTATTTTCCACCCAATGGCTTTAGATATTTTCGCATGTCTTCTAATGTTTCTATCTGTTGATATTTCCCAGATGATTGCATTGTGGTCACTAGCAGTGTAGATATCTAATACCTCCCAATTGCAAATTCCTCTGACGAGGCTATTGCTAACAAAAGTAAGGTCTATTATTGAGCTTGCACTGCCCTTTTCAAAGGTTGGTTTATCACCACTATTAAGTAAAACCACGTCAAGTGCATTGAAGGCCTCCAAAAGTGCTTTACCTCTTGCATTAGTCTTCCTACTTCCCCAGTCTACCGCCCATGCGTTAAAGTCACCGGCTATCGCTACGGGGTGGTGTCGTTTTGCATCCTCCACAAGACGATCTAAAAAATCGACAAAATCTGGCAAAGAAAGACTAGGTGGAGCGTAACAGCTGTATAAATGTATGCCATCTAATGATGCTGCGACAAATCCAGCGTTGCTATTGTTAACAACATTTTGGAAACAAAACTTGCCACAGGACCAAATAACGGCTTTGGTGGTACTGTCCGTTTCCCATGGCCAATCAGTTAGATGTTTGTAAAGTTCTGATAAGAGGGCAACATCAATTTTCATATCTCTTACCGTCTGCATAAGCAAGTCGTGTGCAGCCTCACAATGATTCATGTTTAGCTGTATTATCTTCATGCTTTTGCGTTCATTATTTTCTCTATGGCCTCCCTATATAGAGGACATCTGTGAGTGCCGGCATGATGTGCTACATTTTCAGAGTTTCCATTTTCAGCGCATAGTGCACATTTTGCTGCATTTATACAGTTGGCTATTTTGTGACCTTCTTGTCCACAGGTGTATGTGTATGTGTATGTGTGTATATGCAGATACAAATTTCCGTCCACCATCTTGGGAACACTGATCAAGCGATTTGAACAATTTGAAAAACATTCCATTCGTACTGATAAGGAGACGTGCTGATTAAATTTTGGCAAAGGCAGATCTAGCCGTTTTGAAGATACGGGGCAGAAAGTGTCAATTTTTAACTTCCCGTAGGGTAAGTTATTGTAATGGGCCGAAAATCGGAATTGAAAATTTTTACATTTCTCGACGTTTTGAAGGTTTCTGAACATTTTGGCATACTTCAGAAAAAATGGATGTGTGTGTGTGTGTGTGTGTGTGTGTGTGTGTATGTATGTATGGATACAAATTTTCGCCCACGTTTTCGGGCGTACGGATCAACCGATTTGAATGGTTTAAAAAACATTCGATTCCTATTAATAAGGAGAAGAGCTGATTAGTTTTTGGCAAAGGCAGGTCCAGCAGTTACGGAGATAAGGAGCAAAGAGTGCAGAAAATAGAAATCGAGTTTTTGAGAGAACGGAGCATCCGATTTGAATGATTGAAAAAACATTCAATTAGTAATGATTGGGAAAAGGGGTTATCAGTTTTTCGCAAAGGCAGGCCCAGCCATTTCGGAGATACAGAGCTAAATGTACAAAAAATGGCAGTTTTTGAGAGAACTAAGCGTCCGATTCAATTGATTCAAAGAACTTTCTGCTTGTCTTAACAAAATAATTGATTTTGGAAAAAAAAAATTTGTACCATTTTTTTTTTTTTTTTTTTTTTAATTTTTTGTATATCGAAAATAATTCAGATTTTATTTTTATTTCTGACTATAGTTTTAATATACTTTAAACAAATAAATTCAACTCTGCAATTCAGTTTATATAATTCTTATAAATATTAGACAATGTTACAATATTTATAATAATCTATTTGAAAACATTTCGTTACGGTACGGGAAGTTCCAGCAATTTGCCTTAAGGCACGATGCCACCCACCCCACTAGTTTTTTAATTCTTTTAGTATTTTGAAAATAATGGTACACATTAGATAGATTATATTATTCTAAAATTTGGTTTCTCTGATTATTTTAAAAGTAGTCATCAATCCCCTCACTATAGAATCAGCGTCTCCTCCACCGGCGTCGTTGAAGCGCGCAATCTGAGCCCCGAAAAGCTCCGTTCGGCAGAGCTTAGCGCCGGCAGAGTCGTGTACTCGGTTCCCTAGTACTAGTTTATACCTAATATTGCCTAACCTGAGTCTCTGTCCTCCATTCTCGCACACATTCAACAGTTTTGAAACTGTTTCGTTAGTCTGACGTCTGCCGAGGTAATTAATAGCGCCTAGAATACGGGCGCAATGTTAATGCAGTTCGAGAAACACGCAATTGTAACAATGTGCGATTGTGTACTACTAGTGCTGGATAATGGAAATAATATAAAGGTTATGCTTTTGGAATGCAAGAAAGAAATTCTGAAAAAAATAGAAAGATTATATAATAATATTCGAGAGGTTTTTATTAGGTTGAAAAGGGTACCCCTGGAGGATTAGTAGCTTCAGCTATGGGATTTGAATCAGAGTCTCAGGTTCAAAATCTGCTTCTGATGTCAAGCAGGTGTGACTCGATTTTTACGTATAAATATGAGCTTCTAATTGAAAAAAAAATCATACCCCGCGATTTTTGCACCATGAAAAAATCATTACTATTATAGAAATTGATTTCCTATTCCTTTCGTATTTGATATTTCATGACTCACCTAGTTGACCTTGGATAGAGATTTCAGATTCCGACGATCGTTGGCGTTGCAGTAGAAGGAACGACTTGTAACGGATAACGAGTGTTGTTTGTTCATATTTCTAAATTAATATATATATATATATATATATATATATATATATATATATCAATTTATCTATTTATATCGACAAAGGAAAAGGTTGCTATTTGTGCACTACATTCTCTTCTATGAGCATTGCAATGTAGTTTACTGTTATTGTACTAAAACCATGAATAGACTACATTGCGACTACCTTCTTGAAAACAAAATAAATTGATTAGACTTATTCGCTCATGCTAAAGTTTGTACTGTGCATACATAAACATCGGCAGCAAACAAATACCTTTGAGCACACATTCGACTGTGTACAATATCACATAACATGTTCCATGTATACCTCTTGGTGAGGTAAATAATAGAGGATTCCTTGTTGGTTGATAATTTTCAGGCAATGAATTGTTATATCTATATTTCTGATGATGTATCCAGATTAAAAATCAATCAGAGCAATCAATGATTCGTAATTTATAGGCACTCGGATAAGTTCATGATACTGCTTGTAATTTTTTCAGCGATCAGAAATTAAGGGTCCTATGAGCTTTTGTGATAGACTACGTTCGTTGTTTGTAGGTGGCAATGGAAACATATGTCCTTTCTCTAGGTTATGATTTTTATTACAGTTATTGTAGAAATAATGTTTTTTTAATTGGCGCAACAATTCTGGCTATAGCCTATTTTCACTATGTAACATATTGTTATCTATATTCCCAAGTGAAAACCGATGTTACTACTGCTTGACAACTTTAAGTTCCTTAACCCTAATATGAATCAAGAATGTTTTTTAAGTCATAACTTCAAGGTAGTTGTCAGTATCTTATTTATATTTCAACTTAACAATTATACAATTTAATCCAACATAAATATAAGACATCTATCCCAAATCGACTGTGTTTACAATACCATGTATCACAATATGGGGCTAGGTAGGCGGTAAACAATCGCGGCTTTCGCGTAATTTATTACTCGGCATACCGCCGTTGATATCACAGATATTGAATTGCAATTTCAATTAAGATTTCGGAGATAAATTATGTTACATTTCATTAATGAAATATTGCATGGGCACAGAGGCATAGTTGACGAATTGTTGCAATTCGGAATTTATACGCTGGATGACCAGCTCTTGAACGCTGGACCAGCTCTTGAACGCTAAATTATAATATATACTTGTCTATGGTTTTTGGAATTGAATACATTTGATATATATATATATATATATATATATATATTTATTTATTTATAAATTTATTTATGTTCATCTTCAGATGTCTTATTCCCAAGTTTGGTGCTATTTGTATGTTTTTGGTAATTGGTTCGGTGGGAGACAGTCGACTTGAGGCTTAGTTGGTACTTCGTCTCATGTAGATAGATTAGTGCAAATCAAAGTAAAGTTTGCTTAGTCAACCCTTCCATCAACCGATTGAGACGCGTCACCCAGAATAATCGTCAATTAAGAGTCAGTGGTGTACGTGCTAAATTACTAGAGTTGTGAAAATATATTTGATAATAAATCACTTGCTTTAGAAATTGGTCATAATTTTGTGAATTGATTTTTACAAGCTTTCTTATATTATTTTTTATCTAATATTTAGAACAACATCATATCTGATGTGTTTTACATACGTCATAATAGGCATCATAAGGTGCAGTTCAATTTTCTATTTTGTAGTTTTAGATGAAACTGATGAAGAATTACTTCTGTTTTGAAAGTAAGAATTTCTATTTAAATATTACCTTATTCCTTCATGAACTTTTATGAAAATTAAATTATTGACTTCTATATTATTTGCTATGTTAAATTTCTCATAGTTCATTTAGTCGTTTGTGACTAACATCTAAATTTCTAAATTTACAAAATTTAGTTTTGAAGGTTATTAAATGTTTGTTTACACAAAATGATTGATACAATTTTTAAGCTATACAAATATTTTTTTCTATTTTTGTGCGAAAGTATTATGAATTAAATGAAATTGCACACTGTAATCTATGTAATAATTTAAGTATTCTCTCTTATTTTTATATAACGTTTTACATTATAAAATGCTATTCTGGGGGATTGGCCTACTCTGTTGCTCAGTGCAAGCAGATGCAGTTATGCAGTTCATATAATATGTATGTTCTCATCATAACTTGAGACCAGAGTTCTTAGTGGACCATAAACTACAATCTTCCATCCGCCCCGAGTAGTCAAACAGCTGGAGGAAATTTTATAATATGAACTGAATAAATTCAAATTGAATTACTATACTAAAAGATAAATGCTTGTTGTAAATTAAACTGGTCCACAAAAAAAGTTATGGACGACATTTGTTTTCCAACATAGTTTTTACCGTTGAACACAAACTTTAGAAAGTGGAAGAAATATTAAAAAATGCGTCAAAACCTTCGGTTCATTAACTCCTTTGTATTATAATTAAAATTTTATAATTTTTGTTTTTCCCTGACCCTTTTTTACCTTACTTGACTATAGTGTTTTTAGTTTTTAGTATGTTCATTAAGACCAAGTACTCTATCGTTATACCAAGTAAATCGTCTAATTTTAATTTTAATTTTAACAAATGTCAAAAAAGTACTCATTTTCTCAAAACTTTGATGAATTTTTAAAATTAAACTACTTGTCGTAAGGCCGTTATATTTCAGTAAGCTCTATAATCTTATATTTGATCAATTTTAAGTATGAGTTTTTTTTTAATTCCCATCTGGTGTATGTATGAAATTGATTGGATTTGGATTTATGGATTTTATGATATTATTTTTTTTATCGGCCCCGATACTATTACCGTCTACGCGTATACAAATTAGAAAGGCGGATTAGTGATCTTCTTATCTAATGGAAGTACGTTGTAAGGAGGCTTTATGGTTAGCTGGAATACACTGCATTTAGTAGAAGCAGCTTCTGTCTTCCTTAATTGCATTACCAATACAGACATTTTAGCTTCATCATGTACAGAGATTTTGCTTAATATTTCACGGACCCCCTTGCCAAGATTGCATGTTTTGTGTGGAAACTTCTCAGTATATTAGGTAAAGTTTATGAGACGATAAACAACGAATTGTGTACAATTTATATTAAGCTTTACATTTATTTTATTGTTTCAATATGAAGTTCAGGTGCAATGGATTGTCTGATATTTGTCTTCTGTCCTCGCGACCAGAGTAAATATATTTGAATATTGCTCATAATTCAAGATATCCGTAAAGTGTAATATCGAAGTATCCTCGTATCTTCTCATAGCAAACGATACTTCTATAAGTTTTTGGGCATTGAAGAAAAGGTCGCGTTATAAATGTGCTAAAAAAACGGGACTCAAGTGGAACTGGGTTTCTCGTAATATTCCGTCCGCATAGCACAATAAAAACGCCGGACTGAAATATGATAGTAAAGATTTTATCATGGCAAGAGATATCTTTGTTCGTAAATTGAGAAAAGTAGAAATACTTGTCGGTAGATATTCTATGATATCTGTAGATAAATGCTGACCGTTCAACAGTTGAAGGATATTGTTTTGTAAAAGAACCACATGCAAAATTGACAAGTGGGTAATGCATGATGTGCATTTTATAGAGTAAAATATTGAATCGATTCAAGAGCATGGCTTATTTTGTATTATTCACTACATAGTTTCTACTGAACGCATTTTCAGATAAATTATTTAGAATTAAATACTGTAATTGTTTATAGTGCATTCTCTGAAATTTATTTGTGTTCTCTGATAGAATTCCGAAACAATTTAATCATTATTTCTTCCTATATTTACTTTATTATTGTGCATTCCAAGACGTTCACAAATAACGACACTGTAGTACAAGAGATACTGCAGCAAAATATTTAATCTTCTTTCTAACTATAGGTATTTTGTAAATCTCTTTGAACAGGTACGAGTTCAGAATGCACAAAGGACATTATTAAATACATGTTCTTCTTTTAGAGTCACTACTTGCTCTCAGGTATCGGAAATGTTACTTATTAAAATTTAAAGTTGCTTCTACAAAGGCTTCTTCGATATAAGTCGCAAAGAATCATTGCTATTGACAATACAATTTATTTTCCTATTGCACAATGATATTCATATGTATTCATATTTATTTCTATTTTTAATTTTTGTATATTTAATATATATTAAGTGTTATTTGCCACATAAATTATATTCTTCATAATTAAATATATAAATTAATTTATTTATATTTTCATTATAGTACCACGAATATTATAATTTACCTTAGATCAAAATTGCTAACTTGATAGTAAGGCTTATGTTTTGAACTACGATTTCTATTACTGGTAATAAACGAAATGTTCTATTTTCGTACTTTTGAATAATGTTCATATATACGTGCATTGTAATAATAATTAGTCTATTAACAATATCAATTTATATTGCTAGCTTAGTCATAACACTAATATAAATTTAAAATACATAACCTAGAAATGATCAAAATGGGCATATTAATTTAATCCTGATATCATCATCATGATATCAAATCTTATTATCAATCCTTTCAAATTATAGTTGCTATTTGATTTTGTTCGTTATTTTAGAAGAATGTGAATTTAATTGAATTTAATATTGCAAACTGCAATAAACATTAATTTGTGAAGCAATATGCAATTTTGTGTAAAAGTACTGAACTAAAATTTTTCACCCCAAGTGCAAACTACGCTTGTTATGCATTAAACTTTATTTACATTTTCCAAAGGTAAAAATATTTCATGGAAATACTTCCAATTTATTCCGTTAATGAACTTCTATACTCAACTGCAAACAGCAGAATATTTTTTATTAGAAAATATGCGGAGTTGATTTGATCTACAAATATATTGACGCGATACGCTCCACCGTATTTTTCGCTCTTGTGAACGCAAACTTGTTTCTCCAGTTTTTCCAGTTTTTCCAGTTTCCTATCTGAAGTTTCCACTCGGTGTGTTTGGGGATTTTCTGAAAACGCATTTGTTTAACACTTTTCACTGGCGAATGTCACAACGGATTTGGCCTGGGAGCCCAAATATCAAATTTATTTATACTAATGCATACACAGAACTTCGAGTTCAATATTTTATTGTCTGTGAGAAAGTTAGAAATAGAATTTATGTATTATTTTTTGACTCAAATTGTTACTTTTTTATTATCTATAAATTTAGTCTAAACTTTCATTCACTATTAATTCTACATACTGTCGTTTTTTGTATGTAATTTTTTAAATACTTGTCGATTAAACTAGTTTATAAATGTATTTTATTTATTTACTACTTAATCCAAATTATTTACTTACTAGTCAAATAATAATATTAACATTGAAATTTATTGTTTTTTAAATCTTTATAATTATGACATAAGTACTTTCTCCATGAAGCTCTTATCGATTTCACTTCTTTGTTCCCTCAAAAGCAAATCATTCAATATGATTGAAAAATTCTATTTGTTCAGTCAAGTACGTATTTTTCTGACATATCAACGGGATATTTAGACGTTCTGTTCAAAACACGCATTCGGAGCATATTTCACAACTACTCAAAACCGAAGTGTTTTTTCCTTTGTGTACATTTATGCGTAAAAGCTTAGCACGAGTCAAAAGCTTCGCGAAAGCTTAGATGCACATGATATTGTGACAGAAGCGATTATGTGCTTTATGTATTTTGCTTTATATCCAGTAAAAATATGCATAAGGAATCCCGTTACGCCTTCAGGAATCTTAGGAAAAATATTTTATATTGTGATATTTTTCATTATATACGAGAGAGTAAAAATAATAACTTAAATTTTAATAATAAATTTAATATAAGATTACAAGATTTTTGTGTGAATGTTTTTTGTTGTGTGTAATATATTTATTAAAAATTATATGCAATTGTATCTTAAATATGTTTGTTGAATAAATGATTTGTATACTAGATCGAGCCATTTTTTCTAGAATTTTATAGATATTGATATTAATTATACATTGTTGCCTAATAATATGTTAATATGATATCTTTAATATTCAAACCTTCAATCACAATATTTGAATTTTTTAGTATCAATCCCGATCTAGTATCGCCTTGCCCGTTACATTACCCGATACAATTTCGGTTTATATCATTATCCTCCATATTCATTTCACCGAATTATTATTATTATCCTTCCTCTAAACATCAGTCAAATCAGAGCAATATTTTCGCCTGAAAATAATATTAGAAATCTATTGAGAGTTTTTATTTTACGGCGCATAAAAAGTTTACGTTCGCGAGCGCCCTTGTCGGTGATATTTTGTTTTTAGATATCGTAAGCGGCTCAAGGATCCGGCTTTGCTTTTTTACCTCAAGATGAAATCAAAGGCAAAATAAACTTTTATGATCCTTTCTGTATGTTTTTGTGAATGGGGTTTCTGAGGCTGAGTTTCTATGAACCACTCGAAAATCTATTACATAAATATTATATATAAGTAATCTGTCAGCCTTAGCGTTTTAGCAAGTAGCAATAATTTCATGAAAGAGTTTTGTAATCTCTTGTAAATACTTTGTAACCCCAAGTTAAATAACTTTGACAAATTTGTTATTTGTTTTTTAGGATGTATGTATTTTAGAAAGTAGTTTTTCCCATTTATAAGAATTCATTGCACACATATTCTTAAAATGACAATATATAAGTTCAAACATTGTTCAAACATGTAGTCGAGCTATTTTTATTTTGCCATTACTACGCTCTTATTATCACTTGGATGAATGATCTTTTTTGATCACAAATTCGTAAAGTTTATTTATCATTTATGGATCATGGATCCATAGCCTAAATTCGGAGCTCTTTTGTACGTTTTGAAATAAATGAAATATATAAACACGCAAATATGAATATTTGCTACCTAAGCATAATAAAATATAAATGTTTTTTTATACGAGGTCTCTTTAGCTTTATTTTCTATGATGGCATTATTTTTATTGCTGCATTTTCGATTTCATATATCAAAGGCTTATGTATCATTTAGACATATTTATTTATTTGAGCCCATTTTGAGAACTGTAATTTTAGAAAAATCTTTCGGAAAAATTGAATAATCTAGAACGATCTTTTAAATTTATAGACGTTGTTAATTTACTTTGTAATTTTCACATATTTTGAAAAATCTTTATACAAAATTTTTAATTACACTGTATCGACATGTGATGAGGTGATGAAGAAAATAACAATGTAATCTTACCATGTGCTTTTTCAATATAATGTAATAAAATGTGTATTAATAAATTCCTTATTATTAGGAGTCTCAGGTTATTAGTAAGGATGTAAAACTTAGTCGACCCATGGGTTAGAATTAATAATTAGCCATTAGCAATTAGAATTAGTAATTTGGAGTAATAGTATTTATTAAAAGAGTAGATGTATGTATTTGGTAATAGTAATAAATATTATTACTTTATATCATTAATTCTAATTGCTGAATGAGTAGGTATATACACCTAAAATAATAAAAAAAATATTTTTCTTATATGATGTATATTTTTTATGCATTAATATGTATATTATACATATTATATACAACATAAAAAATTTATGTATGTGGTACTGCAGCATTAATTCTGCAATTAAAAATGTTTGAATATAAACATTGCAAAAATTTATATAAATATAAATAATTAGTGTTTTGTCCATTTTCTATTATATTAGATGATAAAATTGTTTATAAGGCTAATCGCTTACTGATATTTTCACATTTTATTATTATTTTCATTAAAAGTTCCTATATTTTAGTCGCTTTGCACCGGTTGTTTATTATATTTATAAGTTTGAAATCTCCCGAACAAAACCGCAAACTTATGACTTTTAAAGGATCTGGGACAATGCGGAATCTTATTTATGTAAACAAACTCCTTGCAACGAAAACTTTTGCATAAGTATCACCTCTGATCCGATTTCGATTTGAAGAACATACTTCTATGTTTTTGGATTTATTCAGCGGTAGAATATTTCTTTACTCTAAAGATTATTTATTTAGATTTAGAAAATACCATTTTATTTGTTGTTTTTATTCTTTGGTTCAAACATTTTGTAGTAGAAAATAGAGAAATAACAATAACTTCTGAAGAAATTATTGAAGATTTTAAGGTTATCCACAAGTATATATGCCAATACTAATCTGAATAATAAATTAAGATTGATAAAGGTTTCAATTTAATGATTAATATTTCAAGTGCAAAAAATTTCAAAATGAAAATTTAAGTTTATGCGCAATATAGGATTAAGTTATATAACAAAATCAAATTAATTTCATATGATAATGCAAAATTTCTGACTTAGTGTTGTTCTGCAAAATTTAAAACGTGTAAAATCAACCGCAATTTTTAGTTATGATACTACTTCGTTTTTAACCAAACACACTTAGCTTAGATTATATTTTTTTAAAATAGTTTATTATTTGAATCAATATCATAAAATAGATAATATGAAACACCATTTCATATCTTTGTCTAGAATTATTAAATCCCAAAAAATCTCAATTAGAGTTCAATTCATTTACATTCATTAAATCTACAATTAAGATAATCATTAGAAATATGAATAATTCATTTGAGAGATGTACAAATAATTTATTTCATCTGCAAAATAAACACATTTGCACTATTTGTTTTTCAGTCTGCTTTAATCATATTTATGCACTAATTAATTTATACAAATATCGTGCTAAATAATTATACATGGCACCTCACATGAATGCATAATTATTTTAGCAATCTCTTCAATTTTAATATTTTATAAATAATTTTATTTTATACATAAATTTTGCTTTTTCATTTACTAAGTGTGCAATATAATTAAAACAAATTAAAATGTCAAGAAATTTTGATAAATATGAAAGCATCCAAATATGTCTTAGAAAAATATGCTGCCGAGATTCTTAATTATTGATTTAATATAAAAAAATTGTAGAATTTTAACTTCGAAGATCACTTTAATGTTAAAAGCAAACAAGTTCTAAAGTTTTTTTTATTCATATGCTTAGGAAATACATATAAATCCATAAATATTCATCCATCAGTATTACAGAAATCGTATATAAGAAATTCATTACATATAGATAACAGCTATTAGCATTCATTTTCATTGTTATGCAAAATGACGTGAATGCTTTAGCATTTAAATTTTAAAGTTAGTTATATATTGAATTTGATTTTATACAACTTTACGTTTTTGAAATCATTATACTTGTCAAGGTAGAGACTAACTGATTTTTCAAGTATTTTCGTGTTATATCGACTTTTCCCGTAGTCACTAATTAGCTTGTTAAAGTATATTGCGAAAAATAGAAGCGTAGTACTTGACGTGGATGATATAGCATTATCGTGAATTACATATAAACTATTAATTATGTTTGAAATAATGATATATTTTGTTTTATATATTGTACAGATCCTTGGAGCACACTCTTAAATAAAACTCATTTTAGAACACCAATTCAAATAAAAAGCTTACATGCATTTAAGTTTGTTTAAAACATTAATTGGAAATCGCATGCATTAGTGTGAACACGTTCGGGGACGCGAATGCTATCGCATCCATTTTCATTGTTATATAGAATGATGTAAATGCTAAACTATTTAAATTTTAAAGTCAATTATATTGACTTTATATAATCATACGTTTTGCAATTATACCTGCCAAGGCAATGACCAACTGATTCTTTGGGTATTTTCGTGTATCTTATCTTTGTGGACAAGCACATTCCGTAAAATAGAAGCGTAATTATTGGCGTGGATGCTATAGCATTCATTGTAAATAAGATTAAAATATAATAATCTGACTATCTTTATAAATGATGTTTAATCAAAATTCCGTCATCACAACTATTTTTAAATTAAATGATAAAAATCAAATTTTGTACCTTCTGAAACTGTTAAGAAGTTAATACAGCTGCACAAAGAACTTGCTAAGTTTTGATATATGTTATATATAAAACCCGCGACAAATTTTGTAACAAAAATAAACTCTTCTAGAATCGTCAACATCAAAATGTTTATTTAAAAATACAAGAAAATACAAAATCGCAGACTAGTTCTTGCAGAAAATTTCCCAAGTAGAACAACTACCTCCCGTGTTTGCTTAGGACAGCCCCGAAGCTCGGCTACCAGACAAGGACCTCAGTTTATTATACAACAGTTACAATCTAATATATACACATTCTGTGTCCTACAGAGCAAATATTTCTACAATGGGAACAATACGAAATATTGTGCGGACCTAAAGTTCAAAGACGAGCACAAGAGGAGAGTGTCATCAAAAACCCGACCTGTATGAACTGAATCATTCCCTGTATTGTTAGGTGCTAAAGGTTGTTTGTTGCTTTTATTTCGTGTCTTTGACAATTCCATAATGCAATTTCATACTGCCCCAGGGGTTCGGAATTATACTGGGTTTATTTTATACTCATTATTCGGTTCATTTTGGAATTATATAATTTACTTTTATACAGATCGGTTAACGAAATTAGCAAATGTAAAGCACTCACAAGGAATGGTATTTACCATTTGTGCAATAGTGATGGGAATAGTAGGAACTATTAAAATATATACTTTTCAACGACAAATTTTCCTTTCTTATTATACAATCTAACTATTGATTTATTTATCATAATTAATATATATCATCATAATTAATTTAATTCAATAACTTATAGAATGTAATTAATGTTCTGATAGTTATTAGTAAAAAAAAATGGAATAATAAAGTTTACGAAGAATCTTATCATGTAGTAGATTTTTCGAGGTTAGATATTTTACTTACTCCGCAGCGTTCAATTGCTTTTAGTAAATATATTATTAGGAGGATATCGAAATCACTAGTTGGAAATAATCATGATTTTTTATCTATTCGAAGAATAAAGGTTTCTTAAGAAAGCTCTACTAGTACTCTTCACGAAGTTGGATATTATGCTCGTGCAAAAGTTGGTAATTTCTAATTTTAAATACATATTACCAAGTAGGATATAAAATTTACTAGTTACGAAATAATTATTACTATTTACTAAATAATATTGACTTTATATTTAACAGAATATTATAGTTTTTTTTAGAATCCTCAATCATTAGATTCTACTGAGTTGGTTATTCTGCTTTTGTCAATGCATTTGATTTCTTATTGTAAATCTACATATTACCAAGGAAGATACCAAAATTACTGGTTGGAAATAATCACGATTTTTCATTTAATACAATACTATAGTTTCTTAAAGAAGCTTGGCCAGTATATATTACATATTTGGATATTTTTCTTGTGTCAATCGTGTTTATTTTTCAATTTGAATATTAGTGTGAACCATAATTCAGAATTATATTGAAATTATAGGTGAATATTAGTCATTTTAGTCAATGATAGATGCAAGCTAATATATATATATATATATATATATATATATTTAATTAAATAACTAACTTGTAACTAATGACTTGAAGATGAAAAAAGTGAAATTTTCTCGAAAGCATATTTTTACTATTTTGACTATTTTTTAGATTCAACTAAAAATGATTAGTTTTTTATAGTGGCTCACAGCTAATAATAATAATATTTATTATTCTCTACCTTCTAATTGAATTAATATATTTTAATTTTTTTTTTTTTGTTACAGAATATGTTCAAAATTTGGGTGGCTTGGAGATAGACTGATCTTTCACAAAATTTAAGTAAGTTTTAACAATTTATTTATTCATATTTACTGTAATCAGATATTAATACTATATATATTTTGCAGTTAAATTATATAATATTTACATTAGGGTGGTCCATAATATGGACATTCTCGAATTTCCTTGCTCCCAGGGTCTCAAATACTTCCAAATTGGTAAAAAAAAATCTCTAAGTTTTAGCTCTTAATATTATCTCTCAGATAGTGCGCAATTCAATCAAAGTTTTGTATGTAAGTATCATAGAATAATTTTCAAAATTTTTAAAAATGTTTTTTAGATATAACTAAGCGAACAAATGAATGAATTTTATTCAAAATTTGACGCTCTACAAAACAAATTATAAAAAAAAACGGTTTTGTAGAGAGTAGAATTTTCAATAAAAGATGACACGAATTTGTCGCTAAGTTATACCTAAAAACGTTATTAAAATTTTTGAAATTTTTTTCATGCTAGTTCCATACAAAGCTTTGATTGGATTGCGCACTATATAAAAGTTAATATTATGAGCTAAAATTTTAAAGATTTATTTTTCATCAATTCAGAATTTATAATTTACATATACCTAATATACATATGAATTTAATACAAAATTGATTAGAATTGATATTGTTTATAGAAGAAATTTTACTCGTATTTACTTCAAATAGACATCATTACTTATTATATTATTCAGTAAAACTACTTCACAAATATACTGATAGATAAATAACATCTGTCTATATAAATAATGATCACCTTCTAATTTTTGTATTAGTTCTGAATTTTATTGAAAAATAATTAGAATTTGTATCGTTTATAGAAGATTATTTATTTGTATCTACTATAAATGATATTATTATTATTTATATGTCTTAATTGAATTATTTTTCAATAAAATTAAAAACAAATATTTCAAAATATTTTCTTAAATATCATAAAAAGATTTATAAGTAATTGCTATTAATTTCATTAATGATATCAATTATAGATGAACTCTGAAAAATTATTTTGCGTTTGTGCATAAAAACCAGCTTGGAATCAAAATGCATGGCTAGAAGATTTTAAAAATTTCACTATGTACTTAACAGATTAGATTTTTTACAAAACCTCATTTATTAATCCATTCAAAATTTAATTCCAATATTACTTTCGGAGTTAGTTGTTTAAGTTTCGGAAAACTCTCAGAAAAAGGATTTCGGTCGCGAACTTGACTGACTTCTTTTTCTTTGACTGACACATTTCTTACAGTAAAGAGTTGATTCGCCTTTATTATGTAGATTCGTTTAACTTTTCTTCCCAAGTGCTTTCTTTGTGTGTATAGAAGCTTGATTTTCTTGGCTTTTTATCAGAATAAGTTCGAGAAAAGTTGCTCTAATGATGCAATGTTTGTTGCTTTATTTACTTTTCTCGATTTTTCATTCTTCCTTACTATGATTTCTTATTGCGGACTATAACCTAGACTAGCACATATGTAGGAGTTTGCTGGAGATGCTATTTGTGATTTGTATTACGGTGGAGATACAGAAGGAAATATAGTTCTGGTCGAACAGAAGAATAATGTTATGTGGGATATTTAAATTTTGAGACATAACGTTTATGTTAATGAAAGCAATGATGAAAGATACACTAACATTAATTTAGTCATTTTTTAAAAAATTAAATAATTTTATTATAAGAAGATTAAGGTGTAAAAAATTAAATTGCCAATTATATTGTCATTATAATTTTAAAGCATTTTTTAGATAATATACTGATGAATTTTGAAACTAATGAAACTAACTGATTAATTTTCCGTTGCAATATGCTATGCATATATAATTTCAACTATGAACCATAAGATTTTACAACCTTGTTGCGATGCTTTCTGTACTTTTCAAATAAAGTGGGTTTTGAATTTTATTTTGATGAAATTTTTTAAATTATTTTTTTTTATATTTTTAGACGTTTACAAACGTCAGAACTATTTTTGGTATATTCAATATGACGGCCATACTTTAGATTAATTCTAATACACATTCAAGTATTTTCCACAAATTTGCAATATTATTAGTGTATTTGAAATATATTTATACGCGTTATCACAACTTTTTATTTTAATGTCACTTGGTAACAGTTTATAACAATATTTAAAAAAGTGTGTATACCTCTATGAGAGCAAAAAATGGTATAATAAAGAGAAATATTGTATGATATAGAAAAATAAGCGAACGTATACATTTTTATTTATCATGTTATTTATCGGGTTTGTTGTTTTCGATCAATGTCAATATGTATTTATCAAACAAGCTTACATCTCGTCTCAAATATATATATATATATATATATATATATATATATATATGTGTGTGTGTGTGTGTGTATGTATTTATTTGTAAATATGCATACACTACACTTTTTCAATAACTGTTAGTATAAATAAAAATATCAACACACTAAAGCTTTTATTGAACCAAGTAAACTTACAAACCTTTCAAGATCATTGTTTGTCTCATCGTCAGTATTTTTGTTAGAATATGTACTTATTTATTGTTAACTTAATATTGAGAAATAAATAAATGTAATAATATAAACCATTTTTCACTTGGATCGTATAGCATATATAAGAAAGGGTAGTATCTAAATTATTTCATTCATTGTATATATCTAAATTATTTATTATATTATATTATATTATATATATATATATATATATATATATATATATACTAATGCAGAGTAACAGAAATATATTTGCTGATGGCAATAAACAAAAATTTAGTAAAAAACTCATCAAACCAAATGATGCGCGCAGCCCTTATCAGCGCCAATGATTTCATAAAAAATCGTAATATCAACCCCTATCCAGCAAAATATAACAATACATCATTGATATAATGGACGTTCGTACATTCACGTAATAATTGTGATACGCGATGATACAGGGATGGTGAACCCTTAATCTTTTAAACAATACTACTTTACTTTTACTTTAACCATAATCAACACGTGTGCTATGCGTTGTTAAATTTGGAAGACATTTAGACAGAACAAAAATATTTAATTTTTTTATATAAAGTATGTTTTATAATAAAACAGTTACTTAATTCAGAAAGTTTTTTTTTAATTTTTAATTTTTTTTGCTATTACTATTATTATCTTAACAATTGTTAGTATCTTAGGTATATTAAATTTTATTATTGAAAGTTATTAATTGTTTTATATTTTTTCAATCAGTTTTATATTTTTTTCCCATAAATAATTTATTATCACAAATATAAAAGATCGAATTATATCTAATCACTTTGTTGAATTTCAAAGATTTAATCCTGCAAAGATAGTTTCAATATAAAACAATATTTAGAATACATAAATAACACAATATAATATAGTTAAAATTTATGTTACCGATTGCTAGGTTTTCCTTCCCTGGTGTTCGATATCTGTCGTTAATCAAAAATACTCTCCACTGGATACAAAATTAATACATTTATAATAAAATCGCTTGAAAGCGCTCTGTATATTTATGGAAAATAGTACGCTTAAATGATAATCACGATGTGAAATCATTTCCGAATAAAAGCTTACTCAATTGTACGATTGCGAGTGGACAATGACAAATGTTTTACGGCTTTTCAATGGAGATTTTGACCACCCCGAAGGGAATATATATGGTGGATTGTGGAGTGTGCGATTTTACTATATACTGACTTGTTTTGGACCACTGTATTATTCATAGTTCGGTGTGATTTTTGGACACATTTATTTATTTATTAATTTTGGTTAATAAAATATTTGAGAAAATGTCTTGAAGAAGCACAAAATTCAATATATAAGATTGTATTGGTAATATCGCACCAACATAATATCCACCTGTTTGTTGTATTTATGTGATCGTCAATAAATCGAATTTAATTTCTTTCGCGTATCTTTACGTTTGACAGGTTTCTGAACAATTTAGGCATATCTAAGAAAAAATGTATGTGTGTATTTATATATGTAGGGATACAATTTTTTGTCCACATTTTCATGCATAATCTCTTTCCTTGTGTTGACGAAACGATTACTTTTGATCAAAGAATTTTTTATTTTCATTTTTTTTAATTTCTAAAAAATAATCATTTTTTACTTAGTTTTATTCTTCGAATTTTTTCGGCATAATATTTATGTAAAGTTTCAGCAATTTGCCTTAAAGCACGATGCCATACACCACTAGTTATAAATTTATTTATTCAAGGCATGAATACATACTGATCACTGTATCAACAGTTTCATCTCACTTTGTAAACATTTATAAGAATTTGGTAGAATTATAAAATATTTTTATAAAACATATCTACACTCCATAATTCGGCAAATACTCATAAAATGACGTTAAATACTTACATACAATCCTTAAGAAAATATTTTTTTTATGTTTCGTCAGTTTTTCTTACCTTTGTAATATCTGGACAATTAGACATTAGCCAGCTTGGCAACCTGATATGAAGCAGTTGTGATATTTGCTATCAAGTAAAAATTTATAATTATAATTATATGTAGCCCTTACACGATATTGCATTAAAATAAAAATATATGGTCCGTAGTAAAGTAATTCTAATAATAAAATATATAAAAGCTAGGTTGACCTCTGGATTGCAATTTAAAGTCAGGTTATTAAAAAGTATCTTAATAACCTTCTAGAAATTTTCGCATATATTACTTGTTGATTGTTCATTTTATGATTCTTTTAGAACTGTGCAGAACTTTATTGTTACGTTAATTTTATCACTAAAATAAGTATTATTAAAGTAGTAATTAAAAGTTCAAACACAAAGCAATTAAAGTTTGGAACGTAAATAATATTTCACTATTAGTATCAAATACAAATGGGAGAGAATTCTGTTACTTGTATTTCAATTAAATTAAAATAAAATTTTAATGCTCTGGAAATAGTCAAATTTATAAAGTATATCAATATGAACTAAATATTGTGGATTTAAATAATTTATATATTTTGGTCATAAACTTATGTTAATATTTTAGTTTTCTTTGTGGCTATTAATTGTATTTATCTACTAGTCACTAATTCAATGTTTGTCGTTTTTTTTAATAATTAAACTTTATCAGTTTATCCAAAATTTGATCCTCAATTTATCATATATAATTTTTTATTGCTTTTAGTACACTTTATGGAAAATAAATATACAGATGAATCTTTATTCAAATATATCATAAATAAATAATATTTTTAATAAATACGAGTATACCTAGAAAATATATCATGATTTAGAACATAAAATTTCATGAATAAAATCTTCTTATCGTGTAATGAATCTAAGTACGTTGGATAATATATTAGTAATTAAAACAATGCAAATTATTAGTTCATATTTCACTGACTAAATCCATAGACCAAAATAGTCTCAGATAGAGAAACTTATTAACACATTTTTCTTCTCTCTTCATAACAAAAAATGAGTAAATATATTATTTTTCAATAACTGACCGAGATACTTTATTTGTACTTAAGTATTTTTAAACTCGTTATAAATTATTCCAATTAGTCCATTAGTCAAATTAGTTGTTTTTTATGGCAATCAGTTCTGTAATATCAGAAATATCTTATTTTGATATTTCATTTTTCCCACAACAATAACCTCATTTAAAATTCAAATATCTTAATAAATCAATCAGTATCGATTCAGTATATAATCCAATTCTCTTCGTCTACAAGAGAATACCCTGTCTCTCGACAATCATGATTATCTATCCGGTTAATACTGATTATACATAACAAAGATAAATTATACAGAAACTTTAAACATGATATGCAAAATGATTTGAATTGTTCGAAACCTGAACTTTAGTTTGTTCAGAGAGGTGCAGAGCTCCAGCCCCTGGTATTGTATTGGCCATTGTACGCAATGAATAATAATGAATAATGCATAGAACTGAAATTCATGATAATCGTTTCAGGCTGCGAGCTTCACTTAGTTGGATATTTAGTAAATACATCAAGAATTAATATTTCAGAAATAATTTATTGAAATGTATGGGAGTTTGTGTTCATTGTTGGGTATGTTTTGATTAGTACTGAAATAGATAGAGGAACATAATAGTTCAGAATCAGTATTGACTGACCCATGAATAATAGGTTGTTTTTATTATCATTGTTTTGAATTGTTTACTGTTTTTTGATTTTTGCTTGTTTTTCCTATGTAAATCAGTTCATAATCTGAGCATTTTATCTGGTATGGACTTCATCTAAATGTGAATATATTTTTATTAAATATCCATTTACCAGAATTTTTACGAAAATGTGTAAGCTACTTTTCTAGACAGTTTTCAGTATCGATATCGACTCTATATCATTCGATCTCACTTTAATACCCTTTTTCTCACCACATGCATGTGTCACTGTCGAAAAATGACAAATCATAAGCTCATAAATAAGGTCGTTTGATTTAGGTCATAATATACAGAGGAGGGATGTGCTGTTATGTATTCCAGGATGTCTATTCAAAATCATATTATTATAAAACACGCATTCAGCATTATCCATATGTATCCTGACTGTGCGCATTAGAGACGACGAAATGGCTTTTAAAAGTGCTCGCACGTATATACTAGCACTTTTATATACTGACAAAAAAACCAACAGTTGTAGACGATTTGTTTCTATAAGACTACTTAGAAGTGTATTTATGAAATATGTAAATGAATTTAGTAATATTTCTCTATGGCTTTCAATGCAATGACGCATGACTCTTTATTGGAAACGTTTAGCTTATTTATATATAATTTTTGTAATTCTCAGTCAAGTTTACGTAGGGGAAAGTTCCGTAACCCCGGACGGCACCAAGCACCGGACACTCTATTTAAAACGTATTATTTAAGCGAGTATAAATCTTTTTATTTCAAAATACAAGTGAAAGGGGCATGGGGGGCACACAGGTACAGGATCACACGCCGAGCCTCGCTTGTGACGCACACTGCCACGGCGAGAGCAACCTTTTCCTGTTTTAGGCGCTAAATCACGGCGTTACCTAAATATCAATGGAAGTAATTCCAGCATATTTATGCAATTACATTCAAGTGGTATGCAAAGATGAAAGTTGTACTTGATTGTTATCTGTAAAATGGTAGAATATCATTAGATCTTTTAACGAATTTTAGTAGGTGCCACCAAATGAACGAAAATGTCTGTCCCTTAGAACCGAATACTAAGTCGTTTCTTAGTGCCGGACAGTAAACATATTAATATTTCTTGTGAGAATTTACGTAATTTATTCCAATCATTTAATTTTGTTCTGTATGAGTGCTAACGGTCACTACATAACTCATTTTTAATATTTCCTAGTCAAAGAATGAAAAGCTTATGGTGAATGCACCAGCTGAGAGCATCGGTGTGGCCCAGCCAAAAGGGTGAATAAATAGTTACTTTTTTGCAATATCTTATAATATTCGTTAAAGACACATGTGCAGACATTCCAGAGTGTGAAAATGGCTACATATGTAATCAATGCAGGTTATTTTGAAATATCCGGTACTAGGTGTCACTGTATAAAATCATATTTTTTGATACCAAAGTTTGGTTGATAGTATTCATTATTTTTTTCAGAAAAGATTGCGGTTTTGTTAATTTCGTTTGATTTCTAACTTTGTTATCTAACATAAATCATAATTTAATAAATATTTCGTAAAATAATTTTTGATTTATTTATAAACAACCATAAGTGTCCGCCACTAGGGGACTTTCTTCTAATGTCTTACCTAGACGATAAATTATTCATTAACTGACAAAGTCAGTTTTTCTTCAACTTTTATAAATACAGATGTAAGCTAAGATGTGGCATAAGTTGCTACTAGATCCAAAAATATACCTAAAATATTTTCTTACCTTCATAGGCCTAAATTTTTGTTCCACTGTTACGATACATATTTCTGAATGCTTGTTTCGAATTCAAGGAGCACGTGCCATGCCCATAGCCATAGTATAATGCAACCAGGCAGCGTTCGGAAGAAATGTCGTGAATTTGTGTGTAGAATATTCAATAGATATTTGTGCCCTTTTTTCTTTTCTTCAAAACGGGTAAGGAAGAGAATCAATCTTGACAAAACTGACACATGTAGTCGATTTTCTCATGTATATTTAGTATATGAAAGCTTTATTTACAAGATAAAAATCAAATTTATTATTCCATTTTTTAGAACTCTATTTTTTATAATTAAATTTTAGTGAAATAAATTCATATTCAAATATTGAAAATAGAATAATTTATTTTCTTACCAAAAGTTGCGTTAAAAATCTTTTATATAATAATTTCTGGTGAACTGGAATGAGTCACAAGCAGCAAGCTGATTTCTCTTAAGATTACGCGCAACTTATTTTTTCACACATTGTTTGTACGCCTTTTCGTTTTATTATATTGGCCATGAAGGTGACAAACTTCAGGGCATTAAGCTTTACACGGAATGGTTGCCCCTGGTAGAGGAAGTAGCGGAGTGTTTTAATTGAACTAGTTGTTCACTTCAAAAAGAAAAGTCCGCTTAACAACATGTGAATAACCAATAAAAATAAATATATCTTTTTTCATTATAACTTAGTGACAAATCAGTAATTGTAATTAGAACTGCAATAAATACATAATATACAAACAAATCAGTGTTTAATTCAGTCCACTGCTACAAGGGTTAAATTATAACCCTACAACTTGAATTATCGAAGGAGGGTTTTAATAAATATTATAACTACGTAACATAGAAAGAACACACATATTTCACAAATATTTTTGGATTATAATATCAAATTTAGGAAAATTTTTAAAAATAATTATTTAAGAATGGTTTAAAATCATTATTGGACATATATATTGTATAAAGTAAAATATGAATATTAGCCTTTTTACTAGTTTAAGTTTTAATACTTGTATAAATTACAAAGTTTTCTAAGAAGGTAGAATTTTTTTTCATCGACTTTCTGCAATACTTATTTTTTCATATATGTTTTACAAATATTTTTGGATTATAATATCAACATTGAGAAAATGTTTTTCCACAATGATTTGTTGAAGAGAATACTTAAAAATCATCATCATCTGAAATATGTATGATATAAATTAAAATACGAATATACCATTTTACTAGTATGTATTGTAATCCTTGTATAAACTACAAAATCTTGTAAAAAGATAGAAATTTTCTTCCACGACTTTCTGCAAGCTTTTATCCTGAATTAGCATTCAGGAAACGGCCAATTGAAATCGATGATCGGGAAATAAAATGGACCATTTGGTATAATACACATGCAGAAGTTCAGAAATCTTCTAAGAATGTTTGCAAAATCATACTAAATTCAACTATTGACGTATTGACAGAACATTTAAATATTGACTTATTGACAGAATAGATAACATCGTAAATAAGTCATAACCGACCTTACCCCCAGAACGGTTGTGACAGGCATAGATTAAGATTAAGAGAAGAATAATAGATTAAGAAACAATAGGTATAAACACCAAATTGGTTTATAACGACTTTCATTGTCATTGTAGCAGAACACAGTATAATTAGTTAAACAAAGCTTATAAATGTAATTTAACAAAATATATTTTTTAAACAAAGTTAACGAAAAATCTTTCTGATTTTTATTTCTTATGTTTTGTTTTCTTTCTCCTTTCTCTTTCGTATTTTGTGTTAGTTAAGTTATATTTTTCTTTATCTATTAAATCTTCACTCGAAATGGACAAGACCACGTGTCACAACCGTACCCAAAGCACAACTTTGAAAGAAATCATCGTTATGACTGAGCTAAATTATCTACACAAAAACTAATTGGTTGTAGTTGACTACTAATGTTCAACGTACAGCAAAATAACTTATAACAAACTGATCTATCTGTATACAAGTAACAGTTGTAATTAAAAGAAATCGAACAAAGTAACTTTTTTGACTCTTCAAAAGTATTGCGGTCTACAGATCATGCTAATGTAGGGCGCAGACTAAATGTAATAGTGGAAACTTGTTCGAACAAACATACTTCATCTTAATGTCAAAATCAGTATAGTTTAGCTGTTATGACAAGTGTCACTACTCCGGTACCCTGGCACAACCGTACCCAGTCTCCCCAACTGCAAAATTTACTTCTTGATTGTATCTTTTTTATAAATTTTAAATAAAATATTATTAAATTGGAAAAGTCGTTGAAGAGTTGAGATAGTACCTAACATATGTGTTGCGCTAAAGTAATATTTCCCTTATATTAGATATCTTTCATCTTCCTATCAGCTCGGTAAATATAAAGAATAATCTCCAATCAATATTTTCTATATTCCCGTTACAAATATATGGCTTTGGCGTTCTATTCTCATTTATATCCTTTACTAATACGGTTTTGTGTCGAACGGCCAATCGTATCTTTTGTGAAGTGGACGTGCCACATATATGTACTACGTGTATATGTTCTCATTCTCAGTATTAATAATCGAAAATGCCTAGGCTGACTTAATAATATCTGCTCGAATTATAGTTGCGCGAAAGTGAGATATTATTAATGAAACTTCGTGATTTTGATATTGAGATACATGGATCGAGTGTAATTAATTTGTCGTCAATTTTTGGGATGTTACAGTGTCATTTAGTGACAGATTTTTATACTCATGTTAAATTAACAAGAGATTAGATATTTCATATTAAGATAAATATAAACTCGGTCTGAGTAGCATTTTCTTTCAAGGTAAATTTTCAAGGATATCTATAAATAATTATCTTCTTCAATAAGAATAGCGATATAGAGTAATATAAAATTCTTTAAATTAAAACAAATTTTTTCTTTGATAAAACTTTGTACAATGATAAAATTTATGAACTTAAAGACTATACTATAATACTAGCTTATTATTGATATCAAATATTGATTCACAAATACATTTTCAAATACGATTGAGGATGACTTGAAATATAGAGTAATCACAGAATTATTAAATCGGATTTTCTGGCAAAAACAAGAACTTATCTTCATAATTAATAAGTATATAGCGATTTGTAGTGTATTTAATTAGTACTTAGTTAAATGTTTCACCAGTAGAACCTAGTAGAATTTTATTCTAATCGGGAATATCACATCCTTAAATTTATATATGAGAAATGAAAGAAACATTTGAAATAATTCGTATAAAAATATCCAGAATTGTCATACTTCTTTGTTTGCAAAATCCTAGTAAGTTTAAATAATTACGTATTGACTTAATAGAGAAAATATATCTTTAGTAGAAGTTGAACACGTTGAGCAAAATTAATTACTCAAAAAAATGTTGATTATCACCATTAATATTGTTATTAATTAGTATTTTATTTTATATTAACTTTTTAAATATATATTGTTAAACTTACAAACGTGGTCATATCAGATTCTCTGATTTTCTGTCTCTCAGTACAAATTTATTTTTTTATTATGATGTAAATGCAAATATAAAATTTAATGAACTGTGATAAATGAAATACGAGTCAAATCGACAAAGTTTTAATTAAAATATGAAATATGCTGAGTTTGTAATCTCATGGATATGTATATATGTGAATCAAGGTTTTTGCATGTGTAAATGAATATATGTGTATATATGAAGTATATACGACAGTCATTACTAAATCTAAATTAAAGTGTATTCTGATACATCGCTTATTAAAATTATCTTTACATCATTGCAAATTCCTGTAGATAAAACTAATTTTAGTTCTCGAATGTGTATTCTAAGTAACTATCAAGTTTTAAGAATACTTTATCAAATTTTAGTATAGTTCTTTTTGAAAATTTTATTACTAAAATAAATTTTAGTTAATATATACTCCATACTAGTTTGTACAAATGTTATATCAACTGAGATACTATTGAGATAAAAATGATTATTATGAATATTTTTTATTTATTTTGCTTCATACATATGGAAAAAATGAATAACTGAAGAACGGACTGAAGAATTATATTATATGTATTTGCATAAAATCGTGTAACAAATGACAATTTATGGCTCAGACGTAAAAATGACAATCATTTTACTGAAGTGGCTACTGGCTTTCCTAATTGCGCCCTATTGTGTGACATTGCCCGAAGAGGGTAGTTTATGTCTGCCCTGTTTTTGTACAAAAATATACTCAGACCGACCTGTAACAGTGATAAACAAGTTACTAAAGAGAAAAAAGCTGAAATACATGAAATCAATAGTAATTATAAAATATAAATTGATAACTGAAAATATACGAAAAATGATAAAATAAATTTAATATGTATCCGAAAATATACATCGATATTTCTATAAATAATCTTTAAATATAAGACAATAATATTTTGTAGCTTTTTTTCAAATATAATAAAATTATTTTTAATCATTCATTCAATCATTAATTAAAATTATAATGTATATTTTCTGCAGCAATATTTCATAAGTGTTTTATTTTAAATTAAAATTAATTATTTGCCATGGTTCTGATAATGTGGTATTTGGTAAATATCCGCTGCCTATAAATTTATATACAATTTTATTGAAATGTTTAAAAATAATATATCTTCTACCCTCGCAGTATATTGTTGAGCATATCTGTTATAATAATGTCAAAAAATGAGCAAAAACTCTGGACAGCTATCATTAATTCCACTAATTACGTGAATTACAGTTAAGCCACCGTCATAATATCACACGTAGGAAACATACATCTTTCTTGCACCTGGTAATTGCACCTGGTATTTGCGCCTCGGATGAGGAATAGTTTTACGGAAAAATGACATTAGAGATGTAATAGTTATTTTTGAAACTAACTTATAGAACGATACATTAGTCTTATAATTTTTACCATTCGACAATTTTCTTTACAGAGATTAGGATATCATCATTACTTCATGAACTGTACAGTTCAGTTCTAGAACAATAATAACAAACTCAAAATAAAATAACATGACTGTTTCATATTATTTTTTTTTTTGGCAAGTGAATTTCTGTATAAAAGTCAATCATTACAAAATAAATTGACCTTTGCATATTTGATATTATGTTAAGTTTAGATTCTACCTAAATATTTTCAATCGATTTCAATTTTAACTTCATATTTGAAAAAGAAACTTACCACAGTATTCATTCTTTTAGTTTTTGAATAAAAAAGTGTATACACTATAATTTTGATCTCAAGTCATCAGTCTTACTATTTTATAATCATAGAACAAAAATTTTTAACAATACTTAATTTTTCATTTAACTATTTGTAATTTTATATATAATTTTGTACCCTGTACCAGTGTATTATTTGCAGTACTAATAGATTATATTATTAAACTACTAATATGTTTTAAAATAATAGAATTATATAGATTTCTATTTGCATTTCCATTTATCTACATAAATATAATTGTATTACATGTAAATATAAATCAATTAGGCAGCACTAATTAAATAGAAATCTGCTGATTCAAATGGTATGTAAAATATAATGATTATCCACTGATGTAGATAGTATGTAAAATATATAATATATATATATATATATATATATATATATATTTCATCAGCACTTATCAATAGATATAATCTGATGAATAATAGCTACAATAATGTAATATATTTAATAAGCAATTTAATTTATTTTAAAAATAAAGTATAGTTAAAAAATGTAATTCCACACTAAAATTTTGGACGAATGTAAGAAGTTTGAAACTGTAGGCAAACATAGAAATAATTTTTGAAATACTATATATCTATTCAATTCAGATATTTTAGTCAATATTAACATTGATACAAAACATTTATAGATTTATAGATATGAATATTATAGATCAGGATAATTCATAGATTTTTACTACTACCTCATTTCCTTATTATATGTATTTTTTTTAAATTTTAATCTTAAAAATTGTTTTCAAAAGTGTTAGTCATATTTAAATTTATTGCATTTGTTTACTGTTACAATTGGCTTATTCAAAAGCTACAAAAACTTTCTTTCAATTCATTCATTCGATTAAAAATAATATCTTCATCTTACCTAAAGTTTTTAGATGTCAATAAAAACGCGGTTCTGAATTGCGTTTAAATCAAAAATAATTATGATGTTAGAAGAGTATTTTAGTGAAAAAGAAAGTAATATTTTTTATTTACTATTTGATAATTAAGCATCTGCAAATACTCTAACTCAATCCTTTAATAATATTCCTCAACTGTTCCTCCACCGTAATCTTCATTTTCCCGACAAACTTTTAAATAAGTTTAACGTTATGTTTTGAGACAACTTTCAAACAAGATAAAATTTATATACTGTCAACACAATACACATTTCATATATCACCTTTTCCACTAACAAATTTTCTCGGAATAGTTAGCTTCTGCGTCAGTGGAAATACTACTAGTCTTACCAGAGCACAATGCAATACGATATACATAACTAAATAATTAAAACTTTTGTCATCAAAGAGGAAGTTTCCATAATAGGAAAATGGAGGCGAAGTCAAAATAATATCGCACTTTATAATTTTCCAACAGGTAAAGGTTTACGTTTAAAGTTTTGCTGGATTCGTGGGTTTGTTTAATCGGCACTATATTTACAGAAGAGATTTTGATATATTTTCTTACAAAAAATTAACACAAAATATAGATTGGTTTGCTAAATTATATGAAGTGGAAATTTATATGATGATAAACATGTAATTTTCAACCTAAATATTCTTATTATTTTATTGATCAGCCAAATTTACTTCAGAATACATTTTTAGTTATTATGCTGATATTTATTATTTTTTAATATTATATATTTTTACATTAAATTTAATTTTAAAAATTAAATACAGGTATTTAATAAAAAATAAATTTTGAATACAGGTATTTAATAATCAGCAATATGCAATTTAGTAATCAGCAATTTAATAAGCTTAAACATTCAGCTTTAGAAAAAGAAAATGCAACATTTTTATTTGAATCTGCAATTAAAATATTTTTTTCTGATCTAGGTGGAGCTTTGTCTTTTTATTCAGAGTATTAATAGTTTTATTGTACAATTTTTGAGTTATAATTTTCAATTAAATATTGAATTTCTAAATATAATTATGTATTCCCAATGCCCTTTGTTTTGTCCACATTTGAATATGTTGGATTTTATTATCTAGTGAGAATTAAAGAATTAATTTGTAAATTTATTAGCATATAAATGAGTTTGAAGATATTGATTTTATTTGCATGCAAATTTTTTTAAAGTGCTCATACTATTGTTTAAATTATAGTTGAAATTTTAAATTGGTTTTGAATTGCGAAGATTTGATTTTAGAAATTTTACATCTATATAATTGTAATTTATTACGTATATGTTGTTTTTCTGAACCATAAGTGACTTATTTTTGTGATATATATTGCGTTATTATATTTAATGGTACATCTTTAAATTTAGTTTTTGTTATTTATATTTGTTTTATCTATTAGTTTAATAATGAAAATTTTTGCAATTATTATATTTGAGACATTTTTCACATATGCGTTTGTGTAATAAAGTGATAAAAAAATAGTGATTTTGATTTAAGGATAGGCTAATATTTCTTATCTAACACTAATTATAAGACTAAATGTCTTTAATTATTCTTATTTTTTTCAAATTGTTCAGTTATTTATTGAATTTTCTTAATTCTTTGATTTGTTTACACATTTCTCTTTTGGTATTGCTATGATATTATAATATATTTGTTTTAACTGTATATATATATATATATATATATATATATATATATATGAACAATTATACAGTATATTGCTCCAAGTTTTCAGAATCTTTTTTTCTGTCTATCTGTTAATTGTGACGAATATACTCGTCATGGAAAAAATTGACAATTTTGTGTATTGACGAGTTTATTTGTAGTGCAAATAGAGCAGTGACCATTTGTTATTTGATTTAAAAATTTGTACCTTTGCAGAATATTTACTGAAATATCAATGAAAATGAAAATTTAAAAAATTAGATTTATGACTATATAAAATAAGTAGCTGTTTAGAAATTTAGAAATAATAAGTTGTATCAAGTTTGCGGAAGAGAATGCTATAGTATTTCAAAAACGTAAGTTATATTCATTTTCATTGTGATATAATGACATCCCATGTAGAAATTAATATCGGTACAATATATTACCAATATCGGTTTTCTGTGGCCGTGATTGCCTATATTGCAAAAATATCGGCGAACGTCGGTTCTGTGATGATGTCAACTAATCGATCAGGCCAACGTCAGCCGATATTGAGGCAATAATCTCTATAAATGGCCTTGTCCAATATTGGTCTCAAACTAAAATAGAAATATTGATGCAATATTTTTTATCATCGGCTAATAAATATTGTCCTCAAACTAAAATAGAAATATTGATGCAATATTTTTTATCATCGGCTAATAAATATTGTCCTCAAATAGAAGAATAAATATTGATGCAATATTTTTTTATCATCGACTGATAAATATTGTCCTCAAACTAAATAGAAATATTGATGCAATATTTTTTTTATCATAGGCTGATAAATATTGTCCTCAAACTAAAATTGAAATATTGATGCAATATTTTTTATCATCGGCTAATAATATTGTCCTCAAACTAAAATATAAATATTGATGCAATATTTCTTATCATCGGCTGATAATATTGTTCTCAAACTAAAATATAAATATTGATGCAATATTTTTTTATTATCGGCTAATAAATATTGTCCTTCTTCTAGAAAAATAAATATGATGTAATATTTTTTATCATCAATATTGTAAGTAATATTGTACTCAAATTTAAAATATTGATGCAACATTTTTATAATTCACTATTAAATATTGTTATTATTATTTAATTAACTTCTCGAAAAAGAAGTTTGTTTTGTGAAAAAATCTGATTTGCTAATTAAATATTTTGTCGAAGTGGAATGAGATCAAAGATCTATATATTCACATATATCCTATGCTACAATCTAAACGGTAAAGGATACTTAAAAGGTTTATTCAGCCGAAAAATGCAGAATAAAATTACGAATAAAATGATATATAATTCGACATGTGTATTCATATATTTTTCTTGAAATTTTCCAATTTTTTTAAAATTTTGGCACTGCAACTCGCCTATAGGCCAAACCGTTTAAAATACCAAGTTCTGATATGTGGAAGAAAAAACTAAGAATTTTGAGACGATTCTAACGATGTATAATACTTTATACGGTTTCTTTATGAAAATCTCAAATGTTGAGAATAGTATAAAATTCAGTTTTCCTTTCATTATAAAAAGTTATAAATGTTACAGGGTAATTTGTTTTAAATACTGTCCGATATATATAAAACTAATTGAAAACTTTAATTGTATTTACTCATGCAATTATAAAATAAAAAAATAATAATAAAGGGACTGGGATTTGAACCCCAAAATCAAAATTAAAACGCTGTGATGTTAACCATTACACCACCAAGATATATAATGGTATTGTAGCAACTCACTATCTTGTATTGCAGGTATAGGATTCTAGAACTTTCTAGACTGCTATGCATGAGCATGACTCATGATGCCACAAGCCCACAAGTAACGCCGTGCGTGTCAAAATCACGGCGTCCTTAATGCAAAATTCTTAATTATAGTATGTTTTAAGATACTAGTTTTGCTGGAAATAATCAAATAATATTTCAATTATGTGTAATGTGTAATAGTGTTATAGTGTTCATTGTTTTCTAATGTGT
>NW_020539725.1:51474349-51503478 GCF_003426905.1 Ctenocephalides felis | reverse complement strand
TTAGTCTGACGTCTGCCGAGGTAATTAAATAGCGCCTAGAATACGGGCGCAATGTTAATGCAGTTCGAGAAACACGCAATTGTAACAATGTGCGATTGTGTACTACTAGTGCTGGATAATGGAATAATATAAAGGTTATGCTTTTGGAATGCAAGAAATTCTGAAAAAAATAGAAAATTATATAATAATATTCGAGAGGTTTTTTATTAGGTTGAAAAGGGTACCCCTGGAGGATTAGTAGCTTCAGCTATGGGATTTGAATCAGAGTCTCAGGTTCAAAATCTGCTTCTGATGTCAAGCAGGTTTTGACTCGATTTTTACGTATATAATATGAGCTTCTAATTGAAAAAAAAATCATACCCCGCGATTTTTGCACCATGAAAAAATCATTACTATTATAAAATTGATTTCCTATTCCTTTCGTATTTGATATTTCATGACTCACCTAGTTGACCTTGGATAGAGATTTCAGATTCCGACGATCGTTGGCGTTGCAGTAGAAGGACCTTTGTAACGGATAACGAGTGTTGTTTGTTCATATTTCTAAATTAATATATATATATATATATATATATATATATAATATATATATATCAATTTATCTATTTATATCGACAAAGGAAAGGTTGCTATTTGTGCACTACATTCTCTTCTATGAGCATTGCAATGTAGTTTACTGTTATTGTACTAAAACCATGAATAGACTACATTGCGACTACCTCTTGAAAACAAAATAAATTGATTAGACTTATTCGCTCATGCTAAAGTTTACTGTGCATACATAAACATCGGCAGCAAAAACAAATACCTTTGAGCACACATTCGACTGTGTACAATATCACTTACACAACTTCCATGTATACCTCTTGGTGAGGTAAATAATAGAGGATTCCTTGTTGGTTGATAATTTTCAGGCAATGAATTGTTATATCTATATTTCTGATGATGTATCCAGATTAAAAATCAATCAGAGCAAGCAATCAATGATTCGTAATTTATAGCACTCGGATAAGTTCATGATACTGCTTGTAATTTTTTCAGCGATCAGAAATTAAGGGTCCTATGAGCTTTGTGATAGACTACGTTCGTGTTGTGTAGGTGGGCAATGGAACATATGTCCTTTCTCTAGGTTATGATTTTTATTACAGTTATTGTAGAAATAATGTTTTTTTTTAATTGGCGCAACAATTCTGGCTATAGCCTATTTTCACTATGTAACATATTGTTATCTATATTCCCAAGTGAAAACCGATGTTACTACTGCTTGACAACTTTAAGTTCCTTAACCCTAAATGAATCAAGAATGTTTTTTAAGTCATAACTTCAAGGTAGTTGTCAGTATCTTATTTATATTTCAACTTAACAATTATACAATTTAATCCAACATAAATATAAGACATCTATCCCAAATCGACTGTGTTTACAATACCATGTATCACAATATGGGGCTAGGTAGGCGGTAAACATCGCGGCTTTCGCGTAATTTATTACTCGGCATACCCGCCGTTGATATCACAGATATTGAATTGCAATTCAATTAAGATTTCGGAGATAAATTATGTTACATTTCATTAATGAAATATTGCATGGCACAGAGGCATAGTTGACGAATTGTTGCAATTCGGAATTTATACGCTGGATGACCAGCTCTTGAACGCTGGACCAGCTCTTGAACGCTAAATTATAATATATACTTGTCTATGGTTTTTGGAATTGAATACATTTGATATATATATATATATATATCTTTATTTATTTATAAATTTATTTATGTTCATCTTCAGATGTCTTATTCCCAAGTTTGGTGCTATTTGTATGTTTTTGGTAATTGGTTCGGTGGGAGACAGTCGACTTGAGGCTTAGTTGGTACTTCGTCTCATGTAGATAGATTAGTGCAAATCAAAGTAAAGTTTGCTTAGTCAACCCTTCCATCAACCGATTGAGACGCGTCACCCAGAATAATCGTCAATTAAGAGTCAGTGGTGTACGTGCTAAATTACTAGAGTTGTGAAAATATATTTGATAATAAATCACTTGCTTTAGAAATTGGTCATAATTTTGTGAATTGATTTTTACAAGCTTTCTTATATTATTTTTTATCTAATATTAGAACAACATCATATCTGATGTGTTTTACATACGTCATAATAGGCATCATAAGGTGCAGTTCAATTTTCTATTTTGTAGTTTTAGATGAAACTGATGAAGAATTACTTCTGTTTTGAAAGTAAGAATTTCTATTTAAATATTACCTTATTCCTTCATGAACTTTTATGAAAATTAAATTATTGACTTCTATATTATTTGCTATGTTAAATTTCTCATAGTTCATTTAGTCGTTTGTGACTAACATCTAAATTTCTAAATTTACAAAATTTAGTTTTGAAGGTTATTAAATGTTTGTTTACACAAAATGATTGATACAATTTTTAAGCTATACAAATATTTTTTTCTATTTTTGTGCGAAAGTATTATGAATTAAATGAAATTGCACACTGTAATCTATGTAATAATTTAAGTATTCTCTCTTATTTTTATATAACGTTTTACATTATAAAATGCTATTCTGGGGGATTGGCCTACTCTGTTGCTCAGTGCAAGCAGATGCAGTTATGCAGTTCATATAATATGTATGTTCTCATCATAACTTGAGACCAGAGTTCTTAGTGGACCATAAACTACAATCTTCCATCCGCCCCGAGTAGTCAAACAGCTGGAGGAAATTTTATAATATGAACTGAATAAATTCAAATTGAATTACTATACTAAAAGATAAATGCTTGTTGTAAATTAAACTGGTCCACAAAAAAAGTTATGGACGACATTTGTTTTCCAACATAGTTTTACCGTTGAACACAAACTTTAGAAAGTGGAAGAAATATTAAAAAATGCGTCAAAACCTTCGTTCATTAACTCCTTTGTATTATAATTAAAATTTTATAATTTTTGTTTTTCCCTGACCCTTTTTTACCTTACTTGACTATAGTGTTTTTAGTTTTTAGTATGTTCATTAAGACCAAGTACTCTATCGTTATACCAAGTAAATCGTCTAATTTTAATTTTAATTTTAACAAATGTCAAAAAAGTACTCATTTTCTCAAAACTTTGATGAATTTTTAAAATTAAACTACTTGTCGTAAGGCCGTTATATTTCAGTAAGCTCTATAATCTTATATTTGATCAATTTTAAGTATGAGTTTTTTTTTAATTCCCATCTGGTGTATGTATGAAATTGATTGGATTTGGATTTATGGATTTTATGATATTATTTTTTTTATCGGCCCCGATACTATTACCGTCTACGCGTATACAAATTAGAAAGGCGGATTAGTGATCTTCTTATCTAATGGAAGTACGTTGTAAGGAGGCTTTATGGTTAGCTGGAATACACTGCATTTAGTAGAAGCAGCTTCTGTCTTCCTTAATTGCATTACCAATACAGACATTTTAGCTTCATCATGTACACAGATTTTGCTTAATATTTCACGGACCCCCTTGCCAAGATTGCATGTTTTGTGTGGAAACTTCTCAGTATATTATGTAAAGTTTGTGGAACGACGAACAACGAATTGTGTACAATTTATATCAAGCTTTACATTTATTTTATTGTTTCTATATTAAAGTTCAGGTGCACTGGATTGTCTGATATTTGTCTTCTGTCCTCGCGACCAGAGTAAATATATTTGAATATTGCTCATAATTCAAGATATCCGTAAAGTGTAATATCGAAGTATCCTCGTATCTTCTCATAGCAAACGATACTTCTATAAGTTTTTGGGCATTGAAGAAAAGGTCGCGTTATAAATGTGCTAAAAAAACGGGACTCAAGTGGAACTGGGTTTCTCGTAATATTCCGTCCGCATAGCACAATAAAAACGCCGGACTGAAATATGATAGTAAAGATTTTATCATGGCAAGAGATATCTTTGTTCGTAAATTGAGAAAAGTAGAAATACTTGTCGGTAGATATTCTATGATATCTGCAGATAAATGCTGACCGTTCAACAGTTAAAGGATATTGTTTTGTAAAAGAACCACATGCAAAATTGACAAGTGGGTAATGCATGATGTACATTTTATGGAGTAAAATATTGAATCCATTCAAGAGAATGTCTGATTTCATTTTATTTACTACTTAGTTTCTACGAAGCGCAATTTCAGATAAAATATTTAGAATTAAATACTGCATTCTCTGAAATTTATTTGTGTTCTTTGATAGAATTCCGAAACAATTTAATCATTATTTCTTCCTATATTTACTTTATTATTGTGCATTCCAAGACGTTCACAAATAACGACACTGTAGTACAAGAGATACTGCAGCAAAATATTCTTCTTTCTAGGTGTATAGGTATTTTGTAAATCTCGTTGAACAGGTACGAGTTCAGAATGCACAAAGGACATTATTAAATACATGTTCTTCTTTTAGATTCACTACTTGCTCTCAGGTATCGGAAATGTTACTTATTAAAATTTAAATTTGCTTCTACAAAGGCTTCTTCGATATAAGTCGCAAAGAATCATTGCTATTGACAATACAATTTATTTTTCTATTGCGCAGTGATATCTGTACTTTCATATGTAATCTTATTAATTTCTATTTCTTTATTCTATAACTATTGTTTATTAGGTGTTCTTTGTTTCAATTATTAAAATTATTCATTTATATTTTCATCATAAATTCACGAATATTTTTACTCACCTCAGATCAATCTTGCTAATATTTACAGTAAATATATTATGAACTACGACTTCTATTACTGGTAATAAACGATATGTTAGTTCTATTTCAGTACTTTTTAATAATGTGCATTGTAATAATAATTAGTCTATTAACAATATCAAATTATATTGCTAGCTTAGTCACAACACTAATATAAATTTAAAGTACATCATTTAGAGATGCTCAAAATGGACATATTAATTTGATCCTGATATCATCATCATAATATCAAGACTTATTATCAAACCTTTTCATATTATAGTTGTTATTTGATTTTGTTCGCTATTTTAGAAAAATCTGAATTTAATTTAATTTATTATTGCAAACTGCAATAAACATTAATATGTAAAGCAATATGCAATTTTGTGTAAAAGTACTGAACTAATATTTTTCACCCCAAGTGCAAACTACGCTTGTTATGTATTAAACTTTATTTACATTTTTCAAAGGTAAAAATATTTCACAGAAATACTTCCAATTTATTCCGTTAATGAACTTCCATACTCAACTCCAAACTACAGAATATTTTTTATTAGAAAATATGCGGAGTTGATTTGATCTACAAATATATTGACGCGATACGCTCCACCGTATTTTTCGCTCTTGTGAACGCAAACTTGTTTCTCCAGTTTTTCCAGTTTCCTATCTGAAGTTTCCACTCGGTGTGTTTGGGGATTTTCTGAAAACGCATTTGTTTAACACTTTTCACTGGCGAATGTCACAACGGATTTGGCCTGGGAGCCCAAATATCAAATTTATTTATACTAATGCATACACAGAACTTCGAGTTCAATATTTTATTGTCTGTGAGAAAGTTAGAAATAGAATTTATGTATTATTTTTTGACTCAAATTGTTACTTTTTTATTATCTATAAATTTAGTCTAAACTTTCATTCACTATTAATTCTACATACTGTCGTTTTTTGTATGTAATTTTTTAAATACTTGTCGATTAAACTAGTTTATAAATGTATTTTATTTATTTACTACTTAATCCAAATTATTTACTTACTAGTCAAATAATAATATTAACATTGAAATTTATTGTTTTTTTAAATCTTTATAATTATGACATAAGTACTTTCTCCATGAAGCTCTTATCGATTTCACTTTTTTGTTCCCTCAAAAGCAAATCATTCAATATGATTGAAAAATTCTATTTGTTCAGTCAAGTACGTATTTTTCTGACATATCAACGGGATATTTAGACGTTCTGTTCAAAACACGCATTCGGAGCATATTTCACAACTACTCAAAACCGAAGTGTTTTTTCCTTTGTGTACATTTATGCGTAAAAGCTTAGCACGAGTCAAAAGCTTCGCGAAAGCTTAGATGCACATGATATTGTGACAGAAGCGATTATGTGCTTTATGTATTTTGCTTTATATCCAGTAAAAATATGCATAAGGAATCCCGTTACGCCTTCAGGAATCTTAGGAAAAATATTTTATATTGTGATATTTTTCATTATATACGAGAGAGTAAAAATAATAACTTAAATTTTAATAATAAATTTAATATAAGATTACAAGATTTTTTGTGTGAATGTTTTTTGTTGTGTGTAATATATTTATTAAAAATTATATGCAATTGTATCTTAAATATGTTTGTTGAATAAATGATTTGTATACTAGATCGAGCCATTTTTTCTAGAATTTTATAGATATTGATATTAATTATACATTGTTGCCTAATAATATGTTAATATGATATCTTTAATATTCAAACCTTCAATCACAATATTTGAATTTTTTAGTATCAATCCCGATCTAGTATCGCCTTGCCCGTTACATTACCCGATACAATTTCGGTTTATATCATTATCCTCCATATTCATTTCACCGAATTATTATTATTATCCTTCCTCTAAACATCAGTCAAATCAGAGCAATATTTTCGCCTGAAAATAATATTAGAAATCTATTGAGAGTTTTTATTTTACGGCGCATAAAAAGTTTACGTTCGCGAGCGCCCTTGTCGGTGATATTTTGTTTTTAGATATCGTAAGCGGCTCAAGGATCCGGCTTTGCTTTTTTACCTCAAGATGAAATCAAAGGCAAAATAAACTTTTATGATCCTTTCTGTATGTTTTTGTGAATGGGGTTTCTGAGGCTGAGTTTCTATGAACCACTCGAAAATCTATTACATAAATATTATATATAAGTAATCTGTCAGCCTTAGCGTTTTAGCAAGTAGCAATAATTTCATGAAAGAGTTTTGTAATCTCTTGTAAATACTTTGTAACCCCAAGTTAAATAACTTTGACAAATTTGTTATTTGTTTTTTAGGATGTATGTATTTTAGAAAGTAGTTTTTCCCATTTATAAGAATTCATTGCACACATATTCTTAAAATGACAATATATAAGTTCAAACATTGTTCAAACATGTAGTCGAGCTATTTTTATTTTGCCATTACTACGCTCTTATTATCACTTGGATGAATGATCTTTTTTGATCACAAATTCGTAAAGTTTATTTATCATTTATGGATTATGGATCCATAGCCTAAATTCGGAGCTCTTTTGTACGTTTTGAAATAAATGAAATATATAAACACGCAAATATGAATATTTGCTACCTAAGCATAATAAAATATAAATGTTTTTTTATACGAGGTCTCTTTAGCTTTATTTTCTATGATGGCATTATTTTTATTGCTGCATTTTCGATTTCATATATCAAAGGCTTATGTATCATTTAGACATATTTATTTATTTGAGCCCATTTTGAGAACTGTAATTTTAGAAAAATCTTTCGGAAAAATTGAATAATCTAGAACGATCTTTTAAATTTATAGACGTTGTTAATTTACTTTGTAATTTTCACATATTTTGAAAAATCTTTATACAAAATTTTTAATTACACTGTATCGACATGTGATGAGGTGATGAAGAAAATAACAATGTAATCTTACCATGTGCTTTTTCAATATAATGTAATAAAATGTGTATTAATAAATTCCTTATTATTAGGAGTCTCAGGTTATTAGTAAGGATGTAAAACTTAGTCGACCCATGGGTTAGAATTAATAATTAGCCATTAGCAATTAGAATTAGTAATTTGGAGTAATAGTATTTATTAAAGAGTAGATGTATGTATTTGGTAATAGTAATAAATATTATTACTTTATATCATTAATTCTAATTGCTGAATGAGTAGGTATATACACCTAAAATAATAAAAAAAATATTTTTCTTATATGATGTATATTTTTTATGCATTAATATGTATATTATACATATTATATACAACATAAAAAATTTATGTATGTGGTACTGCAGCATTAATTCTGCAATTAAAAATGTTTGAATATAAACATTGCAAAAATTTATATAAATATAAATAATTAGTGTTTTGTCCATTTTCTATTATATTAGATGATAAAATTGTTTATAAGGCTAATCGCTTACTGATATTTTCACATTTTATTATTATTTTCATTAAAAGTTCCTATATTTTAGTCGCTTTGCACCGGTTGTTTATTATATTTATAAGTTTGAAATCTCCCGAACAAAACCGCAAACTTATGACTTTTAAAGGATCTGGGACAATGCGGAATCTTATTTATGTAAACAAACTCCTTGCAACGAAAACTTTTGCATAAGTATCACCTCTGATCCGATTTCGATTTGAAGAACATACTTCTATGTTTTTGGATTTATTCAGCGGTAGAATATTTCTTTACTCTAAAGATTATTTATTTAGATTTAGAAAATACCATTTTATTTGTTGTTTTTATTCTTTGGTTCAAACATTTTGTAGTAGAAAATAGAGAAATAACAATAACTTCTGAAGAAATTATTGAAGATTTTAAGGTTATCCACAAGTATATATGCCAATACTAATCTGAATAATAAATTAAGATTGATAAAGGTTTCAATTTAATGATTAATATTTCAAGTGCAAAAAATTTCAAAATGAAAATTTAAGTTTATGCGCAATATAGGATTAAGTTATATAACAAAATCAAATTAATTTCATATGATAATGCAAAATTTCTGACTTAGTGTTGTTCTGCAAAATTTAAAACGTGTAAAATCAACCGCAATTTTTAGTTATGATACTACTTCGTTTTTTAACTAAACACTAGCTTAGATTATATTTTTTTAAAATAGTTTATTATTTGAATCAATATCATAAAATAGATAATATGAAACACCATTTCATATCTTTGTCTAGAATTATTAAATCCCAAAAAATCTCAATTAGAGTTCAATTCATTTACATTCATTAAATCTACAATTAAGATAATCATTAGAAATATGAATAATTCATTTGAGAGATGTACAAATAATTTATTTCATCTGCAAAATAAACACATTTGCACTATTTGTTTTTCAGTCTGCTTTAATCATATTTATGCACTAATTAATTTATACAAATATCGTGCTAAATAATTATACATGGCACCTCACATGAATGCATAATTATTTTAGCAATCTCTTCAATTTTAATATTTTATAAATAATTTTATTTTATACATAAATTTTGCTTTTTCATTTACTAAGTGTGCAATATAATTAAAACAAATTAAAATGTCAAGAAATTTTGATAAATATGAAAGCATCCAAATATGTCTTAAAAAAATATGCTGCCGAGATTCTTAATTATTGATTTAATATAAAAAAATTATAGAATTTTAACTTCGAAGATCACTTTAATGTTAAAAGCAAACAAGTTCTAAAGTTTTTTTTATTCATATGCTTAGGAAATACATATAAATCCATAAATATTCATCCATCATTATTACAGAAATCGTATATAAGAAATTCATTACATATAGATAACAGCTATTAGCATTCATTTTCATTGTTATGCAAAATGACGTGAATGCTTTAGCATTTAAATTTTAAAGTTAGTTATATATTGAATTTGATTTTATACAACTTTACGTTTTTGAAATCATTATACTTGTCAAGGTAGGGACTAACTGATTTTTCAAGTATTTTTGTGTTATATCGACTTTTCCCGTAGTCCCTAATTAGCTTGTTAAAGTACATTGCGAAAAATAGAAGCGTAGTACTTGACGTGGATGATATAGTATTCATCGTGAATTACATATAAACTATTAATTAAGTTTTAAATAATGATATATTTTGTTTTATATATTGTACAGATCCCTTGGAGCACACTCTTAAATAAAACTCATTTAAGAACACCAATTCAAATAAAAAGCTTACATGCATTTAAGTTTATTTAAAACATTAATTGGAAATCGCATTCATTAGTGTGAACACGTTCGGGGACGCGAATGCTATCGCATCCATTTTCATTGTGATATAGAATGATGTAAATGCTAAACCATTTAAATTTTAAAGTCAATTATATCTGACTTTATATAATCTTACGTTTTTGCAATTATACCTGCCAAGGCAACGACCAACTGATTCTTTGGGTATTTTCGTGTTACCTTATCTTTCGTGGACAAGCACATTCCGTAAAATAGAAGTGTAATTCTTGACGTGGATGCTATAGCATTCATCGTAAATAATGATTAATATATAATAATCTGACTATCTTTATAAATAGAGTTTAATCAAAATTCCGTCACCACAACCAATTTGAAATTAAATGATAAAAATCAAATTTTATACCTTCTGAAACTGTTAAGAAGTTAATACAGCTGCTCAAAGAACTTGCTAAGTTTTGATATATGTTATACATACAAAAACCGCGACAAATTTTGTAACAAAAATAATACCTCTTCTAGAATCGTCAACATGAAGATGTTTATTTAAAAATACAAGAAAATACAAAATCGCAGACTAGTTCTTGCAGAAAATTTCCCAAGTAGAACAACTACCTCCCGTGTTTGCTTAGGACAGCCCCGAAGCTCGGCTACCAGACAAGGACCTCAGTTTATTATACAACAGTTACAATCTAATATATACACATTCTGTGTCCTACAGAGCAAATATTTCTACAATGGGAACAATACGAAATATTGTGCGGACCTAAAGTTCAAAGACGAGCACAAGAGGAGAGTGTCATCAAAAACCCGACCTGTATGAACTGAATCATTCCCTGTATTGTTAGGTGCTAAAGGTTGTTTGTTGCTTTTATTTCGTGTCTTTGACAATTCCATAATGCAATTTCATACTGCCCCAGGGGTTCGGAATTATACTGGGTTTATTTTATACTCATTATTCGGTTCATTTTAGAATTATATAATTTACTTTTATACAGAACGGTTAACAAAATTAGCAAGTGAAAAGCACTCACGAGGAATGGTATTTACCATTTATGCAATAGTGATGGAAATAGTAGGAACTATCAAAATATGTACTTTTCAACGACAATTATTCCTTTATCATAATTAATATATATTATCATAATTAATTTAATTTAAAATAACTCATAGAAAGTAATTAATGTTCTGATCGTTAATAGTAAAAAAAATTGGAATAATAAAGTTTACGAAGAATGTTATCAAGTAGTAGATTTTTTGAGATTGGATATTTTGCTTACTCCGCAGCTTTTGATTGTTTTTGGTAAATTATTTTTGATGAATAAATTTGGTATATTACTAGTTGAAATTCGTATTTATTTGAATAATAATAAGGCTTCTTAAGGGAGATAAACTATAGTAGACTTTACGAATTTGAATATTGTGCTCGTGCAAAAGTAGATGATTTCTAATTGTAAATATTACCAAATCAAAAGTAGTTGAAAATAATAGTGATTTTTATTCATTACAATAATGAAGGTTTTTTTGGTAGTTACTCTATTAATATGGACATTCTGCTTTTGCTCATGCATTTGATTTTTTATTGCAAGTAAACATATTACAAAGGAAGATATCAAAATTACTGGTTGGAATTAATCATGATTTTTATTTAATACAATAATAAAGTATCTTGAAAATGCTCGACTTACAAATTTGGATATTTTTCTTGCGTGTGAATAATTTGAACTATAATTTTGAATTATTTTGAAATTATAGGTTAACTAATCAAGGATATATGCAAGTTAATATTTATTGGTTAAATATATATATGTATATATATATATATATATATATATATATTTAACCAATAAAATAACTAATTTGTAACTAATGACATAAAAATGAACAAATGAAATATATTTAAGCATATATTTAACATTTTGACTATTCATTTAGATGCAACTAGCAAGTTTTTAGTTTCTTATTATGACTCACAGTTAATAATTATAACATTTATTATATGACTGTTAGTGCAGTAAACGGAGCGTTTTAGGTCTGAATTTTTTTACTGTGCTCCGAGTTGAATGCAATTTTGGAATTAGGTTCATCTTATCCTCAAGTTGAAAAGTGAAAATAATTCGGGTTGCGCCATCACCCCCCGGGGGGATGACGCCCCCTCTCAATTGTGTAATTACATTTTTTCAAAATAACGTCGGAAATCGATAGAAGAACTAATTATAAGAAAAAAATGTCTTTTATAGTTTTTCAAAAAAACTAATACTTTTCAAGTTACTGGCCACTAAAGATTCATATATTTTTAGCGTTTTTCTTCGTTTTTTTGCAAATATCTCCTAAAATATACATTTTAACGAAAATCGTGTAATGAACAAAATAAAGTCAATAAAAATCCTAATAAATCGGTATTACAAAAAGTGTTCTAAGAAAAATAATAAGCAAGACTTGAAAGAGCAAAGTCGTTTTTTATTTCGTTCAAGATTTAATCGTTGTATTTAAAACCATCTAGTGTCGAGGTTTTACATTTTATGCATTTCGGTTAAATTGTGTTTTATAGTGCTCAACATAAGCTTTAAAATGAGTGCTGTTACAATTTTTTTACGTGTAAAATGAGTGAGCTATCATGCAAATAAGAAGCATATACGAAGTTTTTTTCTTTTAAATCATATGGTTTAATGAGCGCCATTTCCACCAGAATTAAAATAATTCACATTCCATCTAGAATTCACTTCATTATAGACATCTTGATAGATTCTAGCAGATTCACTACTTTAGTACAAACTATTTTCAGAAAACTCACGATTTTATAAAAACTTTTTTCTCCAATTTTTTTAAAAATCGAAATTATTTTCATTATATCTCAAAAAGAATAAAAGATACGTATGAAAGCATATAGATAAAAATCAAAGGGATCTTTCTGGCTTATTATTGTTTTTTATTATTTTTCTTTCACACAAAAATTGACAGAGTTGTGAATGTTTAAAGACTGCGCGGCCGCGCAAATTGGAGAAAAAAGTTTTTATAAAATCTTGAGTTTTCTTAAAATAGTTTGTACTAAAGTAGTGAATCTGCTAGAATCCATCAAGATGTCTATAATGAAGTGAATTCTAGATGGAATGTGAATTACTTTAATTCTGGTGGAAATGGCGCTCATTAAACCATATGATTTAAAAGAAAAAAACTTCGTATATGCTTCTTATTTGCATGATAGCTCACTCATTTTACACGTAAAAAACTTGTAACAGCACTCATTTTAAAGCTGATGTTGAGCACTATAAAACCCAATTTCACCGAAATGCATAAAATGTAAAACCTCGACACTAGATGGCTTTAAATACAACGATTAAATCTTGAACGAAATAAAAAACGACTTTGCTCTTTCAAGTCTTGCTTATTATTTTTCTTAGAACACTTTTTGTAATACCGATTTATTAGGATTTTTATTGACTTTATTTTGTTCATTACACGATTTTCGTTAAAATGTATATTTTAGGAGATATTTGCAAAAAAACGAAGAAAAACGCTAAAAATATATGAATCTTTAGTGGCCAGTAACTTGAAAAGTATTAGTTTTTTTGAAAAACTATAAAAGACATTTTTTTCTTATAATTAGTTCTTCTATTGATTTCCGACGTTATTTTGAAAAAATGTAATTACACAATCGAGAAGGGGTGTCATCCCCCCGGGGGGTGATGGCGCAACCTAAATTGTTTTCACTTTTGAACTTGAGGGTAAGATGAACCTAATTCCAAAATTTCATTTAATTCGGAGCACAGTAAAAAAATTCAGAGGTTATACCCTTTTTTCATCTCCGTTTACTGCACTATGTATTTTCTAATTATATTTACATATTTTAATAATATTTTTTTTTGTTGCAGAATATGTTCAAAATTTGGGTGGCTTGGAGATAGACTGATCTTTCACAAAAATTAAAGTAAGTTTTAATAGCTTTTTATTCATATTTACTATAAACAGATATTATTACTATGTATATTACTATGTATTATGCAGTAAAATTATTGCACAAATATAATGAGAAATAGTATCTGTTTTTTATATATAGTAATGAATTTTCGAGTTAATTAGCTATGAGTTTAATACAAAACTAACCAGAATTGATATGGTTGATGAAACATTTTTACTGGTGTATACTTTAAATAGATATCCTTACTTGTTATATTAATCAGTAAAATTATTCCTCATATATACTGATAAAATCTGTTTCTACACAAAATGATCGCCTTGCAAACTTCATATTTATTATGAATTCTATTAAAAAAATAATTAGAATTGGTATCGCTTATAGAAGAATATTTATTCTTCTATACATAACTACTATAAATAATAATATTATTTTTTTTTTGGTTTGATTTTTGGTTGAATTATTTTACAAATTTTACATGCATTGCAAAATAGTTAATAATGAATTTTCATTAATTCAAAAAGTGATATCAATCAATCGATACATTCTGAAAAATTGTTTTGCGTTTGTCTGCTCGGAAGTATGGCTAGTATGGCTAGAAGATTTTGAATATTTTACTATGTACTTAACAGATTAGATTTTTTACAAAACCTTATTCATTAATCCATTCAAAATTTAATCCCATCAGCCAAATATTACTTTCGGAGTTAGTTGTTTAAGTTTCGAAAAACTCTCGGGAAAAGGATTTCGGTCGCGAACTTGACTGACTTCTTTTTCTTTGACTGACACATTTCTTACAGTAAAGAGTTGATTCGCCTTTATTATGTAGATTCGTTTAACTTTTCTTCCCAAGTGCTTTCTTTGTGTGTATAGAAGCTTGATTTTCTTGGCTTTTTATCAGAATAAGTTCGAGAAAAGTTGCTCTAATGATGCAATGTTTGTTGCTTTATTTACTTTTCTCGATTTTTCATTCTTCCTTACTATGATTTCTTATTGCGGACTATAACCTAGACTAGCACATATGTAGGAGTTTGCTGGAGATGCTATTTGTGATTTGTATTACGGTGGAGATACAGAAGGAAATATAGTTCTGGTCGAACAGAAGAATAATGTTATGTGGGATATTTAAATTTTGAGACATAACGTTTATGTTAATGAAAGCAATGATGAAAGATACACTAACATTAATTTAGTCATTTTTTAAAAAATTAAATAATTTTATTATAAGAAGATTAAGGTGTAAAAAATTAAATTGCCAATTATATTGTCATTATAATTTTAAAGCATTTTTTAGATAATATACTGATGAATTTTGAAACTAATGAAACTAACTGATTAATTTTCCGTTGCAATATGCTATGCATATATAATTTCAACTATGAACCATAAGATTTTACAACCTTGTTGCGATGCTTTCTGTACTTTTCAAATAAAGTGGGTTTTGAATTTTATTTTGATGAAATTTTTTAAATTATTTTTTTTTATATTTTTAGACGTTTACAATCGTCAGAACTATTTTTGGTATATTCAATATGACGGCCATACTTTAGATTAATTCTAATACACATTCAAGTATTTTCCACAAATTTGCAATATTATTAGTGTATTTGAAATATATTTATACGCGTTATCACAACTTTTTATTTTAATGTCACTTGGTAACAGTTTATAACAATATTTAAAAAAAAGTGTATACCTCTATGAGAGCAAAAAATGGTATAATAAAGAGAAATATTGTATGATATAGAAAATAAGCGAACGTATACATTTTTATTTATCATGTTATTTATCGGGTTTGTTGTTTTCGATCAATGTCAATATGTATTTATCAAACAAGCTTACATCTCGTCTCAATATATATATATATATATATATATATATATATATATGTGTGTGTGTGTGTGTATGTATTTATTTGTAAATATGCATACACTACACTTTTTCAATAACTGTTAGTATAAATAAAAATATCAACACACTAAAGCTTTTATTGAACCAAGTAAAACTTACAAACCTTTCAAGATCATTGTTTGTCTCATCGTCAGTATTTTTGTTAGAATATGTACTTATTTATTGTTAACTTAATATTGAGAAATAAATAAATGTAATAATATAAACCATTTTTCACTTGGATCGTATAGCATATATAAGAAAGGGTAGTATCTAAATTATTTCATTCATTGTATATATCTAAATTATTTATTATATTATATTATATTATATATATATATATATATATATATATACTAATGCAGAGTAACAGAAATATATTTGCTGAGTGGCAATAAACAAAATTTAGTAAAAAACTCATCAAACCAAATGATGCGCGCAGCCCTTATCAGCGCCAATGATTTCATAAAAAATCGTAATATCAACCCCTATCCAGCAAAATATAACAATACATCATTGATATAATGGACGTTCGTACATTCACGTAATAATTGTGATACGGGATGATACAGGGATGGTGAACCCTTAATCTTTTAAACAATACTACTTTACTTTTACTTTAACCATAATCAACACGTGTGCTCTGCGTTGTTAAATTTGGAAGACATTTAGACAGAACAAAAATATTTAATTTTTTTATATAAAGTATGTTTTATAATAAAACAGTTACTTAATTCAGAAAGTTTTTTTTAATTTTTAAATTTTTTTGCTATTACTATTATTATCTTAACAATTGTTAGTATCTTAGGTATATTAAATTTTATTATTGAAAGTTATTAATTGTTTTATATTTTTTCAATCAGTTTTATATTTTTTTCCCATAAATAATTTATTATCACAAATATAAAAGATCGAATTATATCTAATCACTTTGTTGAATTTCAAAGATTTAATCCTGCAAAGATAGTTTCAATATAAAACAATATTTAGAATACATAAATAACACAATATAATATAGTTAAAATTTATGTTACCGATTGCTAGGTTTTCCTTCCCTGGTGTTCGATATCTGTCGTTAATCAAAAATACTCTCCACTGGATACAAAATTAATACATTTATAATAAAATCGCTTGAAAGCGCTCTGTATATTTATGGAAAATAGTACGCTTAAATGATAATCACGATGTGAAATCATTTCCGAATAAAAGCTTACTCAATTGTACGATTGCGAGTGGACAATGACAAATGTTTTACGGCTTTTCAATGGAGATTTTGACCACCACGAAGGGAATATATATGGTGGATTGTGGAGTGTGCGATTTTACTATATACTGACTTGTTTTGGACCACTGTATTATTCATAGTTCGGTGTGATTTTTGGACACATTTATTTATTTATTAATTTTGGTTAATAAAATATTTGAGAAAATGTCTTGAAGAAGCACAAAATTCAATATATAAGATTGTATTGGTAATATCGCACCAACATAATATCCACCTGTTTGTTGTATTTATGTAATCGTCAACAAATCGAATTTAATTTCTTTCGCGTATCTTTACGTTTGACAGGTTTCTGAACAATTTAGGCATATCTAAGAAAAAATGTATGTGTGTATTTATATATGTAGGGATACAATTTTTTGTCCACATTTTCATGCATAATCTCTTTCCTTGTGTTGACGAAACGATTGCTTTTGATCAAAGAATTTTTTATTTTCATTTTTTTTAATTTCTAAAAAATAATCATTTTTTACTTAGTTTTATTCTTCGAATTTTTTCGGCATAATATTTATGTAAAGTTTCAGCAATTTGCCTTAAAGCACGATGCCATACACCACTAGTTATAAATTTATTTATTCAAGGCATGAATACATACTGATCACTGTATCAACAGTTTCATATCACTTTGTAAACATTTATAAGAATTTGGTAGAATTATAAAATATTTTTATAAAACATATCTACACTCCATAATTCGGCAAATACTCATAAAATGACGTTAAATACTTACATACAATCCTTAAGAAAATATTTTTTTTATGTTTCGTCAGTTTTTCTTACCTTTGTAATATCTGGACAATTAGACATTAGCCAGCTTGGCAACCTGATATGAAGCAGTTGTGATATTTGCTATCAAGTAAAAATTTATAATTATAATTATATGTAGCCCTTACACGATATTGCATTAAAATAAAAATATATGGTCCGTAGTAAAGTAATTCTAATAATAAAATATATAAAAGCTAGGTTGACCTCTGGATTGCAATTTAAAGTCAGGTTATTAAAAAGTATCTTAATAACCTTCTAGAAATTTTCGCATATATTACTTGTTGATTGTTCATTTTATGATTCTTTTAGAACTGTGCAGAACTTTATTGTTACGTTAATTTTATCACTAAAATAAGTATTATTAAAGTAGTAATTAAAAGTTCAAACACAAAGCAATTAAAGTTTGGAACGTAAATAATATTTCACTATTAGTATCAAATACAAATGGGAGAGAATTCTGTTACTTGTATTTCAATTAAATTAAAATAAAATTTTAATGCTCTGGAAATAGTCAAATTTATAAAGTATATCAATATGAACTAAATATTGTGGATTTAAATAATTTATATATTTTGGTCATAAACTTATGTTAATATTTTAGTTTTCTTTGTGGCTATTAATTGTATTTTTCTACTAGTCACTAATTCAATGTTTGTCGTTTTTTTTAATAATTAAACTTTATCAGTTTATCCAAAATTTGATCCTCAATTTATCATATATAATTTTTTATTGCTTTTAGTACACTTTATGGAAAATAAATATACAGATGAATATTTATTCAAATATATCATAAATAAATAATATTTTTAATAAATACGAGTATACCTAGAAAATATATCATGATTTAGAACATAAAATTTCATGAATAAATCTTCTTATCGTGTAATGAATCTAAGTACGTTGGATAATATATAGTAATTAAAACAATGCAAATTATTAGTTCATATTTCACTGACTAAATCCATAGACCAAAATAGTCTCAGATAGAGAAACTTATTAACACATTTTTCTTCTCTCTTGATAACAAAAAATGAGTAAATATATTATTTTTCAATAACTGACCGAGATACTTCATTTGTACTTAAGTATTTTTAAACTCGTTATAAATTATTCCAATTAGTCCATTAGTCAAATTAGTTGTTTTTTATGGCAATCAGTTTTGTAATATCAGAAATATCTTGATATTTCATTTTTCCCACAACAATAACCTCATTTAAAATTCAAATATCTTAATAAATCAATCAGTATCGATTCAGTATATAATCCAATTCTCTTCGTCTACAAGAGAATACCCTGTCTCTCGACAATCATGATTATCTATCCGGTTAATACTGATTATACATAACAAAGATAAATTATACAGAAACTTTAAACATGATATGCAAAATGATTCGAATTGTTCGAAACCTGAACTTTAGTTTGTTCAGAGAGGTGCAGAGCTCCAGCCCCTGGTATTGTATTGGCCATTGTACGCAATGAATAATAATGAATAATGCATAGAACTGAAATTCATGATAATCGTTTCAGGCTGCGAGCTTCACTTAGTTGGATATTTAGTAAATACATCAAGAATTAATATTTCAGAAATAATTTATTGAAATGTATGGGAGTTTGTGTTCATTGTTGGGTATGTTTTGATTAGTACTGAAATAGATAGAGAAACATAATAGTTCAGAATCAGTATTGACTGACCCATGAATAATAGGTTGTTTTTATTATCATTGTTTTGAAATTGTTTACTGTTTTTTGATTTTTGCTTGTTTTTCCTATGTAAATCATTCATAATCTGAGCTTTTATCTGCTATGGACTCATCTAAATGTGAATATATTTTTATTAAATATCATTTACCAGAATTTTACGAAAATGTGTAAGCTACTTTCTAGACAGTTTTCAGTATCGATATCGACTCTATATCATTCGATCTTCTTTAATATTTTTTCTCACCACATGCATGTGTCACTTTCGAAAAATGACAAATCATAAGCTCATGAATAAGGTCGTTTGATTTAGGTCATAATATACAGGGGGATGTGCTGTTATGTATTCCAGGATGTCTATTCAAAATCATATTATTATAAAACACGCATTCAGCATTATCCATATGTATCCTGACTGTGCGCATTAGAGACGAAATGGCTTTTAAAGGTGTGCTCACGTATATACCAGCACTTTTATATACTGACAAAAAAAACAACAGTTGTAGACGATTTGTTTCTCCAAGACTACGTAGAAAAGTATTTATAAAATAAGTAAATGAATTTAGTAATATTTTTTTATGACTTTCAATGCAATGACGCATGACTTTTATTGGAAACGTTTAGCTCATTTATGTCATTTTTTAGTCAAATTTCCATAATTTGTTTTGCTGTCTGTAAAATTATTCATTTATTCACAATGTCATATTTCTCTTCAACTTTAATAAATATAGATGTAAACTAGGACGTGGAAAAAGTTGCTACTAGATCTCAAAATACACCTTAAATATTTTTTTTACCTTCTTAGGCCTAAATTTTTGTTCCACTGTTACGATACATATTTCTGAATGCTTTTCTTGTTTCGAATTCAAGGAGTACGTGCCATGCCCATAGCCGTAGTATAATGCAACCAGGCAGCGTCGGAAAGAAATGTCGTGAATTTGTGTGTAGAATATTCAATAGATATTTGTGCCCTTTTTTCTTTTCTTCAAAACGGGTAGGGAAGAGAATCAATCTTGACAAAACTGACACATGTAGTCGATTTTCTCATGTATATTTAGTATATGAAAGCTTTATTTACAAGATAAAAATCAAATTTATTATTTCATTTTTTTATAACTATATTTTTTATAATCAAATTTTAGTGAAGTAAATTCATATCCAAATATTGAAATTAAAAAAAAATATTTTCCTAACGAAAGTTAAGATAAAATTATTTTATATAATTTTTAATGAACTAGAATCAGTTTTTGAAAACAGCAAGCTCTGATTTCTCTTAAATTGCGTGCAGTGGTTTAACTTATTTTTTCATACATTTTTTACAAATATTTTTGGATTATAATATCTAATTTGAGAAAATGTTTATTCAAAATTATTTGAGAACAGTTGGAATTAATTATTGGAAATATATATACATGAATATAGCATTTTTACTAGTTTATATTATTTTTCTTGTATAAACTACAAAGAGTCATCTTCTTGTCTCCTAAGAAGGTGGAAATTTTCTTCATCGACTTTCTGCAATAGTATAACTTATTTTTTCATATATATTTCACAAATATTTTTGGATAAAATTATCAACGTTGAAAAAATGTTTATTCGTAATGATTTATTAAATAGAATTGTTAAAAATCAACATTAGAAATAGATGATATCAAGTAAAATATGAATATAGCATTGTTTCTAATATATATTATAATATTTGTATAAACTATAAAATCTCCTAAAGAGGTAGAAATTTCTTTCAACGACTTTCTGCAAGCTTTTATTCTGAATTAGCATTCAGGAAACGGCCAATTGAAATCGATGATCGGGAAATAAAATGGACCATTTGGTATAATACACATGCAAAAATTCAGGAATCATCTAGGAATGTTTGCAAAATCATACTACATTTAAATATTGACGTATTGACAGAATATTCAAAATAGTAAATTAGTCATAACCGACTTTACTCCCAGAACGGTTGTGACAGGCATAAAATAGGTTAAAATACAATAGATATAAACACCCAAAATAGTTCATGACGACTTTTATTGTCAAAAATATATAACACAACGCAACATAAATGAAGCTTATGAATATAATATACAATATATAACAAAACATAATTTTTGAAACAACGTAAACATTTTTTCTCCTTATTTTGAATTTTATTTATCTTACTCTTTTGTATTTTGTCTATTTTTTATCTATTCCATATTTAAAAGCCAGAAAGGACAAGAATTACAACCACATATCACAACCATACCCAACGCTCACTGTTAGAAAAAAATCATCATTATGACTGAGCTAAATTATCTTCATAAAAACTAATTTCTGGTTAATTAGTACTAATGTTCGAATTACAGCAAAATAACAAACAAAGTGATCTATGTGCATACAAGTAACAGTTGTTACAGAAAGAAATCGAACAAATAAACTTTTTCTGACTTTTTAAGAGCAATGTGGTCTACGGATCATGCTAATGTAGGGCGCAGACTAAATGTAATAGTGAAAACTTGTTCGAACAAACATACTTCATTTTTCTCTCTTTGAATCATATCTCAAAATCAGTACAGTTTAGCTGTTATATTATTTACTGCTACAATATGTTGTCATTAACCGTACCCTGGCACAACCATACCCAGCCTATCCTTCAAAATTATCCAAAATTCTTCCAAATTTTTGGCAATATATCTTTTGGTAATATATATCTGTCTTGTTTTTTTTGGCAATATATTTATTTCTTTATTGATGCATCGTTTTTGCGAATCTTAAATAAAATATTATAAAATTTGAAAAGTTGTTCAAGTTTTAAGATAATACCTGACATATGTGTTGCGCTAAAGTAATATTTCCCACATATTAGATATATCTTTCATCTTCCTCTCAGCTCGGTAAATATAAAGAATAATCTGCAATCAATATTTTCTATATTCCCGTTACAAATATATGGCTTTAGCGTTCTATTCTCATTTATATCCTTTACTAATACGGTTTTGTGTCGAACGGCCAATCGTATCTTTTGTGAAGTGGACGTGCCACATATATGTACTACGTGTATATGTTCTCATTCTCAGTATTAATAATCGAAAATGCCTAGCTAACTTAATAATATCTGCTCGAATTATTGTTGTGCGAAAGTGAGATATTATTAATGAAACTTCGTGATTTTGATATTGAGATACATGGATCGAGTGTAATTAATTTGTCGTAAATACCATAGTCTTCTAGATCATGCTAAAATATCATGGCTCTACAAGTCGTTTAATTTTAAAAATTTGTCAAACTTTGCAATCATTCAAAATCGTTGTTTATTGTTTTTATCGTTTTCATCGACGATTGCTTAAAAATGCCTGAATCGATTTGAAAAAATTGGATGGTAGAATTTGTGTAATTTAGTATTCAATCGATAGATTTTTATAGTCATGTTTCATTAACAAGCACTTATGATTACATATATTAGACGATAAAAATAAACTAGGTATAAGTGGCATTTATTTTTAGGCACGTGGCAAAACCTTCCAGAAACTTGTAAATAATCGACTTAATCAATATATAATGAGAATAAAAAATACCGTAAGATATATTTTGATTTTTTCCGCCCAATTTGATGAAACTTTGCGTAATGATAGAGTTCATGGTATTAACATTGATAGAGCATCATACTATAACATTTATTAATTAAATTGCTCGTTAATATAAAATTTAAATACATATATAGTAAATGATAAATTCTTTTTCTAATGTTCTTGTTAAATTATTGAGAATGACTTAAAATGTCGAGATAATATAAAATTTGGATTTTTTGAGGTAATGACACATCTTAGGAATGTGATTAAATACCTAACCACTTGTAATATATTCAGTGATTTAAATATTATAAGTAATTATTTCACTGGCAAAACGAAGTTAAGGTATTTTCTAATGCAGAATATAAAACTCATAAGATAGTAAGTAGGAGAAAAACTCATTTAGAAAAATACATATAGCAATGCCCAGAATTATCGTACTTTGTTACCAAAATTTCAAAAATTTTAAGTAATGAGGAATTGACCGATTATAAAAAATAGCTCTAGTAAGAGATATATTTGTTTTGCATTATTTGATGCAAAAAAGTTGCACGAAAAACATAAATATTGTCATTATATATTATTATTATTATTTTCATCATTATTATCATTATCTTTATTATTATTATTTTATATGTTCTTGAATATATACTGAATACTTTGTTGTTAAATCATAGCAGAAGAGCTTATTAGAGTAATAAGAGTAATTTTGATCGTTAAATTCCGCAGAAATTTCTTAATTCAGATTTCTTAAATTTATCTTTTTGTTAAGAAATTATATATTATCTTCCTTATATCATATTATTCTTTAGTAACTTGTAAATATTTTTATTTATAATGTTAAAATTACAAACGTGGTGATATCAGAATTCTCTGATTTTTAGTCTCAGTACATTTTTTTTTATTATGATGTAAAGGCAAATATAAAATTTAATGAACTGTGATAAATGAAATGCGAGTCAAATCGGTAAAGTTTTAATTAAAATATGAAATATGCTGAGTTTGTAATCTCGTGAATATGTATATATGTGAATCAAGGTTTCTGCATGTGCAAATCCGATATATATATATATATATATATATATATATATATATATATCTTCAGAATTCGATAGATACTTCTCTTAAAATTATTTTTACATAATTGAAAATACCTGAAGATATTATATTAATCTTAGTTCTCAAATTTCTAGTTAAATGGACTATCAAATTTTAATTTTCAGGGATAATTTATTAAATTGTTAGTATAGTTCTTTTTAAAAATATTATTACTAAAATAATTTCTAGTTAATACATACTTTATACTAATTTGTACAAATTATATATCAACTGAGAAACTCGTGAGCTAAAAATGATTATTATTAATATTTCTTCTTACATGTGGAAATAAAATGAATACCTATTACAAATGAAGAATTAAACTAGTGGGGTGGGTGGCATCGTGCCTTAAGGCAAATTGCTGGAACTTCCCGTACCGTAACGAAACGTTCGAGGAATATTGAATGTTTTCAAATAGATTATTATAAATATTGTATTATTGTCTAATATTTATAAGAATTATATAAACTGAATTGCAGAGTTGAAATTATTTGTTTAAAGTATATTAGAACTATAGTCAGAATTAAAAATAAAATCTGAATTATTTTCGATATACAAAAAATTAAAAAAAAAAAAAAAAAAAAAAAAAAAAAAAAAAAAAATGGTACAAAATTTTTTTTTCCAAAATCAATTATTTTGTTAAGACAAGCAGAAAGTTCTTTGAATCAATTGAATCGGACGCTTAGTTCTCTCAAAAACTGCCATTTTTTGTACATTAGCTCTGTATCTCCGAAATGGCTGGGCCTGCCTTTGCGAAAAACTAATAACCCTTTCTCCCAATCATTACTAATGGAATGTTTTTAGATAATTCAAATCGGATGCTCCGTTCTCTCAAAAACTCGATTTCTATTTTCTGCACTCTTTGCTCCTTATCTCCGTAACTGCTGGACCTGTCTTTGCCAAAAACTAATCAGCTCTTCTCCTTATTAATAGGAATCGAATGTTTTTTAAACCATTCAAATCGGTGATCCGTACGCCCGAAAAAACGTGGACGAAAATTTGTATCCATACATACATACACCACACACACACACACACACATCCATTTTTTCTGAGGTATGCCAAAACGTTCAGAAACCTTCAAAACGTCGAGAAATGTAAAAATTTTCAATTCCGATTTTCGGCCCATTACAATAACTTACCCTACGGGAAGTTAATTATATGTATTTGCATAAAATCGTGTAACAAATGACAATTTATGGCTCAGACGTAAAAATGACAATCGTTTTGCTAAGTGGCTACTGGCCTTCCTAATTGCGCCCTATTGTATGACATTGCCCGAAGAGGGTAGTTTATGTCTGCCCTGTTTTTGTTACAAAAATATATACTCAGGTCCTGTAACAGAGGTAAACAAGTTGCTAAAAGAAAAAAGTTAAAAAATATGAAATCAATAGTAAATATAAAATTTAATTGACAACTAAAAATTTAAGAAAAATAATAAAGTAAATTTAATATGTAATCCAAAAATATGCATAGGTATTTATAAAAAAATCTGTAAATATAAGGTAATAATGTTTCCATAATTTTTTTCAATGATAATAAAAATTTTCAAATCATTTCCAATCAAAAAATAAAAGCAGTGATAATCATTTTATGCAGTAGTAGTATGTAAGTTTTAAAATTAAATTAAATTTATTGACTTGCCATAGTTATTATGATGTGGAGCTTGGTAAATATTCGCTGCACATAAATATACATTTCTGCTATAAATATTTAAGAATTATTTTCTGTCCTCCCTAGTCTATTGTTGAACACATCTGTTATGATAATGTCAAAAAATGAGCAAAAACTCTGGCCAGCTATCATTAATTCCACTAATTACGTGAATTACAGTTAAGCCACCGTCATAATATCACACGTAGGAAACATACATCTTTCTTGCACCTGGTAATTGCACCTGGTATTCGCGCCCTGGATGAGGAATAGTTTTACGGTAAATGATATTAGAGATGTAATAGTTATTTTAGAAACTAGAATATGATACACTGCGTAAGGGTTCTATTATTATTATTATTTTTTTTTTAAATTAATTTATTTTGTAATCTGTTTATACAAAACAATGAGCAGAGATAGTTACCTAATACATGAAGAGAATTCTCGGTATATATTTTTTTTGTTTGACCTACAACGATCAGAGTAGAATTATTATTCTATGGATTGTACAGTATAGTTGTGAAAACAATGAAAACAAACTGAAAATAAAATAGCATTTCTTTAAGATTTATTGAGCCAAAATTAATTGAGCTATTGCAAATTTCTTCATGATTAACAATTGGGATTTTGTTTGAAGTTTCTGATTCCATACAAATATTTTCATAATATATAATAGTATAGGTACTCATTACTGTTTAAAAATTAATAAGTCTATTTTATCGTTATATTTATATATCTAATCTACATAACATTTTTTTATTGTTTTTTTTATTTTCTGAGTAAAATGTTTATCCACTATAATTTTTGTCTCAGGGCTGGTGCCTTTGTCATCTTACTATTATAAAATCATAGAATAAAAACTTGTGATAATACTATTTTTTTTATTTATTTGTAATTTTATATATATAATTTTGTACCCTGTTCCTGTGTATTATTTGCAGTGCTGATAGATTATATTATTACACTACTAATATGTTTTTAAAATAATTCAATTATATTGATCTCTATTTGCATTCCCATTTATCTACATAATATAATTGTGTTACATGTATATATAAATCAATTAGGCAGCACTAATTAAATAGAAACACTAATTTAAATCATCTACTGATTCAAATGTTATGTAAAATATAATGATTATCCACTGATGTAAATGGTATGTAAAGTATAAATATTTTTTTTAACGGAATTTATCAATAGGTATAATCTGATAAATAATAGTTACAATAATGTAATATAATCAATATAGTTCAATTCATTTTAAAAATAAATAGTGTTGAAAATTTTAATTTATAACTAAAATCTTGTAATTATACAAGAAGTTTGAAACTGTAGATAAAAAATATGATATTTTTTTAATATTATATATCTACTTCTTTAAGATATTTTGAATAGATATGATAATTATAGATCAAGTTAATCCATAGATTTTTTTCTACTACTTTATACTCATATTATTGATGTTCTTATTAAATTAAAAACTTGCAAAACTTCATAAGTGTTTACCATATTTAAATTCATTAAATTTGTTTACTGTTACAATTGTCTTGTACAAAAGCTATGAAAATTTTTTTCCAATTCATTCATTTGAATAAAAATAATTTCTTCTTCATTCTGCCAAAAAAATTTAGATGTCAATAAGAACATTGTACTAAAATCTTTTTCTGTGCATCATAAATAATTATGATGTTAGAAGAGTATTTAGTGAAAAAGAAAGTAATGAATTTTTCATTTACTATTTGATAATTAAGCATCTGCAAATACTCCAACTCAATCCTCTAATAATATTCCTCAACTGTTCCTCCACCGTAATCTTAATTTCCCGACAAACTTTTAAATAAGTTTAACGTTATGTTCTGAGACAACTTTCAAACAAGATAAAATTTATATACTGTCAACACAATACACATTTTATATATCACCTTTTCCACTAACAAATTTTCTCGGAATAGTTAGCTTCTGCGTCAGTGGAAATACTACTAGTCTTACCAGAGCACAATGCAATACGATATACATAACTAAATAATTAAAACTTTTGTCATCAAAGAGGAAGTTTCCATAATAGGAAAATGGAAGCGAAGTCAAAATAATATCGCACTTTATAATTTTCCAACAGGTAAAGGTTTACGTTTAAAGTTTTGCTGGATTTGTGTGTTTGTTTAATCGGTACTATATTTACAGAAGAGATTTTTATATATTTTCTCACAAAATATTCATAGAAAATACAGATTGGTTTTCTAGATTTTATAAAGTGGCAATTTATAAGACAATAAACATGTAATTTTCAACCTAAATATTTTTATTATTTTATTGATCAGCCAATTCACTTTAGTATACATTTTTAATTTTTAGTTATTGATGCTGAAATTTATTATTCTTTGTTACTAAAATAATTTTTACATTGCATTCAGTTTATGTATATTTTAGCAAAAGAAAATGCAACATTTTTATTCAAATCTCCAATTAAATTAATTTTTTGATATAGGTTGAATATAATTTTTCATTCAAATAATTTTATTCTTTAACAATTTTTTATCTCTAATTTAAATTATTAATATTTTTAGATTTAATTTGTATTTCCAATGCTCTTTGTTTTGTCCACATTTGAATACGTTGGATTTTATTATCTAGTGAAAATTAAAGAATTAATTTACAAATTTATTAGCATATAAATGAGTTTGAGTGTATTGATTTCATTTGCATGCAAAATTTTCTGAAGTACTCACTATAGTTAAAATTATAGTTGAAATTTCAAATTGGTTTTATTGCTGGAATAAATCTTGCTGTTTGGTATATATTTACAAATTGTATTCTCACTTATTAAAAGATGGCTTTGATTTTAGAATTTTGCACTTATATAAATAAAAGCGACATAGAATTATGTCATTTATTACGTATATGTTATTTTTATAAATCGAAGTGACTTATTTTTATAAATCGTAAGTGATTTATATTGCGTTATATATTTAATAGTACATTTCAAAATTTAATTTTTGTTTTCTATATATATGTTTAAACTATTAGTGTATTAATGCAACATTTAGCAATTATTATAATTAAGGCATTCTTCACAAATGCACATAGAAACTAGAAAAGAATTTTAGTGAGTTTGATTTCAGGAAAAAGACTAGTATTTTTTTCTAACTCTAAGAGATATTTAGTCTTTAATTTTTTCCTTTTATTTCAATTATTGATTTGTTTACACATCTTTCTTTTGGCAATTCCATGATATAGATTTGTTTTAACAGTATATAATATATAGTAGTTTATTTTATAGTACAGTATATATTTTTGTGCAATCATACAGTATAATGCTCCAAGTTTCTAGAATGTTTTCCTTTTTTTCTATCTGTAATTTA
>NW_020539725.1:51449276-51473349 GCF_003426905.1 Ctenocephalides felis | reverse complement strand
ATGCCAAAACGTTCAAAAACCTTCAAAACGTCGAGAAATGTTAAAATTTCAATTCCGATTTTGGCCCATTACCTTACCTACAAAATAAACACATTTGCACTATTTGTTTTTCAGTCTGCTTTAATCATATTTATGCACTAATTAATTTATACAAATATCGTGCTAAATAATTATACATGGCACCTCACATGAATGCATAATTATTTTAGCAATCTCTTCAATTTTAATATTTTATAAATAATTTTATTTTATACATAAATTTTGCTTTTTCATTTACTAAGTGTGCAATATAATTAAAACAAATTAAAATGTCAAGAAATTTTGATAAATATGAAAGCATCCAAATATGTCTTAGAAAAATATGCTGCCGAGATTCTTAATTATTGATTTAATATAAAAAAATTGTAGAATTTTAACTTCGAAGATCACTTTAATGTTAAAAGCAAACAAGTTCTAAAGTTTTTTTTATTCATATGCTTAGGAAATACATATAAATCCATAAATATTCATCCATCAGTATTACAGAAATCGTATATAAGAAATTCATTACATATAGATAACAGCTATTAGCATTCATTTTCATTGTTATGCAAAATGACGTGAATGCTTTAGCATTTAAATTTTAAAGTTAGTTATATATTGAATTTGATTTTATACAACTTTACGTTTTTGAAATCATTATACTTGTCAAGGTAGAGACTAACTGATTTTTCAAGTATTTTCGTGTTATATCGACTTTTCCCGTAGTCACTAATTAGCTTGTTAAAGTATATTGCGAAAAATAGAAGCGTAGTACTTGACGTGGATGATATAGCATTTATCGTGAATTACATATAAACTATTAATTATGTTTGAAATAATGATATATTTTGTTTTATATATTGTACAGATCTCTTGGAGCACACTCTTGAATAAAACTCATTTTAGAACACCAATTCAAATAAAAAGCTTACATGCATTTAAGTTTGTTTAAGACATTAATTGGAAATCGCATGCATTAGTTTGAACACGTTCGGGGACGCGAATGCTATCGCATCCATTTTCATTGTTATATAGAATGATGTAAATGCTAAACTATTTAAATTTTAAAGTCAATTATATTTGACTTTATATAATCATACGTTATTGCAATCATTATACCTGCCAAGGCAATGACCAACTGATTCTTCGGGTATTTTCGAGTTATCTTATCTTTGTTGGACAAGCACATTCCGTAAAATAGAAGCGTAATTATTGGCGTGGATGCTATAGCATTCATTGTAAATAAAGATTAAAATATAATAATCTGACTATTCTTATAAATGATGTTTAATCAAATTTCCGTCATCACAACTATTTTTAAATTAAATGATAAAAATCAAATTTTGTACCTTCTGAAACTGTTACCGCAAACGTGTTAAGAAGTTAATACAGCTGCACAAAAAATTTGCTAAGTTTTGATATATGTTATATATAGAAACCCGCGACAAATTTTGTAACAAAAATAAAAACTCTTCTAGAATCGTCAACATCAAAATGTTTATTTAAAAATACAAGAAAATACAAAATCGCAGACTAGTTCTTGCAGAAAATTTCCCGAATCCAAATAGAACAACTACCTCCCGTGTTTGCTTAGGACAGCCCCGAAGCTCGGCTACCAGACAAGGACCTCAGTTTATTATACAACAGTTACAATCTAATATATACACATTCTGTGTCCTACAGAGCAAATATTTCTACAATGGGAACAATACGAAATATTGTGCGGACCTAAAGTTCAAAGACGAGCACAAGAGGAGAGTGCCATCAAAAACCCGACCTGTATGAACTGAACTGAATCGTTCCCTGTACCACCCTGTATTGTTAGGTGCTAAAGGTTGTTTGTTGCTTTTATTTCGTGTCTTTGACAATTCCATAATGCAATTTCATACTGCCCCAGGGGTTCGGAATTATACTGGGTTTATTTTATACTCATTATTCGGTTCATTTTGGAATTATATAATTTACTTTTATACAGATCGGTTAACGAAATTAGCAAATGTAAAGCACTCACAAGGAATGGTATTTACCATTTGTGCAATAGTGATGGGAATAGTAGGAACTATTAAAATATATACTTTTCAACGACAAATTTTCCTTTCTTATTATACAATCTAACTATTGATTTATTTATCATAATTAATATATATCATCATAATTAATTTAATTCAATAACTTATAGAATGTAATTAATGTTCTGATAGTTATTAGTAAAAAAAATGGAATAATAAAGTTTACGAAGAATCTTATCATGTAGTAGATTTTTCGAGGTTAGATATTTTACTTACTCCGCAGCGTTCAATTGCTTTTAGTAAATATATTATTAGGAGGATATCGAAATTACTAGTTGGAAATAATCATGATTTTTTATCTATTCGAAGAATAAAGGTTTCTTAAGAAAGCTCTACTAGTACTCTTCACGAAGTTGGATATTATGCTCGTGCAAAAGTTGGTAATTTCTAATTTTAAATACATATTACCAAGTAGGATATAAAATTTACTAGTTACGAAATAATTATTACTATTTACTAAATAATATTGACTTTATATTTAACAGAATATTATAGGTTTTTTTAGAATCCTCAATCATTAGATTCTACTGAGTTGGTTATTCTGCTTTTGTCAATGCATTTGATTTCTTATTGTAAATCTACATATTACCAAGGAAGATACCAAAATTACTGGTTGGAAATAACCACGATTTTTCATTTAATACAATACTATAGTTTCTTAAAGAAGCTTGGCCAGTATATATTACATATTTGGATATTTTTCTTGTGTCAATCGTGTTTATTTTTCAATTTGAATATTAGTGTGAACCATAATTCAGAATTATATTGAAATTATAGGTGAATATTAGTCATTTTAGTCAATGATAGATGCAAGCTAATATATATATATATATATATATATATATATATATATATATTTAATTAAATAACTAACTTGTAACTAATGACTTGAAGATGAAAAAAGTGAAATTTTCTCGAAAGCATATTTTTACTATTTTGACTATTTTTTAGATTCAACTAAAAATGATTAGTTTTTTATAGTGGCTCACAGCTAATAATAATAATATTTATTATTCTCTACCTTCTAATTGAATTAATATATTTTAATTTTTTTTTTTTGTTACAGAATATGTTCAAAATTTGGGTGGCTTGGAGATAGACTGATCTTTCACAAAATTTAAGTAAGTTTTAACAATTTATTTATTCATATTTACTGTAATCAGATATTAATACTATATATATTTTGCAGTTAAATTATATAATATTTACATTAGGGTGGTCCATAATATGGACATTCTCGAATTTCCTTGCTCCCAGGGTCTCAAATACTTCCAAATTGGTAAAAAAAAATCTCTAAGTTTTAGCTCTTAATATTATCTCTCAGATAGTGCGCAATTCAATCAAAGTTTTGTATGTAAGTATCATAGAATAATTTTCAAAATTTTTAAAAATGTTTTTTAGATATAACTAAGCGAACAAATGAATGAATTTTATTCAAAATTTGACGCTCTACAAAACAAATTATAAAAAAAACGGTTTTGTAGAGAGTAGAATTTTCAATAAAAGATGACACGAATTTGTCGCTAAGTTATACCTAAAAACGTTATTAAAATTTTTGAAATTTTTTTCATGCTAGTTCCATACAAAGCTTTGATTGGATTGCGCACTATATAAAAGTTAATATTATGAGCTAAAATTTTAAAGATTTATTTTTCATCAATTCAGAATTTATAATTTACATATACCTAATATACATATGAATTTAATACAAAATTGATTAGAATTGATATTGTTTATAGAAGAAATTTTACTCGTATTTACTTCAAATAGACATCATTACTTATTATATTATTCAGTAAAACTACTTCACAAATATACTGATAGATAAATAACATCTGTCTATATAAATAATGATCACCTTCTAATTTTTGTATTAGTTCTGAATTTTATTGAAAAATAATTAGAATTTGTATCGTTTATAGAAGATTATTTATTTGTATCTACTATAAATGATATTATTATTATTTATATGTCTTAATTGAATTATTTTTCAATAAAATTAAAAACAAATATTTCAAAATATTTTCTTAAATATCATAAAAAGATTTATAAGTAATTGCTATTAATTTTCATTAATACAAAAAGATATCAATTATAGATGAACTCTGAAAAATTATTTTGCGTTTGTGCATAAAAACCAGCTTGGAATCAAAATGCATGGCTAGAAGATTTTAAAAATTTCACTATGTACTTAACAGATTAGATTTTTTACAAAACCTCATTTATTAATCCATTCAAAATTTAATTCCAATATTACTTTCGGAGTTAGTTGTTTAAGTTTCGGAAAACTCTCAGAAAAAGGATTTCGGTCGCGAACTTGACTGACTTCTTTTTCTTTGACTGACACATTTCTTACAGTAAAGAGTTGATTCGCCTTTATCATGTAGATTCGTTTAACTTTTCTTCCCAAGTGCTTTCTTTGTGTGTATAGAAGCTTGATTTTCTTGGCTTTTTATCAGAATAACTTCGAGAAAAGTTGCTCTAATGATGCAATGTGTGTTGCTTTATTTACTTTTCTCGATTTTTCATTCTTCCTTACTATGATTTCTTATTGCGGACTATAACCTAGACTAGCACATATGCAGGAGTTTGCTGGAGATGCTATTTGTGATTTGTATTACGGTGGAGATACAGAAGGAAATATAGTTCTGGTCGAACAGAAGAATAATGTTATGTGGGATATTTAAATTTTGAGACATAACGTTTATGTTAATGAAAGCAATGATGAAAGATACACTAACATTAATTTAGTCATTTTTTAAAAAATTAAATAATTTTATTATAAGAAGATTAAGGTGTAAAAAATTAAATTGCAAATTATATTGTCATTATAATTTTAAAGCATTTTTTAGATAATATACTGATGAATTTTGAAACTAATGAAACTAACTGATTAATTTTCCGTTGCAATATGCTATGCATATATAATTTCAACTATGAACCATAAGATTTTACAACCTTGTTGCGATGCTTTCTGTACTTTTCAAATAAAGTGGTTTTGAATTTTATTTTGATGAAATTTTTTAAATTTTTTTTTTTTTATATTTTTAGACGTTTACAAACGTCAGAACTATTTTTGGTATATTCAATATGACGGCCATACTTTAGATTAATTCTAATACACATTCAAGTATTTTCCACAAATTTGCAATATTATTAGTGTATTTGAAATATATTTATACGCGTTATCACAACTTTTTATTTTAATGTCACTTGGTAACAGTTTATAACAATATTTAAAAAAGTGTGTATACCTCTATGAGAGCAAAAAATGGTATAATAAAGAGAAATATTGTATGATATAGAAAAATAAGCGAACGTATACATTTTTATTTATCATGTTATTTATCGGGTTTGTTGTTTTCGATCAATGTCAATATGTATTTATCAAACAAGCTTACATCTCTTCTCAAATATATATATATATATATATATATATATTTATATGTGTGTGTGTGTGTGTATGTATTTATTTGTAAATATGCATACACTACACTTTTTCAATAACTGTTAGTATAAATAAAAATATCAACACACTAAAGCTTTTATTGAACCAAGTAAAACTTACAAACCTTTCAAGATCATTGTTTGTCTCATCGTCAGTATTTTTGTTAGAATATGTACTTATTCATTGTTAACTTAATATTGAGAAATAAATAAATGTAATAATATATACCATTATGTACCATATATAATACCATTTTTCACTTGGATCGTATAGCATATATAAGAAAGGGTAGTATCTAAATTATTTCATTCATTGTATATATCTAAATTATTTATTATATTATATATTATATATATATATATATATATATATATATATATATATATACTAATGCAGAGTAACAGAAATATATTTGCTGATGGCAATAAACAAAAATTTAGTAAAAAACTCATCAAACCAAATGATGCGCGCAGCCCTTATCAGCGCCAATGATTTCATAAAAAATCGTAATATCAACCCCTATCCAGCAAAATATAACAATACATCATTGATATAATGGACGTTCGTACATTCACGTAATAATTGTGATACGGGATGATACAGGGATGGTGAACCCTTAATCTTTTAAACAATACTACTTTACTTTTACTTTAACCATAATCAACACGTGTGCTCTGCGTTGTTAAATTTGGAAGACATTTAGACAGAACAAAAATATTTAATTTTTTTATATAAAGTATGTTTTATAATAAAACAGTTACTTAATTCAGAAAGTTTTTTTTTTAATTTTTAAATTTTTTTGCTATTACTATTATTATCTTAACAATTGTTAGTATCTTAGGTATATTAAATTTTATTATTAAAATTTATTAATTGTTTTATATTTTTTCAATCAGTTTTATATTTTTTTCCCATAAATAATTTATTATCACAAATATAAAAGATCGAATTATATCTAATCACTTTGTTGAATTTCAAAGATTTAATCCTGCAAAGATAGTTTCAATACAAAACAATATTTAGAATACATAAATAACACAATATAATATAGTTAAAATTTATGTTACCGATTGCTAGGTTTTCCTTCCCTGGTGTTCGATATCTGTCGTTAATCAAAAATACTCTCCACTGGATACAAAATTAATACATTTATAATAAAATCGCTTGAAAGCGCTCTGTATATTTATGAAAAATAGTACGCTTAAATGATAATCACGATGTGAAATCATTTCCGAATAAAAGCTTACTCAATTGTACTATTGCGAGTGGACAATGACAAATGTTTTACGGCTTTTCAATGGAGATTTTGACTACCACGAAGGGAATATATATGGTGGATGGTGGAGTGTGCGATTTTATTATATACTTACTTGTTTTAGCCTACTGTATTATTCATTTTTCGACACATTTATTTATTTATTAATTTTGGTTAATAAAATATTTGAGAAAATGTCTTGAAGAAGCACAAAATTCAATATATAAGATTGTATTGGTAATACCGGACCAACATAATATTCACCAGTTTGTTGTATTTATGTAATTGTCTAAAAATCGAATTTAAATTGTTTTTGCGTAATTTACGTTTCAGAGGTTTTTGAACACTTTGTAAACATTCAAAAGAATTTCGTAGAATCGTAAAAAATATTTTTGTATATATACATTCCTCCATAATTCAGCAAATTTGCAACTAATTGTATACTTATAAATTGACGTTAAATACTCACATACAATCCTCAAGGTAATTTTAATTTTATATTTTATCAGTTTTTCTTACCTCTGGAATGCCTAAACAATTAGATATTAGCTAGCTTGCCAGTCTGAGATAAAGCAGTAGTAATATTTGCTATCAAGTAAAAAATTATATTTATGATTATATGTAGCCCTTACACGATATTGCATGAAAATAAAAATATATGGTCAGTAATAGAGTAATTCTAATAATAAATAAATAAACAAAATTCTAATATAGTAGAGTAATTCTAATAATAATACATATTGACCTCTGGGTTTCAATTTAATGCCAGGTAATTAAAAAGTATCATCATAAGTTTCTGGAATTTTTCGTATATATTACTTGTTGATTGTTTATTTTATGATTCTTTAAAAATTGTGCAGAACTTTATTGTTACGTTAATTTTATCACTAAAATAAGTATTATTAAAGAAGTAATTAAAAGTTCGAACACAAAGCAATTAAAATTTAGTGCATAAATAATACTTACTTCACTATTAGTTTTGAAGGCAAATGGGAGAGAATTCTGTTACTTGTATTTTAATTGAATTAAAATAAAATATTAATTTGGACTTTGGAAATAACCAAATCTATGTTTTTCATCCTGGACTAAATATAATATTGTGGATTTAATAATTTATATATTTTAGTCATTAACTTATGTGCTAAAATTTTAGATTTCATTTTTTTTGTGGGTACTAATCACATTTATCTACAAGATAGTAATTGAATGTTTGACGACTTTTTTAAATAATATAACTTTATCAGTTTGTCTAAAATTTGATTTTCAATTTAACATGAATAATTATTTAGTGCTTTTAGTACAGTTTATGAAAAATGAATATACAGACGAATAAAATAAGATTTTCAGTTAAATATATCATAAATAAATAATATTTTTAATAAATTTATACCTGGAAAATATATCATGATTAAGTACATAAACATTCAATAAATCTAAGTACGTTCGAAAATATATTAGTAATTAGAACAAAGCAAATTATTAGTTTATATTTCACTGATTAAATTTCAATACTAAAATAGTTTCAGGTAGAGAAATTTATTAACTTATTTTCTGTTTTTTTTTTATAATAAAATATCAGTAAATATTTTATTTTTCTAATAACTAACCGAGATACTTCATTTGAACTTAAATACTTTTGAACTCGTTATAAATTATTCCAATTAGTCCATTAGTCAAATTAGTTGTTTTTTATGGCAATCAGTTCTGTAATATCAGAAATATCTTGACATTTCATTTTTCCCATAACAATAACCTCATTTAAAATTCAAATATCTTATTAAATCAATCAGTATCGATCCAGTATCTAATCCAATTCTCTTCGTCTACAAGAGAATACCCTGTCTCTCGACAATCATGATTATCTATCCGGTTAATACTGATTATACATAACAAAGATAAATTATACAGAAACTTTAAACATGATATGCAAAATGATTCGAATTGTTCGAAACCTGAACTTTAGTTTGTTCAGAGAGGTGCAGAGCACCAGCCCCTGGTATTGTATTGGCCATTGTACGCAATGAATAATAATGAATAATGCATAGAACTGAAATTCATGATAATCGTTTCAGGCTGCGAGCTTCACTTAGTTGGATATTTAGTAAATACATCAAGAATTAATATTTCAGAAATAATTTATTGAAATGTATGGGAGTTTGTGTTCATTGTTGGGTATGTTTTGATTAGTACTGAAATAGATAGAGGAACATAATAGTTCAGAATCAGTATTGACGGACCCATGAATAATAGGTTGTTTTTATTATCATTGTTTTGAATTGTTTACTGTTTTTTGATTTTTGCTTGTTTTTCCTATGTAAATCAGTTCATAATCTGAGCATTTTATCTGGTATGGACTTCATCTAAATGTGAATATATTTTTATTAACTTCCCGTAGGGTAAGTTATAGTAATCGCAAAAAAATCGAAAATGAAAATTTTTATATATCTTTACGTTTCAGAGGTTTCTGAACATTTTGGCATACCTTAGAAAAAATGGATGTATGTGTGTGTGTGTGTATGTGTGTGTGTATGTATGTATGTATGTATGTGTGTGTATGTATGTGCGGATACAAATTTTCGTCGACGATTTCGGGAACACGGATCAACCGATTTGAATAATTCAAAAAACATTCGATCCGTATTGATAAGGAGACGTGCTGATTAGTTTTTGGCAAAGGCAGGTCAAGCCGTTCCGAAGATACGGGGCAAAAAGTTCCGAAAACGGTAACTCAGTTTTTAAGAGAACGGAGCGTCCGATTTGATAATTCAAAAAACATTTTATTTGTATTGACAAGATGAAGAATCGATACAACTTTCATCAAGGGAGGTCCAGCGGTTTCGGAGATATAGAGAAAAAAGTAAAAAAATGAGCCATTTGGCGGTCAAAAATGATCATTAGACATATGCACATCAAATTATCAGATATTTTATAGAGATTTTAACAATAAGTATAATTTTGGTTCACATTCCTATTGGTTCCGTACCAATGCTTATGCGTTAGACAGCGACGCGGCGCTTACGCGCTTTATATTTTGTCCCTATGTAGTTAAAGCAGTACGATTGCTTTGAAAAAAAAGTTCAGATCTTCCACAATATGTCAAAATAAAGAAAAAAAAAATTTTTTTCAAAAAAAAATTTTTTTTTTAAAAAAAAAAATTTTTTAAAAAATTTTTTTTTTTTAAAAAAAACTAATTTTTTGTCCAATTTATAGTTTCTCAAAAATCTTATTTTTTCAAAAAAATTTTTTTAAAAATGTTAATCGTTTTTAAAAAAAATAAAAATTTTTGGTACGGGAAGTTCCAGCAATTTGCCTTAAGGCACGATGCCCTAATTGCCTTAAGACAGAATTCCACTTACAGCTAGTTAAATATCCATTTACCAGAATTTTTACGAAAATGTGTAAGCTACTTTTCTAGACAGTTTTCAGTATCGATATCGACTCTATATCATTCGATCTCACTTTAATACCCTTTTTCTCACCACATGCATGTGTCACTGTCGAAAAATGACAAATCATAAGCTCATAAATAAGGTCGTTTGATTTAGGTCATAATATACAGAGGAGGGATGTGCTGTTATGTATTCCAGGATGTCTATTCAAAATCATATTATTATAAAACACGCATTCAGCATTATCCATATGTATCCTGACTGTGCGCATTAGAGACGACGAAATGGCTTTTAAAAGTGCTCGCACGTATATACTAGCACTTTTATATACTGACAAAAAAACCAACAGTTGTAGACGATTTGTTTCTATAAGACTACTTAGAAGTGTATTTATGAAATATGTAAATGAATTTAGTAATATTTTTCAATGCAATGACGCATGACTTTTTATTGGAAACGTTTAGCTCATTTATGTCATTTTTTAGTCAAATTGACATAATTTGTTTTGCTGCCTGTAAAATTATTCATTTATTCACAATGTCATATTTCTCTTCAACTTTAATAAATATAGATGTAAACTAGGACGTGGAAAAAGTTGCTACTAGATCTCAAAATACACCTTAAATATTTTTTTTACCTTCTTAGGCCTAAATTTTTGTTCCACTGTTACGATACATATTTCTGAATGCTTTTCTTGTTTCGAATTCAAGGAGTACGTGCCATGCCCATAGCCGTAGTATAATGCAACCAGGCAGCGTCGGAAAGAAATGTCGTGAATTTGTGTGTAGAATATTCAATAGATATTTGTGCCCTTTTTTCTTTTCTTCAAAACGGGTAGGGAAGAGAATCAATCTTGACAAAACTGACATATGTAGTCGATTTTCTCATGTAAATTTAGTATATGAAAGCTTTATTTGCAAAATAAAAATCAGATTTTTTATTTCATTTTTTATAACTATATTTTTTATAATCAAATTTTAGTGAAGTAAATTCATATCCAAATATTGAAATTAAAAAAAAATATTTTCCTAACGAAAGTTAAGATAAAATTATTTTATATAATTTTTAATGAACTAGAATCAGTTTTTGAAAACAGCAAGCTCTGATTTCTCTTAAAATTGCGTGCAGTGGTTTAACTTATTTTTTCATACATTTTTTACAAATATTTTTGGATTATAATATCTAATTTGAGAAAATGTTTATTCAAAATTATTTGAGAACAGTTGGAATTAATTATTGGAAATATATATACATGAATATAGCATTTTTACTAGTTTATATTATTTTTCTTGTATAAACTACAAAGAGTCATCTTCTTGTCTCCTAAGAAGGTGGAAATTTTCTTCATCGACTTTCTGCAATAGTATAACTTATTTTTTCATATATATTTCACAAATATTTTTGGATAAAATTATCAACGTTGAAAAAATGTTTATTCGTAATGATTTATTAAATAGAATTGTTAAAAATCAACATTAGAAATAGATGATATCAAGTAAAATATGAATATAGCATTGTTTCTAATATATATTATAATATTTGTATAAACTATAAAATCTCCTAAAGAGGTAGAAATTTCTTTCAACGACTTTCTGCAAGCTTTTATTCTGAATTAGCATTCAGGAAACGGCCAATTGAAATCGATGATCGGGAAATAAAATGGACCATTTGGTATAATACACATGCAAAAATTCAGGAATCATCTAGGAATGTTTGCAAAATCATACTACATTTAAATATTGACGTATTGACAGAATATTCAAAATAGTAAATTAGTCATAACCGACTTTACTCCCAGAACGGTTGTGACAGGCATAAAATAGGTTAAAATACAATAGATATAAACACCCAAAATAGTTCATAACGACTTTTATTGTCAAAAATATATAACACAACGCAACATAAATGAAGCTTATGAATATAATATACAATATATAACAAAACATAATTTTTGAAACAACGTAAACATTTTTTCTCCTTATTTTGAATTTTATTTATCTTACTCTTTTGTATTTTGTCTATTTTTTATCTATTCCATATTTAAAAGCCAGAAAGGACAAGAATTACAACCACATATCACAACCATACCCAACGCTCACTGTTAGAAAAAAATCATCATTATGACTGAGCTAAATTATCTTCATAAAAACTAATTTCTGGTTAATTAGTACTAATGTTCGAATTACAGCAAAATAACAAACAAAGCGATCTATGTGCATACAAGTAACAGTTGTTACAGAAAGAAATCGAACAAATAAACTTTTTCTGACTTTTTAAGAGCAATGTGGTCTACGGATCATGCTAATGTAGGGCGCAGACTAAATGTAATAGTGAAAACTTGTTCGAACAAACATACTTCATTTTTCTCTCTTTGAATCATATCTCAAAATCGGTACAGTTTAGCTGTTATATTATTTACTGCTACAATATGTTGTCATTAACCGTACCCTGGCACAACCATACCCAGCCTATCCTTCAAAATTATCCAAAATTCTTCCAAATTTTTGGCAATATATCTTTTGGTAATATATATCTGTCTTGTTTTTTTGGCAATATATTTATTTCTTTATTGATGCATCGTTTTTGCGAATTTTAAATAAAATATTATAAAATTTGAAAAGTTGTTCAAGTTTTAAGATAATACCTGACATATGTGTTGCGCTAAAGTAATATTTCCCACATATTAGATATATCTTTCATCTTCCTATCAGCTCGGTAAATATAAAGAATAATCTGCAATCAATATTTTCTATATTCCCGTTACAAATATATGGCTTTAGCGTTCTATTCTCATTTATATCCTTTACTAATACGGTTTTGTGTCGAACGGCCAATCGTATCTTTTGTGAAGTGGACGTGCCACATATATGTACTACGTGTATATGTTCTCATTCTCAGTATTAATAATCGAAAATGCCTAGGCTAACTTAATAATATCTGCTCGAATTATTGTTGTGCGAAAGTGAGATATTATTAATGAAACTTCGTGATTTTGATATTGAGATACATGGATCGAGTGTAATTAATTTGTCGTAAATACCATAGTCTTCTAGATCATGCTAAAATATCATGGCTCTACAAGTCGTTTAATTTTAAAAATTTGTCAAACTTTGCAATCATTCAAAATCGTTTTTTATTGTTTGTCAAAATTATAACTTTCATCGACGATTGCTTAAAAATGCCTGAATCGATTTGAAAAAATTGGATGGTAGAATTTGTGTAATTTAGTATTCAATCGATAGATTTTTATAGTCATGTTTCATTAACAAGCACTTATGATTACATATATTAGACGATAAAAATAAACTAGGTATAAGTGGCATTTATTTTTAGGCACGTGGCAAAACCTTCCAGAAACTTGTAAATAATCGACTTAATCAATATATAATGAGAATAAAAAATACCGTAAGATATATTTTGATTTTTTCCGCCCAATTTGATGAAACTTTGCGTAATGATAGAGTTCATGGTATTAACATTGATAGAGCATCATACTATAACATTTATTAATTAAATTGCTCGTTAATATAAAATTTAAATACATATATAGTAAATGATAAATTCTTTTTCTAATGTTCTTGTTAAATTATTGAGAATGACTTAAAATGTCGAGATAATATAAAATTTGGATTTTTTTAGGTAATGACACATCTTAGGAATGTGATTAAATACCTAACCACTTGTAATATATTCAGTGATTTAAATATTATAAGTAATTATTTCACTGGCAAAACGAAGTTAAGTTATTTTCTAATGCAGAATATAAAACTCATAAGATAGTAAGTAGGAGAAAAAATCATTTAGAAAAATACATATAGCAATGCCCAGAATTATCGTACTTTGTTACCAAAATTTCAAAAATTTTAAGTAATGAGGAATTGACCGATTATAAAAAATAGCTCTAGTAAGAGATATATTTGTTTTGCATTATTTGATGCAAAAAAGTTGCACGAAAAACATAAATATTGTCATTATATATTATTATTATTATTTTCATCATTATTATCATTATCTTTATTATTATTATTTTATATGTTCTTGAATATATACTGAATACTTTGTTGTTAAACCATAGCAGAAGAGCTTATTAGAGTAATAAGAGTAATTTTGATCGTTAAATTCCGCAGAAATTTCTTAATTCAGATTTCTTAAATTTATCTTTTTGTTAAGAAATTATATATTATCTTCCTTATATCATATTATTCTTTAGTAACTTGTAAATATTTTTATTTATAATGTTAAAATTACAAACGTGGTGATATCAGAATTCTCTGATTTTTAGTCTCAGTACATTTTTTTTATTATGATGTAAAGGCAAATATAAAATTTAATGAACTGTGATAAATGAAATGCGAGTCAAATCGGTAAAGTTTTAATTAAAATATGAAATATGCTGAGTTTGTAATCTCGTGAATATGTATATATGTGAATCAAGGTTTCTGCATGTGCAAATCCGATATATATATATATATATATATATATATATCTTCAGAATTCGATAGATACTTCTCTTAAAATTATTTTTACATAATTGAAAATACCTGAAGATATTATATTAATCTTAGTTCTCAAATTTCTAGTTAAATGGACTATCAAATTTTAATTTTCAGGGATAATTTATTAAATTGTTAGTATAGTTCTTTTTAAAAATATTATTACTAAAATAATTTCTAGATAATACATACTTTATACTAATTTGTACAAATTATATATCAACTGAGAAACTCGTGAGCTAAAAATGATTATTATTAATATTTCTTCTTACATGTGGAAATAAAATGAATACCTATTACAAATGAAGAATTAAATTATATGTATTTGCATAAAATCGTGTAACAAATGACAATTTATGGCTCAGACGTAAAAATGACAATCGTTTTGCTGAAGTGGCTACTGGCTTTCTTAATTGCACCCTATTGTGTGACATTGCCCGAAGAGGGTAGTTTATGTCTGCCCTGTTTTTGTTACAAAAATATATACTCGGGACCTGTAACAGAGATAAACAAGTTGCTAAAAAGAAAAAAGTTAAAAAATATGAAATCAATAGTAAATATAAAATTTAAATTGACAACTAAAAATTTAAGAAAAATAATAAAGTAAATTTAATATGTAATCCAAAAATATGCATAGGTATTTATATAAAAAAATCTGTAAATATAAGGTAATAATGTTTCCATAATTTTTTTTCAATGATAATAAAAATTTTCAAATCATTTCCAATCAAAAAATAAAAGCAGTGATAATCATTTTATGCAGTAGTAGTATGTAAGTGTTTAAAATTAAATTAAATTTATTGACTTGCCATAGTTATTATGATGTGGAGCTTGGTAAATATTCGCTGCACATAAATATACATTTCTGCTATAAATATTTAAGAATTATTTTCTGTCCTCCCTAGTCTATTGTTGAACACATCTGTTATGATAATGTCAAAAAATGAGCAAAAACTCTGGCCAGCTATCATTAATTCCACTAATTACGTGAATTACAGTTAAGCCACCGTCATAATATCACACGTAGGAAACATACATCTTTCTTGCACCTGGTAATTGCACCTGGTATTCGCGCCCTGGATGAGGAATAGTTTTACGGTAAATGATATTAGAGATGTAATAGTTATTTTAGAAACTAGAATATGATACACTGCGTAAGGGTTCTATTATTATTATTATTTTTTTTTAAAAATTAATTTATTTTGTAATCTGTTTATACAAAACAATGAGCAGAGATAGTTACCTAATACATGAAGAGAATTCTCGGTATATATTTTTTTTTGTTTGACCTACAACGATCAGAGTAGAATTATTATTCTATGGATTGTACAGTATAGTTGTGAAAACAATGAAAACAAACTGAAAATAAAATAGCATTTCTTTAAGATTTATTGAGCCAAAATTAATTGAGCTATTGCAAATTTCTTCATGATTAACAATTTGGATTTTTGTTTGAAGTTTCTGATTCCATACAAATATTTTCATAATATATAATAGTATAGGTACTCATTACTGTTTAAAAATTTAATAAGTCTATTTTATCGTTATATTTATATATCTAATCTACATAACATTTTTTTATTGTTTTTTTTATTTTCTGAGTAAAATGTTTATCCACTATAATTTTTGTCTCAGGGCTGGTGCCTTTGTCATCTTACTATTATAAAATCATAGAATAAAAACTTGTGATAATACTATTTTTTTTTATTTATTTGTAATTTTATATATATAATTTTGTACCCTGTTCCTGTGTATTATTTGCAGTGCTGATAGATTATATTATTACACTACTAATATGTTTTAAAATAATTCAATTATATTGATCTCTATTTGCATTCCCATTCATCTACATAAATATAATTGTGTTACATGTAAATATAAATCAATCAGGCAGCACTAATTAAATAGAAACACTAATTTAAATCATCTACTGATTCAAATGTTATGTAAAATATAATGATTATCCACTGATGTAAATGGTATGTAAAGTATAAATATTTTTTTTAACGGAATTTATCAATAGGTATAATCTGATAAATAATAGTTACAATAATGTAATATAATCAATATAGTTCAATTCATTTTAAAAATAAAATAGTGTTGAAAATTTTAATTTATAACTAAAATCTTGTAATTATACAAGAAGTTTGAAACTGTAGATAAAAAATATGATATTTTTTTTAATATTATATATCTACTTCTTTAAGATATTTTGAATAGATATGATAATTATAGATCAAGTTAATCCATAGATTTTTCTACTACTTTATACTCATATTATTGATGTTCTTATTAAATTTAAAAACTTGCAAAACTTCATAAGTGTTTACCATATTTAAATTCATTAAATTTGTTTACTGTTACAATTGTCTTGTACAAAAGCTATGAAAATTTTTTTCCAATTCATTCATTTGAATAAAAATAATTTCTTCTTCATTCTGCCAAAAAAATTTAGATGTCAATAAGAACATTGTACTAAAATCTTTTTCTGTGCATCATAAATAATTATGATGTTAGAAGAGTATTTTAGTGAAAAAGAAAGTAATGAATTTTTCATTTACTATTTGATAATTAAGCATCTGCAAATACTCCAACTCAATCCTCTAATAATATTCCTCAACTGTTCCTCCACCGTAATCTTAATTTTCCCGACAAACTTTTAAATAAGTTTAACGTTATGTTCTGAGACAACTTTCAAACAAGATAAAATTTATATACTGTCAACACAACTATATGATACATTTCATATATCACCTTTTCCACTAACAAATTTTCTCGGAATAGTTAGCTTCTGCGTCAGTGGAAATACTACTAGTCTTACCAGAGCACAATGCAATACGATATACATAACTAAATAATTAAAACTTTTGTCATCAAAGAGGAAGTTTCCATAATAGGAAAATGGAAGCGAAGTCAAAATAATATCGCACTTTATAATTTTCCAACAGGTAAAGGTTTACGTTTAAAGTTTTGCTGGATTTGTGTGTTTGTTTAATCGGTACTATATTTACAGAAGAGATTTTTATATATTTTCTCACAAAATATTCATAGAAAATACAGATTGGTTTTCTAGATTTTATAAAGTGGCAATTTATAAGACAATAAACATGTAATTTTCAACCTAAATATTTTTATTATTTTATTGATCAGCCAAATTCACTTTAGTATACATTTTTAATTTTTAGTTATTGATGCTGAAATTTATTATTCTTTGTTACTAAAATAATTTTTACATTGCATTCAGTTTATGTATATTTTAGCAAAAGAAAATGCAACATTTTTATTCAAATCTCCAATTAAATTAATTTCTTTTGATATAGGTTGAATATAATTTTTCATTCAAATAATTTTATTCTTTAACAATTTTTTATCTCTAATTTAAATTATTAATATTTTTAGATTTAATTATGTATTTCCAATGCTCTTTGTTTTGTCCACATTTGAATACGTTGGATTTTATTATCTAGTGAAAATTAAAGAATTAATTTACAAATTTATTAGCATATAAATGAGTTTGAGTGTATTGATTTCATTTGCATGCAAAATTTTCTGAAGTACTCACTATAGTTAAAATTATAGTTGAAATTTCAAATTGGTTTTATTGCTGGAATAAATCTTGCTGTTTGGTATATATTTTACAAATTGTATTCTCACTTATTAAAAGATGGCTTTGATTTTAGAAATTTTGCACTTATATAAATAAAAGCGACATAGAATTATGTCATTTATTACGTATATGTTATTTTTATAAATCGTAAGTGACTTATTTTTATAAATCGTAAATGATTTATATTGCGTTATTATATTCAATGGTACATTTCAAAATTTAATTTTTGTTTTCTATATATATATGTTTAAACTATAAGTGTATTAATGCAACATTTAGCAATTATTATAATTAAGGCATTCTTCACAAATGCACATAGAAACTAGAAAAGAATTTTAGTGAGTTTTATTTCAGGAAAGACTAGTATTTTTTATCTAACTCTAAGAGATATTTAGTCTTTAATTTTTTTCTTTTATTTCAATTATTTACACATTGTAGTTATTTATGAAATATTCATTTACACATTGTAGTTATTTATGAAATATTCATTGATTTGTTTACACATTTCTCTTTTGGCAATTCCATGATATTAGATTTGTTTTAACAGTATATAATATATAGTAGTTTATTTTATTTTACAGTATATATTTTTGTGCAATCATACAGTATAATGCTCCAAGTTTCTAGAATGTTTCCTTTTTTTTATCTGTAATTTAATTTGTTAACTGTGATCGACGAATATACTCGTCATAAAAAAGGGATAATTTTGTGTATTGACGAGTTTATTCAGAGTGCATACAGAACAGTGATTACTTTTTATTTGATTTAAAAATTTGGGCATTTGAATATATACTGGAATTTCAAGTTGAATAATAGAATAGAATATTTTAAGGCTATGATTATATAAAATAAGTGGTTGTTTGCTTTGAGAGTTGCAAGAAATTCCCGAAATTTAGAAATACTAAATTCAATCAATAAGAGTTGGGATTTTGATATTTAACATATTCGCCGACGTGAACGCTATAGCATTCATTTTCATTGTGATGTAAAATAACATAAAAGCTGTTGTATTAAAATTTTATTTATATTTTTTATTATATATGTTTTTGAAATTATTACACATGTCAAGCTAATAATTAACTGTTTCTTAAGGTATTTTTGTGTTATCTTTTCTCGTAGTCTATTATTAGCTTGGACAAGCAAATTGTATTAAGGAGAAGCGTAATACTTGACATGGATGCTATAGCATTCTTCGTATATAACGATCACAATATGATAATCTGACTACTTTATAAACGGTGTTCAATCAAATTTTGGAGACAACAACCAATTGCCCAAACTTTTACTATCCGTGATCTAAAACTAATAAAAATAAATAAATAAACTAATTCACCATATAAAAAATTCAAAACTGGAAATAATTTAGAACGCATTGTGCTTCGCGCATATATTTTCACCCATTAATAAGATTCTAGATTTCTGTATTTAATCTATTAGATATTACTGATTCACAACCAGGTTTCCGGATGCATTTCCTAGTACTAGTATTTATCCCAAGAGATGAGGCAAAAGTAAAAAAGTAAAAAATATATACGCAGGGCGCTTTAAATTATTTCGCAGCGGATTAAACCCAGGGGTTGGTCGGTCGGACGGTGTACGTATGCGGCTCTGAATATTAAATTATATCATACTCGCCCGGTCGTTAATATACGAGAACTCGAAAAATATTGTTTATAAAAAAACATTTCTCGCTTCACTCTGTGAACGCGCTGATGTGCAAAGGTACGCGTTTTAATCAATTTATACGCCATACTAATTACATTAGCTTTTCGCGTCTTTCGCGGATGAATTTTGTTAGTAAAATGTTATTTCATTATATTAATTTGCATTTAGAGTTTTTAGTAAAGCATGGGATAAAAATTCATGGTAATATTATAATGCATCCTATAATAAATGCATGGTTTCTTAATAGTTTTTAAACTAGAACTGAAATGACTTTATTGCACATTAATTCTATATAGAACACACAACGCTATTTATTAAATATTTTGAATGTTACAAAGTTTCTAGACTCGGTTGGTTTCATTATCAGTGTAATATATTTTATAATTAATCATTCAAATATAGACCAGAACATTCGTGTTATCCAAAGGACATCCTATTACTTATTGTAACAAATAGATGTGTGTTGTAGGCTGTAAGACTTTCAACGCATTTCTATAATTTAGTATAACAATGACTCTCAATAATTAATACCAGTGATATTCCATATGATGCATAGAGTTCTTTACAAAACCTTTACTCATGATATTTTTATTTGAAAAATTAATGCAAATGATATAGAGCTCACTTTTATTAATAAATTTTCTTAGCATCATAACGCGTTATAAGTAACCTATATATATTCCGGCCGCAACAACGCTTGCATACGCTTATGTCTGCTTTATGTAGGATAATTTATTTTGCATATGCATATGTACAGCAAATTTTATTACAAAACACAAAAAATAAGGCGTTATGAACATATTTTTGCCCGAGGAGGCGTTCACCTGTATTTTATATAGTGAATGCAGAATTCAAATAGCAGGTATACTTTCCATTTTAGGTGAGTTAAAATGAAAATGAAATACCGAAATAATTATGGGCATTGTAATCGGTACACTTTGGTTACTAACAAAATAATTATTGAATGTCTTAATAACAATATAAAAATGCAACTGCAGCTAAATAAAAACCTAGACTATGTAGTTGTATGTAGTATTCGCCAAAGATATTGCCACTGTACCGAAATTTAATATAGCCAAAATACGTTAGTGCTTCGCAAAAATATTAACCTGTATATCAAGCCTTTCCAAATCTCACCTATGTGGTTTTATCCAAACTATATTGACTATTCTAAATCAGACGCCACGTGTCAGCGCGTCCGTTTTGGTTAAACCCATATATTAAAAGTATGAAAAAACGACAAGAGAAAAAGTGAAAAAGCATTTTCTAAAGTCAACCCGTGAATTCTCGAGATGGTTTTTTCCTGCCACAGACTTGTATGAGATTTTATTAAAGGTCGGATTTTTTATGATAAAATAAAAGAACACGTGGACATTAAGAATGGTATGATATGCATGCATAAAATGTGAAGGAAGAGAGCGCGGAATGATGTTTGTTTTAATACGGCGTTGGATGTTTTATTTTTTTAAAAGAAAGTACACTCTGAGTTTTTAGTTGTATTACCTTAGCTCGTTTCGAAAATGATTTACGTTATTAAAAATTATGATTCGTACTTTTTAATTTTAATCACTTGATCTATATTTTAAATTTAAAAATATTTATTATTCAGTTTCCAATAACATTTGTATAAACCACATAAACTTGGTTGTGGTATTTTTTTTATCACATTCGTTGCTAAACTTTATTGTGCACTTTTCTTGTGTGAGTTCTGCAGTGTGCTTTGTTTTGCAAAACTTTTTATGGATACGAAAGAGCTTTATAAGTTCTTTTAAACTCGAAAACTTGTTTGCTATAGTTTTAATCCAACTGTAAAATGCTTTGTCAAAGAAAATTATATGGCAGAACTTACTAAGTTTGAAGTTTTTTATTTTGTTTGAAATGAAAATGATATGAAGATTATGTTAGAAATTATTTGTTTATTCTTGGGATATAATCGTATTATCTTCAATTCAATATTGCATTTTCAAATTTATCAATAATGCAAATTATTATTCATTTAATTATCTGTCTTAAGTTATACAATAATAATTTTGTCAACTTATTACTTTCTTATACTAATTCAAAATATTCTTTGTTACAGGGTAAGCTCATTACTCCATCTACTACTTCGAAATAAGGATTGAAAATGTTTGAAAGGTAACATATGTATTCGTAATTCAGTTTGTACTTTTTTTGAATGGTATTTTTTATGAAAAACCAATGGTATAAACCAATAAAGTCAACAAAATTATTAAATAAATTCTTCCAATAGCCGAAATTTCGAAAGAATATCATTATAATTTTTTATTCTTTAATTTATTCATATGATTATCAAATGACTCGCTTTTACTGATTTTATTTATTATATTTGTCTCTTAGTTTTTGGCTTGGTTTCTATATGACGGTGGAGACGCCAATACATTAATGTTAATAGAACTCAATTCCTATAATTAGATTCATGGCTTTGATATTGTTTTCGATGGGATGAAGTATTAAATTCGTATATACACATTTTTATTAGATTTGTATAGTGTAGGTAAATATTTTCATGTTAATACCTCATTTTTAATGCTATTATTCATAATTGTAAACCCATTATTTGTGACTTATTAAACACCACAGAATTCTTAATTCTTACAAAATATTAACGTGATATTTTCAATAAATTATTCATATATTATACATAATTATCCCTAACACATTTTCAAATAATTAATTTCCAAATTATATTTTTTTATTACCTTTTATAATAAGCAGATACGTCGGATGAATATTGAATATCACACTTATACACACCTTCCATATATGTGTCGTAGATTATTTTCACTTTCTGAGTTCAGTATTACCGGTTATTTAAATTATGCAAGGTAATTTCACCACATCACAGCTTTTAAGTCTTCCTGTTTTATTAAACGCCATTTGCGACAGAAGATAGTAGATCCAAATGTATTTTTGTATACATAGATATATATATATATATATATATATATATATATTAACATATTTAATTATTGCAAATTTTAATCATAGATGTGTTAGTAATGTCTCTTTCTTATGAAGAAGCCCAACTATCCTATTTATGTACTGCATGAGGATTAATTTCTGGGGCATGTTTCAATAATATTTTGATAATAATAGACGTTCTGTACGACATTCTACGATGTACAATGAAAATCATAATACCATATAACATATTACAAATGGCTTCCTTCCAAGCGTTACGAACTTGCTTCTCGATTAAAGCCTATATTCAAACGTCAGCTATATAAACCAAATCTATGGAATAATGTTTCCAATCTTGCCAAAATAGCTTTATGAACTAGTATTGGGTATTATTGTATAGAGTTTAAACACGATTTTTATTCTTGAGTTATTGTGATATTTGTTTATATTATTATGCATTCCATACTTATGTCGAGGAAAAATAAAAATTTACACATCGTAACTCGAGCTGGGAACAAATCTCGTAAAGTGCTCTGAAGCGTGAACTTTGTTTTGAACTATCTTTTGATGCCGAAGGATTTCATTTTCATTTTTTGCCTTGATTTTATAGTCAAGACAGAATAATGTGATGCTATCAGATACAATTCCTTTCATATTTACTTACTACGTTACTGCGTTGTAATATAAAAATTATCTACAATTAACAAATTAAAGTATATTTTATTAATAAATGTATTCTATTATTGCGAAAAACGCCTACTAAATATTACTTAATCCTTAGTGACCATGCAGCTAAATGATGTTTTTTAATTTTGCCTGAATTTTGCTATTTAATTCTAAATTTTCTGATTGAGTTTCAAAAACTGTCCGATTCTCTCAGTTCAGGTCAATTCTGGCTTAGCAAATATCAATTCCATTGTCGCGTTTCGTACTATATTCATAGTTCAAATCAATTCAAACAGAATTCATACTTTAACGCTTCGTGAATTATACAGACAAATTAACTTGAAATGTATCCATGTTAAATCACTGTAAAATAAATTCAAGCGAATCATATGCTTCGGATTGCATGCTGCATGCGATTATTTCGAGCTTATAAACACTTCATATATACGTGCGCACTCGATATCCATCTGATACACTCTATTTCATACGCAAATCACCATTAATCTAATACTGCCTCCTAAACAAAATCCCACTAATT
>NW_020539725.1:51423040-51448276 GCF_003426905.1 Ctenocephalides felis | reverse complement strand
CTACCATCGCAGTATATTGTTGAGCATATCTGTTATAATAATGTCAAAAAATGAGCAAAAACTCTGGACAGCTATCATTAATTCCACTAATTACGTGAATTACAGTTAAGCCACCGTCATAATATCACACGTAGGAAACATACATCTTTCTTGCACCTGGTATTTGCGCCTCGGATGAGGAATAGTTTTACGGAAAAATGACATTAGAGATGTAATAGTTATTTTTGAAACTAACTTATAGAACGATACATTAGTCTTATAATTTTTACCATTCGACAATTTTCTTTACAGAGATTAGGATATCATCATTACTTCATGAACTGTACAGTTCAGTTCTAGAACAATAATAACAAACTCAAAATAAAATAACATGACTGTTTCATATTATTTTTTTTTTTTGGCCAGTGAATTTCTGTATAAAAGTCAATTATTACAAAATAAATTGACCTTTGCATATTTGATATTATGTTAAGTTTAGATTCTACCTAAATATTTTCAATCGATTTCAATTTTAACTTCATATTTGAAAAGAAACTTACCACAGTATTCATTCTTTTAGTTTTTGAATAAAAAAGTGTATACACTATAATTTTGATCTCAAGTCATCAGTCTTACTATTTTATAATCATAAAACAAAAATTTTAACAATACTTAATTTTTCATTTAACTATTTGTAATTTTATATATTTTTATTTTGTACCCTGTACCAGTGTATATTTGCAGTACTAATAGATTATATTATTAAACTACTAATATGTTTTAAAATAAAAAAATTATTAGATTTCTATTTGCTTTCCATTTATCTACATAAATATAATTGTATTACATGTAAATATAAATCAATTAGGCAGCACTAATTAAATAGAATACTAATTTAAATCATCTGCTGATTCAAATGGTATGTAAAATATAATGATTATCCACTGATGTAGATAGTATGTAAAATATATATATATATATATATATATATATATATATATATATATATTTCATCAGCACTTATCAATAGATATAATCTGATGAATAATAGCTACAATGATGTAATATATTTAATAAGCAATTTAATTTATTTTAAAAATAAAGTATAGTTAAAAAATGTAATTCCACACTAAAATTTTGGACGAATGTAAGAAGTTTGAAACTGTAGGCAAACATAGAAATAATTTTTGAAATACTATATATCTACTCAATTCAGATATTTTTGTCAATATTAACATTGATACAAAACATTTATAGATTTATAGATATGAATATTATAGATCAGGATAATTCATAGATTTTTACTACTACCTCATTTCCTTATTATATGTATTTTTTTTTTAAATTTTAATCTTAAAAATTGTTTTCAAAAGTGTTAGTCATATTTAAATTTATTGCATTTGTTTACTGTTACAATTGGCTTATTCAAAAGCTACAAAAACTTTCATTCATTCGATTAAAAATAATATCTTCATCTTACCTAAAGTTTTTAGATGTCAATAAAAACGCGGTTCTGAATTGCGTTTAAATCAAAAATAATTATGATGTTAGAAGAGTATTTTAGTGAAAAAGAAAGTAATATTTTTTATTTACTATTTGATAATTAAGCATCTGCAAATACTCTAACTCAATCCTTTAATAATATTCCTCAACTGTTCCTCCACCGTAATCTTCATTTTCCCGACAAACTTTTAAATAAGTTTAACGTTATGTTTTGAGACAACTTTCAAACAAGATAAAATTTATATACTGTCAACACAATACACATTTCATATATCACCTTTTCCACTAACAAATTTTCTCGGAATAGTTAGCTTCTGCGTCAGTGGAAATACTACTAGTCTTACCAGAGCACAATGCAATACGATATACATAACTAAATAATTAAAACTTTTGTCATCAAAGAGGAAGTTTCCATAATAGGAAAATGGAGGCGAAGTCAAAATAATATCGCACTTTATAATTTTCCAACAGGTAAAGGTTTACGTTTAAAGTTTTGCTGGATTCGTGGGTTTGTTTAATCGGCACTATATTTACAGAAGAGATTTTGATATATTTTCTTACAAAAAATTAACACAAAATATAGATTGGTTTGCTAAATTATATAAAGTGGAAATTTATATGATGATAAACATGTAATTTTCAACCTAAATATTCTTATTATTTTATTGATCAGCCAAATTTACTTCAGAATACATTTTTAGTTATTATGCTGATATTTATTATTTTTTAATATTATAATATTTTTACATTAAATTTAATTTTAAAAATTAAATACAGGTATTTAATAAAAAATAAATTTTGAATACAGGTATTTAATAATCAGCAATATGCAATTTAGTAATCAGCAATTTAATAAGCTTAAACATTCAGCTTTAGAAAAAGAAAATGCAACATTTTTATTTGAATCTGCAATTAAAATATTTTTTCTGATCTAGGTGGAGCTTTGTCTTTTTATTCAGAGTATTAATAGTTTTATTGTACAATTTTTGAGTTATAATTTTCAATTAAATATTGAATTTCTGAATATAATTATGTATTCCCAATGCACTTTGTTTTGTCCACATTTGAATATGTTGGATTTTATTATCTAGTGAGAATTAAAGAATTAATTTGTAAATTTATTAGCATATAAATGAGTTTGAAGATATTGATTTTATTTGCATGCAAATTTTTTTAAAGTGCTCATACTATTGTTTAAATTATAGTTGAAATTTTAAATTGGTTTTGAATTGCGAAGATTTGATTTTAGAAATTTTACATCTATATAATTGTAATTTATTACGTATATGTTGTTTTTCTGAACCATAAGTGACTTATTTTTGTGATATATATTGCGTTATTATATTTAATGGTACATCTTTAAATTTAGTTTTTGTTATTTATATTTGTTTTATCTATTAGTTTAATAATGAAAATTCTTGCAATTATTATATTTGAGACATTTTTCACATATGCGTTTGTGTAATAAAGTGATAAAAAAATAGTGATTTTGATTTAAGGATAGGCTAATATTTCTTATCTAACACTAATTATAAGACTAAATGTCTTTATTATTCTTCTTTTTTTCAAATTGTTCAGTTATTTATTGAATTTTCTTAAATCTTTGATTTGTTTACACATTTCTCTTTTGGTATTGCTATGATATTATAATATATTTGTTTTAACTGTATATATATATATATATATATATATATATATATATATATATGAACAATTATACAGTATATTGCTCCAAGTTTTCAGAATCTTTTTTTCTGTCTATCTGTTAATTGTGACGAATATACTCGTCATGGAAAAAATTGACAATTTTGTGTATTGACGAGTTTATTTGTAGTGCAAATAGAGCAGTGACCATTTGTTATTTGATTTAAGAATCTGTACCTTTGCAGAATATTTACTGAAATATCAATGAAAATGAAAATTTAAAAAATTAGATTTATGACTATATAAAATAAGTAGCTGTTTAAAAATTTAGAAATAATAAGTTGTATCAAGTTTGCGGAAGAGAATGCTATAGTATTTCAAAAACGTAAGTTATATTCATTTTCATTGTGATAAGAATGACATGAATGCTATTGCATTCATATTCAAAGTCAATTATTTCGAGTTAAATTTAATATAACTTACGTTTTCGTAATTACTGCATCCGCCAAGGAAATGACTAACTGATTCATTGGGTATTTTCGTATTATCTTATTTTTTCTCGTAGTCACTAATTAGCAGGAGCAAGCAAATTGCATAAAATAGAAGCGTAATACTTGACGTGGATGCTATAGCATTCATCGTATGTAACGATCACATTATGATAATCTGACTATTTTTATAAATTTTGGAAATGACAACCAATTGCCGAAACTTGTACTACCGTGATCATGTTAAATTAATTCACAAATACAAAAAAATCAAAACTGGAATTAATTTAGAACTCATTGTGTTTTGCGCATATTTACTTATTAATGAGATTCTCGATTTGTGAATTAAATCTATTACATATTACTACTTTACAACCACGTTTTCAGATGCATTTCCTAGTTCTATTTATCCCAAGAGATGAGGCAAAAGTAAAAAAGTAAAAAATATATACGCAGGGCGCTTTAAATTATTTCGCAGCGGATTAAACCCAGGGGTAGGTAGGTCGGTCGGACGGTGTACGTATGCGGCTCTGAATATTAAATTATATCATACTCGCCCGGTCGTTAATATACGAGAACTCGAAAAATATTGTTTATAAAAAAACATTACTCGCTTCACTCTGTGAACGCGCTGATGTGCAAAGGTACGCGTTTTAATCAATTTATACGCCATACTAATTACATTAGCTTTTCGCGTCTTTCGCGGATGAATTTTGTTAGTAAAATGTTATTTTATTATATTAATTTGCATTCGTAGTTTTTAGTAAAGCTAGGAATAAAAATTCATGGTAATTATATGCATCCTATATAAATGTATGGAATCTATAATATTTAAGCTAGGACTAAAATTTATTTGAATATTTTTTAAGCTAGGACTACGCTTTGTCTCATTATCAGTATAATATATTTTATATTTAATCACTAAAATATTGACCAGAACTTTTGTATTATCCGAAGCACGACTATTACTCAGTGTTAACGAGCAGATGTGTATTTTGTATAACAATTCAGTATTTCTCATTCAATAAGACTTTCATAAATTTAAAAATAAACTGATGATATTCTATAGTGCATAGAGTCCTTTACCAAACCTTTACCCATAGAATATTTTTATTTAAAAAATTAATGCAAATGATATAGAGCTCACTTTTATTAATAAATTTTCTTAGCATCATAACGCGTTATAAGTAACCTATATATATTCCGGCCGCAACAACGCTTGCATACGCTTATGTCTGCTTTATGTAGGATAATTTATTTTGCATATGCATATGTACAGCAAATTTTATTACAAAACACAAAATAAGGCGTTATGAACATATTTTTGCTCGAGGAGGCGTTCACCTGTATTTTATATAGTGAATGCAGAATTCGAACAGCAGGTATACTTTCCATTTTAGGTGAGATAAAATGCATTGGAAAACCGAAATAATTATAGCAATAGTAATCGTTACACTTTGGTTACTAACAAAATAATTATTGAATGTCTTATTAATATAAAAAGTGCAACTCAAGTAAAATAAAAGTTTAGACTATGAAGTTGCCCATTTTAGTTTAAATGCGTCCACCAAAAGTTATTGCTTCTATACAAAAATTTAATATATAAAAATACGAGAGTGCTTCACAAAAATATTAACCTGTATATCAATTCTATCCAAATCTCACCTATGTGGTTTTATCCAAACTATATTGACTATTCTAAATCAGACACCACGTGTCAGCGCGTCCTTTTTGGTTAAACCCATATATTAAAAGTATGAAAAAACGACAAGAGAAAAAGTGAAAAGGCATTTTCTAAAGCCAACCCGTGAATTCTCGAGATGGTTTTTTCCTGCCACAGACTTGTATGAGATTTTATTAAAGATCGGATTTTTTATGATAAAATAAAAAAACACGTGGACATTAAGAATGGTATGATATGCATGCATAAAATGTGAAGGAAGAAAGCACGGAATGATGTTTGTTTTAATACGACGTTGGATGTTTTATTTTTTTTTTAAAGAAAGTACACCGTGAGTTTTTAGTTGTATTACCTTGGCTCGTTACGAAAATGCTTTAAGTTATTAAAAAATTATGATTCGTACTTTTGCTAAAGTATAAGACAGCATTTTAAATAAAGCTTATAATTTTAATCACGTGATCTGTATTTTAATTTTAACAATAAATTATTCAGCTTCCAATAACATTTATATAAACCACGTAAACTTGGTTGTGGTATTTTTTATCACATTCGTTGCTAAACTTTATTGTGCACTTTTCTTGTGTGAGTTCTGCCGTGTGCTTTGTTTTGCAAAACTTTTTATGGATACGAAAGAGCTTTATAAGTTCTTTTAAACTAGAGAACTTGTTTGCTATAGTTTTTAATCCAACTGTAAAATGCTTTGTCAAAGAAAATTATATGGCAGAACTTACTAAGTTTGAAGTTTTTTATTTTGTTTAAAATGAAAATGATATAAAGATTATGTAAGAAATTATTTGTTTATGCACTTGCGATATAAACACATTATGGTCAATTTGATGTTGTGTTTTTAAATTATCAATAATGATTTTATTATAATATTTATGTAAAAAGATATCTTAAGTTAATCTTATACTAATTCAAAATTTTTTTTTTGTTGCAGGGTAAGCAAGTTACTCCTTCCACTACATTGAAATAGGGATTGAAAATGTATTAAAGGTAACATTTACATTAGTAATTCTATTTGTACTTTTTTTGAATGGTATTTTTTATGAAAAATCAATAGTTCTACCAAAGGCTAATATAGTCAAAAAACTTGTTAAATATATTTTTCCAATATCCAAAATATTGCGAGAACATCACTATAATTTTTCCACTAACATTTTCTATTCTTCAATTTATTCATATGATTATCAAATGGCTTGCCTTTACTGATTTTGTTTATTATGTTTGTCTCTTAGTTTCTGGCTTGGTTTCTATGTGGCGGTGGAGACGCCAATAAATTATGTTAATAAAACTGAATTCCTATAATTAGATCCATGGCTTTGATATTGCGTTGGATGGGATAAAATATTAAATTTGTATATATACATTATTCCTAGATTTGTATAGTGTAAGTGGTAATATGTTCATGTAAATACCCCATTTTTAAATGCTATAATTCATAATTGAGAACCACAACATTATGTGATTAATTAAGCACCACATAATTCTTTAACATTTAACTTACAAACTTAAACTTTGACGTGAGATTTACAATAAATTATTTATATAATATACATAATTACCCCTAACACATTTTCAAATAATTAATTTCTAAATTATATTTTTTGATTACCTCTTATAATAAGCAGATATGTCGAATGAATATTGAATATCACACTTACAAACCTACCATTTATGTGTCGTAGATTATTTTCACTTTCTGAGTTCGGTATTACCGTGTTAATTCAATTATGCAAGGTAATTTCACACATCACAGCTTTTAAGTCTTCCTGTTTTATTAAACGCCATTTGCGACAGAAGCTATAGTAGATCTGAATGTATTTTTTGTAATATATAGATAGATACATATATATATATGTATATATATATATATATATATATATACATATATACTATATATATATATATATTATATATATATATATATATATATATATATATATATATATATGGCTGATGTAATTATTGCAAACTTTAATAAAAGATGTTTGTTAGTAATGTTCTTTCTTATGAAGAAGCCAACTATCCTATTTACGTACTGCATGAGGATTGATTTCTGGGGCATGTTTCAATAATATTTTGATAACAATAGACGTTCTGTACGACATTCTACGTTGTACAATAAAAATCATAATACCATATAACATATTACAAGTGGCTTCCTTCCAAGCGTTACGAACTTGCTTTCTCGATTAAAGCCTATATTCAAACGTCAGCTATTATAAACCAAATCTATGGAATAATGTTTCCAATCTTGCCAAAATAGCTTTATGAACTAGTATTGGGTATTATTGTATACAGTTTAAACACGATTTTTATTCTTGATGTTATTGTGATATTTCTTTATATTTATTATGCATTCCATACTTATGTCGAAGAAAATAAAAATTTACACATCGTAACTCGAGCTGAGAGACAAATCTCGTAAAGTGCGTTCTGAAGCGTGAACTTTGTTTGAACTATTCTTTTGATGCCGAAGGATTTCATTTTCGTTTTTTGCCTTGATTTTATAGTCAAGACAAGAATAATGTGATGCTATCAGATACAATTCCTTTCATATTTACTTACTACATTACTGCATTGTAATAATAAAAATTATCTACAATTGACAAATTAAGTATATTTTTTAAAATAAATAAATTGTATTCTATTATTGCGAAAAACGCATACTTAAATATTACTTATTATCCTTAGTGAACCATGCAGCTAAATGATGTTTTTTAATTTTGTTGAATTTTGCTATTTAATTCTAAATTTTCTGATTAAGTTTCAAAACTGTCTCGATTCTCTCAGTTCAGGTCAATTCCGGCTTAGCAAATATCAATCCCACCGTCGCATTTCGTACTATATTCATAGTTTCAAATCAATTCAAACAGAATTCATACTTTACGCTTCGTGAATTATACAGACAAATTAACTTGAAATGTATCCATGTTAAATCACTGTAAAATAAATTCAAGCGAATCATATGCTTCGGATTGCATGCTGCATGCGATTATTTCGAGCTTATAAACACTTCATATATACGTGCGCACTCGATATCCATCTGATACACTCTATTTCATACGCAAATCACCATTAAATCTAATACACTGCCTCCAAAACAAAATCCCACTAATTTAACAAGTTAGACGATGGTAATACATTCTCGAAATCAGATCAATATAATTTGAAGAATCTAGAAAGATGAATTGAGCAAAATTACTTCAGTTTTTGAGAAACTGGGTATCTAATTAAAACTTTCATGTGCAGTGTGTATAATCGCATCTAGAGTCTTTGTAACTGAATTATGACTGTACACTATTTAATTTTAAAAGCTTTATATTTACTGTTGACCTTTAAAAATTAAATCAAAATTATTTAAGATAAATGTATAAAATAACTAGTGTTGCATGGCATCGAGCCTTAGGGCAAATTTATGAACTACCCGTACCGTAATTTAAAATTTTTAAAAGCTCAGAAAGTAAAAAATAGATTTTTGAGAATTTTCATTTTTTTATACCTTTGGAAAATTCCAAAATTGTTTGACAACTGAATTTTTTTAAAAAAAAATCTGAAAATTTTATTTTTTTGAAAGATTTTGATACCCATTTACGTTGATCTATATTGTCTAAAATATCTTATTTTTGACCACCAAATCTAATTTTTTGTGGATCTACGAAACCGCTGGACCTGCCTTTGCAAAATTTTAATGAATTCTTCATTCCGAGAATACAAGTGAAATATATATTGAATGATTCAAATAAAATGCTACATTTTCTCAAAACATAATGGCATTTTCTGCATCCATTGCTCCGTATCTCCGAAACGGCTGGACCTATCTTTGCCAAAAACTAATCAGCACGTCTCTTCATCAATAGAGATTGAACGCTTCTTGAATCAATCAAATCGGTGAATAGGTGCTCTCGAAAACGTGAATTAAAAATTGTATCTATACATACGTACACGATCATTCATTTTTTATAAGGTATGCCAAAATATTAGGAAACATTCAGATATGGAAAAAAGTATGTTCAAGTTATTTGCGATTACTATAACTTAATCTATGGGTAATTAAGAATGTGTGGTTTTCTAAAATTTTGTTATTAAGTGCCAATTTGGATAAATACATAAAGAAAATTTGATACTTACAGAACACACAGTCCACTCAAACATCATTTCAATTTTATGACTTTAGCTGCAAAACAATCTAATAGCAATGAATTTTAAATTCGATTTGAAATTAAACCATTCAAATCGATGCTGCCTTTCCTTCTAAATTTTGCATATGTTCTAGACATATTTTCTTATTTATTGTAACTTATCAACATTTAGGAAGGTCTTCCAATGAGAAGATATTATAGTATGTGTTTCATGTTTTGTATTAATACATAGATTCTCATATGTTTCTAAATATAATTAAATTATTTTATCTTATATTTTATTGAGTTACTGAATCAGTCATATAAGCTTAAATTAGGTAAGAATCTCGGAATTCGAGATACCCAGCAGTAAGTCTGTAAATACTTGTATTTTGCACCCTAAAAGTTGTCTCAAAACCTACATATGGTAGGGTGTATGCATCCTATGTAGGTTTTGAGACAACTTTTTGAGACAACTTTTAGGGTGAAAAATACAAGTATTTACAGACTTACAGCTGGGTATCTTGAATTCCGAGGTGAACTCACTATAATGACTAAACTAGAACTATAAATGGCAGATGAAGAAAATGAGAATTAAGAAATGTTTTGAGTTTTCAATAACATACTCCACAGTATTTTAATAAAACCAGGCCTGTTGAGTCAAATCTCTGATAAATATATTTCATTTCAATTTTATCGAATTCAGGTTCAGTTTCTCGTATTTTCCTACCTGTACCTACCTCACTGGCCTCGGCGTAAGCTCAGAGAATCAATATCATTCCGCTTTCCGAGGGAAACAGGTATCGTGGCTGCACGTGAGCGCGATAAAGACGAAAACTCCGGGACAGCAGAAACCCGCATAGCGTATTCAGCGGTGGCGCTTTCTATCTCGCTATTTTAGAACGGTAATTACAGTAAAAACGGTAATTATTGCTACGAAGATTTTTACTACGTGATCTATATTTGCACAATTACACTTTTATACGTTTTTTGCAACGTAAATGCATTGTAGTTTTGTAGAATCTTGTAGAAAATAATTTCCTAGTTAATTATTTGGTAGGGTTCAGGGATTAGTTACCTGTAAATAGACGTAATTTACATTAATATAATTTGTAAGTTCTTAAAATAGGGCAAATGATGTACCATAACTAATATTTAAGGAAACAATTTCTGAGTATATATGGACGTCACATAATCTTTAATTTTTGCTTGTTCAATAATTTAAAAGTTATTGTAAAACTGTGTTGGCTATATTAACAATGTGCCCAGTTTCGTGAAGACAAAGTAGAGCCCAAATTTAGTTTTGAAGGAAACGCTGCTCATAGCTATTTGCTCATTATTAGCAAAGTATTTTAAATATCCTGAAATCATCAAAAATTGCAATTTAAATAGGCAGTGGTTAAAGATTTATATGGATGTCGTATTGTTGTATATATTTGTCAACGTACGATATTCTGCCAATGCTGAACGATTACTCTGGATAAATAAATAGCACAACCAGGAAATCTTAATTAATTGTTTCTATCAAATGAATTTTAAATACCGATAAAAAGTTTTAATTGCGATTTAACATAATAGCAGAATTAATGAAAATAAATATGCAATTCATTTGTTGGCTTAATTTTCAATATATTTGCCAATATAATATATTTTATTTCTATAAATTCGTTTGTTTCTTGTATTATGAAATATTTTCACAAAAAATCTTTGTCATTTTGAAACAAAACGAGAATAAACTAACGATTTATTTTATGTGAAGTTTTAAAAAATCGATATGCAGGTGTTTTTTTTTATTGTTTTTCATAAGCAACGAAAAATCTGAAGATTTTATGAGCTATTGTGATGACATTCGCTTCTTATAATGCAACCCAATCGTTTTCTTATCTATCTTGATATATTTTATATTAGAAAACAACCCAGTGTTTCTTGTAAATAGGATATATTTTACCTTATTATTTCAATTTCTGGAAAAGCAGTATTTGAGTGGAATTAACGTGTTGAGCAAATTTTTTAAATTATATTTTATCGATCTTATCAATGAATAATTTTAACTCTAGCATCATATTTTCAACTAATAATAATCATTAATAGTTAGAATAATTTATGATAGCTGTTATATATTCAACAGGTCATATTTAATTGTTCTTCGTAATCATTTGACAAAACAGTGAGAAATATTATTAGTTTTAATATATTGTTATATAGCTTAAAAAAATACAGTAAATACATATATCATTCATCCGAGCAAAAAGCGATATAACACTAATATCAGTTATTACCTATATTTATCCCAGATTTATAGTTCACAACAAAATTATACACAGCTACATAAACGATAACAATGGATTAAATTGATTGATAATCATTTGGATCTTATTTATTCAAAGCTAATTGATATTTGGTTTGAATGTTATGCGTATTTTTTTAATGTTAAATATATCGAGCATAATCCACTTTTAGTCCAGTCATTATAGTAAGTTCACTTCGGAATTCGAGACACCCAGTGGTGTGTCTGTAAATATGTAGGTTTTGAGACAACTTTAGGGTGTCAATATACAAGTATTTACAGACTTACAGCTGGGTATCTCGAATTCCGAAATTCTTACCTAATTTAAGTTTAAATGGCTGGACTATTTTAAAAATTAGTTTTACTTATTGGATTTATGTCGACATAAAAATATAAAGATTACACGGGTTTTTCTGTAAAATTCATTTCATGTATTAATAATTTAAAAGTTTATTAGTAAAAAGTAAAAATTTTAATAACAGGCAAGACATTTTTATTTTCGTAAACGATCAGATTTTGTAATCTAGTTTCGTTCATTTGTAAGAGCTTTATTATTGAATTGCTACCACGGTGGTGACCCCGACGTGATTCTTCATCAGCGTCCGACCTAATTATTTTATTGATTATTGATTATTTTCAATACCAATTATAGTAAACAATAAATCAATTTTAATCTCTATAACCTGACCACTTGACACGACTCTCCACCGTCGACCAAATCATTCATGCTCTACCATTGTCTCTCGGCAAGTTTCATTTAAACGTTCGGTCGCTTTTGGAATACGACCTGACGATTCCTTCAAACGTTTGCAACGATCCATATATATCGCGAACTTAACCCAAACAACTACTAAACTTCCCTTTGAGTCGTGCTTGCTTTGCCTTTGTGTCTCTATACATCCGTGCGCAACTATACACGCCATTCCGTCGAAATTGCTAGAAAATACAAAATCATAATTGCAACTGCCAAAGTCGAGCAAGGCATTGCATGACTCTGACCTAACGTAGAAGGAAACATATAAAGGTTAGCGAACCCTGGGAAAAATGACAAACAATATGAGGTAAAGGACAGTAAACGTAGAAAGTTTAGCGAACCCTGGTAAAAATGGCAAACAATTTCGAAAATGTCTGTATTAAGGACTACCCTAATATATATATATATATATATATATATATATATATATATATATATATTTAAAATATTACATTATCTATATATTTTAATTACATTAAATTCCAAATGCTATTAGCAGCAGAGCCCGGCGTCAGAATTTCGATTCAATTACAATAATACTAATTCGAATTCCATAATGAGAAATAAATGGCAGGAAATATGGATCTGTGAACAACTGGGCCGCCAATGCAACGCTTTTGCGGAATATCTAGAATAAATATCACGCTACATTTGTTAGTTAAACGCAATGATCAAATAATGGAGGATGGATACAGAATTCACCCTCCCCGTTAACAAAACGAAATGCGAATAGGGGCTGATTAAAATTTGTATTATTGTTATTGTTGGGAGAAAACACTCGATTGCAGATTGATAATAAAATTCGGCTTTGTTGTTAATTCAATTTGCATAGAATTGCCTCATTATGTTCGGTATTAGTACGATGATGTTATGCGTGGGATTAGGGACCTATATATGTATATATACAAATATATATATATACAAAATATTCGAATCATCGTACGGTTTCGGCAATTATGATAATTGTCAAGGACTTTGGGGTATTGGAATTAATATTAATCTGTACTATAGAACGATATCTTAGAATACATTGCACAAAATATACAGGGTATCCCAGACCTTAACGTCAAGCCGAAACGTAGTAATAGTATGGACCTTCGGGGTCGTTAATTACGTGAGGCTTAAAGAGGGAAGATGAGTTTAAAAAAAAACACAAAATTCCTTCCTACATCAACTAATATTGTCGACAAACACTTTCTCACTCAACTTTGAAATTCGGCATTCTATCTATAAGCGGTATTTTAATTCCAAATTGTAAATCAAGGTAGATTAAAATCTATCGGATTTACTTCTTAGATTCACTGTGGGTTTTCGACATGATATATAATACATTCGCGATTTTCTTAATTGCAATATTTCCAAATGCGTTAGGTGTCGCCAAAATAAAATATAGACTCAACTGATCGTGCGAACGAGATAAAAATTATACGAGATAAGATGATATTACCGGAATGGCACGTGACTTGACTCAGTTGGAAGTTTTTTTCGGAGATAATTCAATGAATGTGAAAATTAAAGTTTGTTCGAATATTGAAATCGGCTTTTATATGAGACTTTAGAATTTCGATTGCTTTACATAATAGAATATCGTTTTATTGTAAACGGTTTTGAAACGACTTGACCGATCTTTATGAATAACGTCCAGTGTCGCTGAGAATAAGACAACATCAATTTTTCATAACCCTAAGTAGTACACTTGTTTTTTTTTTATTTTTGAACCAATTATATAATTTTTTTTTAATTCGTAACTAAAGCCCTGAGCTTTTACCTTCCTACCACAAACCTCTGTTTTGTGATAGAGGTTTGTGATTTTAGTAATGCTTTTGATATGATTTTTGTTCAGATTTTGTTAAACTCATGAAAGAACTTAAATTTTACTTTAGAAAACAATTTATTTTTATTATGAATCGCTTTATACTTTTTTCATTTTGATGACAATTTTTTTGTGCTCGCAGATAACTCTTTACTTTCTTACGTGTTTTAATCTAGAAACGAGTAAGATATTTAAAATTATAATTTTATATTTATTGTTAATTTTTCTCCTATATTTTACATGGCTAGAATGTCTCCTAAAGCTTTATGTATCGTATGCACAAATTCAAATAAAACAATCTGTCCCAGGATCACAATTGTTAAATTAAAGTATAACGCGGGATATCCCTCGGGTTAATCTAAAAACTTAAATTAACTTCCTCGACAATGTAAATAAAATGAAAACCTTTGTTTTTCTCTAACTTTCCGCATTGCGCCCACTCTTTCCAACAGATTTCTTTGTCGAACTCGGTAGCTGCAAATGTGAAAATGAGGGATTCCACCAAGAATGGGGAAAAATAACTCTCGGTTCTGCCTGTTTTTTCATGGAAAACTTTCAGAAGATTTGGAGAAAAAAATCACACTATGTTGCTGAGACTTGCGAATGATTTGCACAAATGCATGATTTATTGCCGAAAAGGAGAATTGAATTAATGCGTTGCGATACGTGGTTATTTCGAACTTCGATTTTTTTGCATAAATTTTGAATGAAAGATTTTAATTAGGTAAAAGGTTTTTCTAATTCATTTGCGATTCCCAAGCACAAACACCTGCATACATATACATATATATATAAAATTCTTCTGTACGGGTGTACGATTTGATACTTTTCCTACACGGTTATTCGGATTTTGATAATTTTTTTTGGAGTTTGTCAAAGGAAATTTTCAATCAATCTGGAGCTATCAATTGGTGTTTCTACTAAATCTGATAAAAATTCTCGTTTACATACGAACACATTAGAAATAGTTTCCAAGAACAATATTATAAATCTTTCTTAAAAATTCTTTACACGGCGTGATATGTTAAAATGAATAATAACACTGATATGACTCTGAAAATATGTATTGATTAAGCAATTAAAAGAAAAGAATTTAACCTATGATGTTTTAATGATAAGGGTGTGGAAACAGGTTAACTGTGACCATGCCTAAAACGAAACACTTAAAATCAATATTTTGTTTCACATGATTTGTAAAGAAAAGTCACAATATGTAAACCAATATAAAGTTACTTTATATATTTTGATAAGAAAAATATATATATATATATATATATAAAAGTACATACAGAGTTTCATCGGTTGGCTTTTGAAATTTCGAAATCGCTGCCACCATTTTTGAGTAAACTTCAACCAAAGTTAAGTTTTGGATCACATACAGATGCATGCACATGGACCTTTTCCTATCTTGCTGTCAAATTCTGATGAAAATATAAACCTTCTGAATAATTCATTTTTTCTATGTAAAATTACTATGTAGAACAGCACAAAATATATTTCATAAACATCTATCTCTCTATCTATCTATCCCTGCAATTTCATTTCTGTATCTCTTAATAAAACAAAGCTACGCAATGCAGTATACTTTGTGTAGTGTAACTGTAAATCTGCCAAAAATCTAATTAGAACATGAAACGAAACCAACCTGTTTATATACATAGAAATCTAGTATGTATATAACAAACAAACACTTATACGAAAATCAGAATCCAACTGGTACGGTCAAAGAATTCTGTTCTAGAACGACTCGTCGTATCTAATGAACACAACGAAATTGGATAGAGCGAAATATGTGTGTTTGCTTGGAAAATTAGTGTAACGTGGAGGAATTTTCATTTCGATTGTATAATGAAAAATGTGCAGTCAAACATGAGGTAGTAAGAGAGTTACATAAATAGAGAAAATGTACTTCTTTCCAACAAAAAGCTACATTTTACTTACATATGCAAAATATCTCATATATAACCTTTACCTGTATATTAAATTTTATTTACAATTTACAATAACTACATTTTTAACTAGTGGGGTGTATGGCATCGTGCCTTGAGGCAAATTTCTGGAACTTCCCGTACCGTAACGAATTGTTCGAGGAATACTGAATGTTTTCAAAGAGATTATTAAAATATTGTAGCATTGCCTAATATTTATAAGAATTATATAAACTGAATTACAAAGTTGAAATTATTTGTTTAAAGTATATTAGAACTTTAGTCAGAATTCAAAATAAAATCTGATTTATTATCGATATATAAAAAAAATAAAAAAAACAAAAATTAAAAAAAAAATATTTTGAAACAATTTTTTTTTCAAAAATCAATTATTTTGTTAAAGCAAGCAGAAAGTTCTTTGAATCATTTAAATCGAACGCTTAGTTCTTTCAAAAAGTGCCATTTTTTTAACATTTTGCTCTGTATCTTCGAAATGGCTGGGCCTACCTTTGCCAAAAACTAATAACCACTTCACCCAATCATTACTAATTGATCATTCAAATCGGATACTCCGTTCTCTCAAAAACTCGATTTTTATTTTCTGCACTCTTTGCTCTTTATCTCCGCCACTGCTGAACCTGCCTTTGCTAAAAACTAATCAGCACATCTCCCTATCAATAGGAACCGAATGTTTTCTGAACCATTCAAATCCGTGCGTCCGAAAACGTGGACGAAAAATTTTATCCATACATACATGTACACACACATCTATTTTTTCTGATTTATGCCAAAATGTTCAGAAACCTTCAAAACGTCAAGAAATGTAAAAAATTCCAGTTCCAGTGATTTTTGGACGATTACAATAACTTACCCTACGGTAAGTTAAAAATAATTAGTTTTTATGCAATAGATTGTATAAACAATTTATCAAAATATAACTTCCATTAATATTCTGGCATATCAAAGACGTCCGAACTAATTTTTATCAATATTCATTTCCAAACACATGCTCTATATTATTATTAACGTGGCAAAATTGCCGAAAGCAATTTGTCCAAACAAATTTCTCTTTTCGTTTATTTCACGATTTATTTTCTTCCGAATGAATTTCAGTAGAGAGAAGACCGTGTCATATGCGGCAAATATTTGTTCAAATAATATTTATTCTGATAGAGAACGACCGACCGAGCAGAAGGCGCGTTCGCCTACAATGAGAGATATATTCAAGTTCCGAATGGAACTGAACAGAAACTTCTGATAATACTGTTTGATTTACCTCACTTTGTCATTATTCGAATGGTGTTTGCGATCGAAATTAATTACAGGGATAATATAGTCGAGATATTATAGTTATGATCTCTGATAGAGGTATATTGGGGCTTTGATGTGAATCAGGGGAGAAAAATATTTTTGATATACGTATTTCATTCTATTCTAGATAAGACCTAAATCATTATCTTTGTGAAGAAAATTAATAACATATTAAAGTTGAAGCACAGCTTCAACATATCTATTAACACTCGGTCGAAGTATAAAAAATATTAGGACTTGTGTCAGAATTCATTGAAGTTTCAAATAAAATTCAAATAAAAAAGTAGTTCAAAAATGTATTATGAACGAGTCTCAAATATTTCATATCAAAATTGTTTGATTTACAAGAATTTATTATTATTTTGACTATCTATTTATTTTTTTATTATAAGCACAAATTACTCCATATAAGTCCATATAATTTATGATTTATCATTAACGAGTTCTTTGTACACCACTAATTACTTTTGACATAGATTCTAAATGATAATCATAAACATATTATTTTTGCTCATCTACAAATTTCATTAGAAATTTAGTTACGACAAAAAGTAAATAAAAAATGAACTATTGCTTTTTCTATTGAAATGTTACTAACTAAATGATCACTTTTATTACCATTATTAGTAAATAATTAACTTTTGTAATATATGGTCTAAAGAAATCTTACAATGATGAATGAATGAAATGATTTTTTTGGTAAATGATTTGAAAAAATGTACAGAAATGTAAAATATCCAATGAAGTTCTTAACAAAATTTAAAAATATTAGGTTTAAAGGGTTATAATAAGATGAGAAAATTATTTTTATATGGAGAGGAAATATTAAAATATTGTTGATTTATTTATTGACGTTTTGAGATGCAGGTTTTTGTTTTTTCCTTCAAAATGTAAATAATTTAATTTTTTTAATATTATTATTTTATTGGCCTCGCTTACTCGAGCATTAAATTTTTCATATTAATTTTTTGTCTATTAAACCTCATATATATTTTACACACATAACTACTTGACTTTAGTTAAGCAAATTGTTGTGCAATGTTTACTTCTATTTTCTATTTATAACTTTATAATGCAATTTTACTAATTTCAAATTGTTCTAAGTAGTACTTTTGGATTTTTGTTATTTGTGCTTATGAAACAAAACTATTACGTTAGTATTAACTTGAATTAATTACTAACAGTTTCATATCTTAACTTTTAATAAGCTTTATATAAATTTTCAATTATGTATAAAAAAAACTTTTAGTGCACTAGTTTTGGAATATAATGAAATTTTACTTTAAATTTTAGTTACGATAGAGCATAAATTTAAAATATTAATTCAGAAAAGTAAAATTTATGATTCACTTATTTATAATGAAAATATTTAAAAATTTAGTATACCTTCAAAATTAATTCTATCATTTCAATCACGTACAGAAAGTGAAATTGCTTATTGAAATCTAACACTTCGTGAGGTGAATAATTTTGAATTTGTCGCTTCAACAATACTTGTAGAATATGATATTTTCAATTGGGCAAACACTTCCGCCTCAGAATCGATAATGGAGATAAAATTATATAAATATTTAAACTTAGCAGAGTTGTTTTAATGGTAAACGTGCCTTGAAAAATCGAACGTGAAGAATTCGTGATTGTCTTTGCGGTTGCTGTCAAGTGTTTACTTTGATTTTGAGGTACAAAAACGATGTTTACTGATGTAATATAGTAAAAAAAAATATTATTTTGTGTCACAATAAAGTAATAATAATATACTTCAATAATGAAACAGTACCTACATAAAAAACTACATGAAATCTACTCATATAGGTAAATGACTCAATCACTTTTCATATTATTTTTTCAGAAGACTTATTAGATTAGATTCAATTTTTATAATCAGAAATTATTGGAGAGGTTTATTTAAAAATTAAACATATCAAAAATCTAATATAAAAATATTTAAAAATACTTACGATTAGAAAGTAATTATGTATGTAAGCGTCATATCAAGTATGGAAAGAAGTTTTTCCAGAAATCAATTTAACAGTAAGATTTTATCGAATAATAAGCTAACATATTTTTTGTAATCCATTGACATTGCTTATCATTTACACATCGATATCATTATAATGTCATTGTCATTTTCTGAAGTAAACTGTACTATTACACTTAATGTCAGATATTCGCTTTGGAAAATTTCTTTGTGTTTCATAATGATAATAGTTTCTTGGAAATATTTTAGTTTCAACGATGAATGGTAATTATTGAAATGCCATAGTAATAGATGGATATATAATAGGCACATCCAAAATCAATATTTAGGAAAATTAATTTACGTTATATCAATAGTAAAGGTAACACTTATTATAGGAGTAAGGAGATTATTTGCTAGTGTAGTCGTATGTTGATTTTACTATGTAATCGTTTTTTTATTTGATTTACATACATAACGCATCAATAACAGTGACTATTAAAAACTGTTCATAACACGACTAAAAATACATATATTGTAAGAGAATGTTTTTAAAAATTTTAATCATGTAGTTTGCAGTTATTTGTGTACTTTCTATTAATAAAAAAATGTTCTTGTTAATTTATTTTATCTCCAGATAACATTATTCATTTTCAGATTTGATTAAATCGTATTGATCTTTTTCATATATATAATCAAATCAAATTATTGAAATATCGTGTAAAATTTTAAAAACTAAGGGTACAGCACGAGAAAAAAACAAAATCTATCAATATTATCTAAAACGAATCTCATAAAACATTTGATTTATAATAAATATAATAATTACATGAGTTTAACAAATTATCATTAGCATTATTTTGAGGTTTCAATGTTATGTTTATATTATTTTATTTTATTTTTGAGCTCCATACCAACAAACGATTAGGACTTTTGATATAGTACTGAAATTACTACTTAGTATTACTAAATTGCTACTAATTATAGTATTATTTGTACTTTTTGTACGACCTAAAATTTAGTATAGAACAATATTATTTTGCAAGCAATACAAACAATATTGATCATAATATTTAAAAAAAAAAATCAGAATTTAAAATTCCAAAAATTGCATGTAACGTTACGTTAAAATATAACTAACAAAGATAGGATAATTAATTTTTTTGTAAAAAGCTATGTAATTAAGGTAAAGAATCATCATTAAAATTATGATGACTCTTAGCTGTTAAGAAAAAACAAACAAACAGTCTTCAAACTATTGAAATCATGTTAGCTATGAATGGTTGTCGCTGTTGTATTGCATGAATGTTGGTATGAATGATAGTATGGATCTATATATGATTACTATGTATAGATCCATATCATTCAACATTAACTATACGAGTAGTTGATGTAAAATGATAGATAGATATGTATATGGAGAGAGATCATACGTATATAGAGACCATCAGTGCGATTAGTGTTAATAAATCTGTTTCAATAGGACATATTCAACGTATTCATTATTTTGTCTTAAATTCTATCGACTTTTGATATATACATTATTAGTTTTATGTGAATTTCAATTGTTTTTAATATTTTTGCTTCAACAGTTGAGATACCTACACTGGCATAGGCCAACGTTTTTCATAATTTTCAAAAACTTTACTATGCTTTACAAAGCGCGTGTACATGTGATCTGAATAACTCTATTCGCCGCTGATCATCCCGTATGGAGCAGATATTCATCAAAGATAGAATGACGTTCCCGAATTGAAATTCCGGCGGAAAACCCATCTAGAAAATTCTTCCGCCGCTCTATGGCAAATGGCGTCCTCTGTTGTGTATAAATTTGTCTATTTGTTCAGTTTGTTGTGTCGGTCGTCGTCTAGTCGTTGTTGTGACGTGTGCTCACATATGCATATTCATACAAAACGCCTGTTTGCCTACCGTTGTTTTTCCACCGGCGTTATGTCGTAACGAATAAACGGCCGAATCCATTACCGCCGCTTTTATAGACCCCGGTATCTGCAATATTTCGCTGTAGGATATACTTTTATATTGTATCGACGTGTTATAGACATTTATGATGTGACAGCCATATTGGAAAACGATCGAATGTTTTTTGATGTCCGATTTATGGACTAATCCCTATATCAAAAATATTCAAAGCCCTTTTATCAGAGCGTTTGATTTTTCTTGTTAAGGTACGTGAACAATAGTCTGGTAGATAAACACGTCATTAAAATCCAAGAGAATCAAATAACAGAGTAAGATACGAAATGACAATATTACACTTCATTGAGATCCCAGAGAATCAAATTTTTTTTTAACTACAAAAGGACAATGTTACCAATCTGTCTAACTAATATTGTTCTTCCTCTTCGTACAAGTAAAGATTTATAAAATTTTATATACTTTTTTAGATATACTCTAAGTAATATACTTTGATTTATATAAAACATAAGTGTAATTTATATGATTGATAAAAAATGACATTTTCATTGATAATGTAAAACATATACTTGTCGTCTCATATACAGCACCGATTTACCCTACATTCGTCAATAAGGTGATATTTTATACTATGGGCGCAATATTGAAATATTTAACAGATTTGATATTGGTAAAATACTAATATTTAGATAAGGTATCATCAGTATCATCTAAATAATATTTATTAGTCTATTTAAAATATACCTTTACATTTCATCAAATGTATTTAGCTATTACAAAAATACAAGGCAAACCATTGGGTTTTTCTTCTAGAAAATGCCACTTTAATTTCCAAATCAATTACTCAATGTATATTTATAGACAGATTGTAATCCATATGTAGATAAAAATGTTTTTTACCGTAAAATATTTGTTATTAACTTTCCATAGAGTAAGTTATTGTAATCGTCCAAAAATCGAAATTGAAATTTTTATAGTTTTTCACCTTTGAAGGTTTCTAAACATTTTGGCATAACATATAAAAAATGGATGTTTTTGTGTGTGTATGTTTATGTATGTATGGAGACTGTTTTTCGTTAACGTTATCGGGCGCACGGATCAACCCATTTAAATGATTCACAATATATTCCATTCTTATAGATAGGGAGATGTACAAATTACTTTTTGGCAAAGGCAAGCCTAGACATTTCGAGGACAGGGAGTTTAATGTGCAAAAAATATATTTATTAAAAAATGGCAGTTTTTGAGAGAACTGAACATCTCATTTGAATGATTCAAAAACTTTCTGCTTGTGTTGACATTGCTTTTGGGTGAAGATTTTTTTTTATTCATTTTGTTTTTTCTTTAAATTTTCAAAAAAAAATTTTTCGCTAAATTCTATTCTTGGAATATCTCATTAAGGTACGAGAAGTTCCAGCAATTTTTCTTAAATCACGAGGCATACATTACTAGTTTTTTTTTTTGGATTATTCGCTTGGTCAGATATTTACAAATTTGTTAAAATTGAGGATTTTTTTCTATTTCTATCGTTGATTCCATTTTTTTCTAAAAAAAAACAGTCATTAAAAAATTGCTTAAGTTAGTAATGATTTATATTGTATATCTATTTTTTCAATGTATATGAAATTAATATGTAGAAACTAGAAAAGCAATATGATTACCCTACATTCAGCTCAGTTCAATTAACATGACGTTTTGCTTGTATTACCGTTTGAAAATATTGTGCAAAAGAACTATAATTAAAATGAAAATTCAATTGAAAGACACTTACAATACTATGTTTTAATAATATCGATGCATACAAGTTTATAGAATTTTGTCGTCATTATCGAATGCAAACAAGTATTTAAATAAGAACGGACAAAACTCTTCGGACGAATTTATAATGTTTCAAGTCATTCGACTGACTTTTAATGATCACCAGCTTACAATCGTGCAAACAATTAGATCTTATGCTTTTTCAGATACCTATATTTCACCATCAAATAAATTCCGATTTTTTCCAAAATATTGTAAGCATTAAACAAAAAACTGTAAAATGAACGTCGCGGATTTCCATTGCGATCAACGTTCCCGCGGGCTAAAGCTGTATAAACTAACAATAAATCAAATCAAAAAGCTATCGTGAGCTTTTTATGTATCCGAAGAACAAAAGCATAACCTAAATAACGCACCACAAATTTTCACCCGCATCATAGCGGCTGCCCAAAGCGTCGATATGTGTCCGTTCTGATTACGAGCGATTGAAACATGGGCGGACGAGGAAACAAAATTCTAAATCCATTTCGAATATAATTAGAATATATTTCATAAAATATCACCCGTTATAATTAGATAAATGTAACAGACTTACGTTGCAATACTATGAAGAAATACTATAATAAATGTACAAGGTTCGTGTTATCCGATGCACTACCTATGACTCATAATCAGTGGTAACGAACACTTGTTTGTTGTTAGACTGTATGTCTGATCTTCTTCAATTCAAGTGAAATTGCATTTTTTTTTTGACTTTAGTATGTTGAGAATTATGTATATGGAAAATTGATATAACTAGGTATATGTAATAAAATCGTGTATGAAGAATACACGATTTTATTAAAAAGGTTTAAAGTTTTATTTGGACTTACTATAAAAGTTGCTTAAGAAGAAACAAGAAGAATTTGTTTTTTTAGCTACAAATTATTATGAGTTTACCTATATACTTATATATAAAATTCTACTGTACTGACATATGAATGGAAACTCCTACACAGTTATTTGACTTTTGATAAATCTTTTTAAAGTTTGTTAAAGAAAATTTTAAGGATTTACTATAAAAAGTTGCTAAAGAAGAAACAAGAAGAATTATTTTTTTTAGCTACAAAGTATTTTTGAGGTCACCTATATATCTTATATATAAAATTCTATTGCACAGATGTATGAATGAAAACTCCTTCTACACGATTATTTGAATTTTGATAAATCTTTTGAAGTTTATTAAGGAAAATTTTAAAGATTCAAATGATTAGAAAAATATAGTAATATTGTAGAAAGAAACGTTTTTTTAATAAAAACAACATATCATTGTTTGATATTGAAAACATTTTGACAGAATTGTCACTTGCCAGAAATGTCATTTCACTTGAAATTGATTTTTTTTTTTTTTTTGAACTCTGTTTTATTTAGCAATCAAAAATACATAAAGATTCCTATGAGCTGAAATGGCAATATTTAAGAGCGATGCCTAAGAAGAACTCCAATGAGATCTTCTCAGTTTTACAATTAATATGATAATATTATATCAGACCTAATCTAAGACTAAGTCTAAAGGCCATTGTCGTTTCAATCTCTTATGCCAAAAGGTTGAGTAATGTCAACTATAGATGGTTTCAAATGTGAGTCCAGTTTGCGTTTGTATTTTTGAAATTTGAATTAAGGTTAAATAATGAGACTAGATATTATTTGAATACATTATAATCATAATTATGAATAAGAAAAATGTCATGTCTACATTATTGTTTCCAATAAACAGCTGAGATACGCAAGAAATTAAAATAATAGATATGCAGTATATGTTTAGTAGATGCAATTATATAATTATTTTGACAGATTATTATTTTTAAACTAATGCAGTCGTTTGGTGCCTTACTTTACTAAATTATTTCACAATACAAAAAAACTTTACTTATTCAAAAAAATTATTTAAAGTTTCATTGTGTCAAAAATGCATTTGGTTGCCATTAGATATGGAATATTTAGTTAGTTGATCGTAGATGTAATAGTGCAGATATGGAATAGATTTGCAAATTATTTTCACTTAAAATATGAGCTTAAGTAGTAGTGTATAATA
>NW_020539725.1:51395791-51422040 GCF_003426905.1 Ctenocephalides felis | reverse complement strand
TTTTTCTGTCATTTTCCACTCAAAAATTGATGACTTGGCTATCTACAATGCAAATATTGTAAATATGACCTTACACTTAGGTTTGGTATCAGCCAGTTGATTTGTGGATCCTCTGGATAATATTTAACCAAATAATTCATTTCAAATTAAATGTAGTATTAATTTTTGTAAAATAATTTTTTAGTTTTTTATTAGTTTTATTTTCTTTTTGGTTGCGTGTTTATTTATGCATAAATTCACATTTAAAGTTATTTCAATTACCTTGGGAGTTTGAGCATTTTGGCATTAACATTTTGTTCCAAGTCGACAAATAAAAAAAAATACAAATAAAAAAATGCTTCAAATCACTATTTCCATTACATTCGTATCATGAGAAGTTTATAAATTTTGCTTTTGGTTACTGTCTTACATAAAAAGACAAATTTTAACATTAGTTTTTAAGACAATATGAACACCCAAGGCACTAGTTAGCTAGTAAAGATCTCTGATATTTTTCAAACAAATATTTGTTTTTGATTTCGTTTTAGATTTGCATATGGAATTGATTTCACCTGCATTTCCAAATATCTTGCAAGGATCACTTTTTTTTCTAAGTAGAAAATGAGAATTTTGCTCTCAGATGAATATAATTGCAGAAAAGAGCTAATTAAGTTTTTGCTCAAGTTATCATCAGCATTAAATTTGTCTAACATTTGTGATACGTAAATTATGCAATTATCTATTTATGCATAAATTTACTTCAACTTTCCTTTACCTTGGGAGTTCGAGCAATGTTGGCATTAACAAACAATAAAAATCTTTGATATTTCTGATTTAATTTCGTTTTACAATTACATATGTTGATTTTTCAATTTCGAATGATTTTCACCTGCATCTCCAAATATCTTCCAATTTTTTTTCCAAGAAGTACAGAAGAATTTTCCTCTTAGATAATTAAAATTACAAAAAAGAGCTGATGAAGTTTGTGCTCAATTAGTCATCATCATTAAATATTTGTGATACATAAAATTTTTCAATTATACAAAAATTCTTTACCGTGGCAAATTTTCTTTAGCAACGGTTATAAAAACGATTTTGCCAACGTTTTATCAGCAAAATTTGCCTAAAAATCTATATTTTGATAGAAAACTAAAATTAATTAATTGCAACAAACCAAATTAATTCAATATCAGAAAGCAAATTCAAATGTAACATCTATACATGTTCATTTCTGCAAATTCGGCAATAAAAACGATGGAAAATTTGAGAGAATAATGATGTAATATTTTGGACTTACATATTACAGTTAAAGAGAGTAATAAATATCGAAACCACCCTAAGAAAAAGCATAAAAATATCGTTAAGGTTAATGTTTCTTGTTTGTTTCATATTTTGTTCACAGGACCACAGTATAACCTGCTTTTCAGCAGTATATAAAAATACTAAAAAATTCCAAAATTAAGCACTTCTAAACTAATATCAACATCTCCTCCCCATATGCTAATTTCGTCTACTGATCAACTATCCACTTACCATCGACATAAATAAATCATTACCAAAACTCGTAAAGTCCACGGAAACTGGATTACAGATGCCAATATCCCATTATCAGTATATCTTACCGGGTTTAACGATAAAATAGATTCAACGGCACGAAATTTAACTATCTCGGGGTTGGAAAACATAGGCGTCGTGGATGAAAGGTGCGTAAATTTGATTATCCGGCCCAGTGCGCCCAAACCTTTCGCCGGAATGGTATGGCGGCTCATTTTCTAGAAAGTCATTGCTTAGTGTAGTGTGCAGTGCGTGAATTTATATTTATACACGTTGCGTTGTAATGTACGAAAAATCAAGAGATAGAGGTATTTTGGAGATAAATATAGAGGATAGTGGATGGGAATGGAAAAAAACCATTGAACTCCGAAAACCATTTAAAAATTGAGTCTTACAATTTTTTGATGATAATACAAAATACTTGTGGTAACTTAATTAAATTGAGACAGGAGATATTGACAAACTAAATAAATCAGTAACAATTTCTTAATATTTAAAATAAAATTTGAATATATATAAACTCTTCTTTACAGTCTACATATACAGTGTCGTCTCTGTGAAAAAGAAACCCCCAATATATTTTGCATTGCTTGAAAATGTTGCTATATTTTGCAATATCCCTTCAAATTACAAATTAGTCATTGGACCTATTTGCCCCCTAGCTGATACATTTTATGCGGTCTATGGGATAAAAATGGACTAGAAGACACATTGTTGAAAAACAGCAAAAGCACATTTGTACAATGATGAATTAGCTGGGGGTTTTATTGAACATATAGTAGTTTGTTTGATACGTGTTATTTGTTGTGATATAATTAGTTTGGTTTTTAACCCTACCCTATAAAAATTTTTACAACTGTACTTAGCTGAACAACAAGTAAAACTGCAGGCATAAAAAAGGACTTTAATGATACACATTCTTCTGACCATTTTCAGAGCTTGGAAAATTGACATCATATTTACATTGTAATAAAATTTTTCCTGTTAATTGCCCTGATAGTGTTGTCGTTCAATATTACAATTGAAAATAAATATTATCTATGTTATAAGTCCAAAAATATTTTTGTAGGAATATTAGATCCTGTCTCCCCTATATGGACATCATATTGAATATATTAATGTATATTGCATTTTTCTTTTAATCTTGATCTGGTAGTGTTGATGTTAAATATTTCGTTTCCAATGAATGTTATGTCAAAAATTATTATTGTATGAAAATTAGTTCCGGTCTCCCCTATATGGAAAAGGCGTACTATGGCATAATGGTTAGGCCATTCATTCATGAATACGAAAAGCCAAAAGCAAATGAAGGTGCGAATTGAGAAGAATAATAATGCGATACGTGCCTGCACTTTTGTTTTGAATTCGCGCAGCCAAGTTGGAATTTGTTATGAGGCCAGATAACACAAATATTTTTTCTAGCTTTCTCTTTTACTATCCAAAAATTTATATAGATATATATATATATATATATATTATATATATTATATATATATATTATTATAGAATCCGCGATAAAAGTACAATATCACCTTGCATTTTTCCAACCAAAATAATTGCTGCAATAATGTTGCCTATAATTTTGACAATCTCGTACCATATTGCTATTGGTTTGCATTAATTATAACATCTTAATTACATTTTACTTACTAATAACTTATTATACACTACTACTTAAGCTCATATTTTAAGTGAAATAATTTGTCAAATTCTATTCATATCTGCACTATTACATTACGATCAACTAACTAAATATTCCATATCTAATGGCAACCAAATGCATTTTTGACACAATGAAACTTTAAATAATTTTTGAATAAGTAAAATGTTTTTTTGTATTGTGAAATAATTAGTAAAGTAAGGCACCAAACGACTGCATTAGTTAAAAAATAATAATCTGTCAAATAAATTATATAATTGCATCTACTAAACATATACTGCATATTCTATTATTTTAATTTCTTGCGTATCTCAGCTGTTTATTGGAAACAATAATGTAGACATGACATTTTTCTTATTCATAATTATGATTATAATGTATTCAAATAATATCTAGTCTCATTATTTAACCTTAATTCAAATTTCAAAAATACAAACGCAAACTGGACTCACATTCGAAACCATCTATAGTTGACATTACTCAACCTTTTGGCATAAGGAGATTGAAACGACAATGGCCTTTAGACTTAGTCTTAGATTAGGTCTGATATAATATTATCATATTAATTGTAAAACTGAGAAGATCTCATTGGAGTTCTTCTTAGGCATCGCTCTTTAATATTGCCATTTCAGCTCATAGGAATCTTTATGTATTTTTGATTGCTAAATAAAACAGAGTTCAAAAAAAAAAAAAAAATCAAATTTCAAGTGAAATGACATTTCTGGCAAGTGACAATTCTTTCAAAATTTTTTCAATATCAAACAATGATATGTTGTTTTTATTAAAAAAACGTTTCTTTCTACAATATTACTATATTTTTCTAATCATTTGAATCTTTAAAATTTTCCTTAATAAACTTCAAAAAGATTTATCAAAATTCAAATAATCGTGTAGAAGGAGTTTTCATTCATACATCTGTGCAATAGAATTTTATATATAAGATATATAGGTGACCTCAAAAATACTTTGTAGCTAAAAAAAACTAATTCTTCTTGTTTCTTCTTTAGCAACTTTTTATAGTAAATCCTTAAAATTTTCTTTAACAAACTTTAAAAAGATTTATCAAAAGTCAAATAACTGTGTAGGAGTTTCCATTCATATGTCAGTACAGTAGAATTTTATATATAAGATATATAGGTAAACTCATAAATAATTTGTAGCTAAAAAAAACAAATTTCTTGTTTCTTCTTAAGCAACTTTTTATAGTAAGTCCAAATAAAACTTTTAAACCTTTTTAATAAAATCGTGTATTCTTCATACACGATTTTATTACATATACCTAGTTATATCAATTTTCCATATATCATAATTCTCAACATACTAAAGTCAAAAAAAAAATGCAATTTCACTTGAATTGAAGAAGATCAGACATACAGTCTAACAACAAACAAGTGTTCGTTACCACTGATTATGAGTCATAGGTAGTGCATCGGATAACACGAACCTTGTACATTTATTATAGTATTTCTTCATAGTATTGCAACGTAAGTCTGTTACATTTATCTAATTATAACGGGTGATATTTTATGAAATATATTCTAATTATATTCGAAATGGATTTAGAATTTTGTTTCCTCGTCCGCCCATGTTTCAATCGCTCGTAATCAGAACGGACACATATTCGACGCTTTGGGCAGCCGCTATGATGCGGGTGGGTGAAAATTTGTGGTGCGTTATTTAGGTTATGCTTTTGTTCTTCGGATACATAAAAGCTCACGATAGCTTTTTGATTTGATTTATTGTTAGTTTATACAGCTTTAGCCCGCGGGAACGTTGATCGCAATGGAAATCCGCGACGTTCATTTTACAGTTTGTTGTTTAATGCTTACAATATTTTGGAAAAAATCGGAATTTATTGTATGGTGAAATATAGGTATCTGAAAAAGCATAAGATCTAAATTGTTTGCACGATTGTAAGCTGGTGATCATTAAAAGTCAGTCGAATGACTTGAACATTATAAACATAGATAAAAGAAGAGTATATAGATCGCTCTCTCGGGCATATTTCGTGCCACATTCCTGTGTTAGTTGAAGCCCGCGCTACAGATGGCACTGTCGCCTGAACGGGTGCGTATAAAAAATACTATAGAAATGAACCAAAATTATATGGACCGTTTTAATTCAAAATTTAAAAAAAGAAAAATTGAAAAAAAAAAAATTTTGAAGCATTTATTTTTCACAAAACTTCTATACATTATATCTACATAGGTCTCTATAAACAAAGCACACATAGCATAAAAAATGTACAGGAAAAATACACAGTATCCACAAGGTATAGATAATAGATATATATATTAGAGATATATAGATAGATAACATTTATAGGATTATAATAGATGGTAGTAAGCTGTAAAAACTATGTGCGAAAAGCATAAAAATGTACTTAAATGTACACGCTATCCACAATGTATAATATAGATACAAAGGAGGAGAGATGATATCTACGTATATGAGAATATACATATAGTATAGATATTATATATACCTATATATACATATATATATATATATACAATATATAATATATATATGTGTGTGTGTAATATCATTTTAGCATATCAGCCTTTCAAGCTGAGCACAAAAAGAATAGAAATGTACATGAATGTATATATTATTTTTATATATACATATACAATATAACCACAATTCTTTGATTGATATTGATTCAGATCAATATATAACCACAATATAGATATATATTATATATATATATATATATATATATTATATATATATATATTACATATATATTTATTTTGATTAACATTAAGTTACATAATATCTATGATGTACAGTCTCTATTTGGGAATCTTTCTGCGCTATTGTTAATGTGCATTCAAATGTTTGTTCAAATGTCATTATTATCATTGTCTTAAAGAAAAACAACAATCATTGATATTATTATAACAGTACTTAATAGTTTTCTTATAGCATCTACAATAGACATTTAGAGTAAAAGCTATTGACATCTCTTTCAGAATAGTCAAATGCAATAAGCAAGTGCACATTAAGGGTGTTTTATCCCTTTGCTTTTTAGAATTTTATCATTAATCATGATTATACTTTGCCTGTCATTTGACAGTTCCTGAAAATCTATACAATGTGATTCCCTTTATCATCATTAAACAAAACAGATAAATATTCTTGTAATATCAAAATGAAATTATTAATACTTAAAAATTTTCCTGTGACATAGCCAACCTAAATAACCTTTGCACTAGCTAGAATTTCACCATTAATTGAGAATTTCCTTTCACTTACGATTATATCATTAGTGTTTTAGTATGTTCTCCAAACTGACTTAATATATAATTACGAGTCGTACTGTTCAATATTAGTGGGAGATCAGCAAAGATTTCAGCACATTTCAGACTTCATTCTTATTGTTTTTTCCTGTGTATTCATTCATCTCATATCAATACTTGTACACTTGTGAATGTGTTTAGTAAACCGTCTAAACATTTTACATTTGAACGTATTTTCCTTTTATACTGCTGAAAAAAATCGATGTAGAATTATTAGTTATGATCCTACATTATTAGAACAAGATTAATTTATATTTAGTTATTTAAAACATACCTTTCAGAGAGCTGACAGGAATTCTCTCTGTCTATTTATAACCTTAAAATTTCTAGTATTGATATAGTTAAATGTCTCAATTATTTCTGAATTATTAAACTGTAATGAAAAATCATATCAGAATAGTACAATCAAATGAAAGTAATTCGAAGTATGCTATTAATAAAAGTACTCACTTAGATTGAAAAGCCGGCAAATATTATTACTTATTTTACTTTTACTTCGTCTTTCTCGCTGGAACTACATAATACATGCATTTTTCTTGGTATTTCTTCTTCGTTAAAAATGCACTTCGACAGCTTATTTGTTTTTACTCTAACAAGCATTTATTATATTGTCTAGGTTATCTCTCCATGAAAAATTTATTACAAGGACGCCATGTTTAATTTAAGTATCTGTCATATGTCAAATTCGATTTCAAAGTGAAAAAAAAAAAAAAAAAAAAAAAAAAGCGCGACCGGCGGCAGGGGCTCTAACTAAACTCGGGTTACAGACGTTTGTTCCGAGTTAACGGCCATGATTATAAATTCGTCCGAAGAGTTTTGTCCGTTCTTATTTAAATACTTGTTTGCATTCGATAATGACGACAAAATTCTATAAACTTGTATGCATCGATATTATTAAAACATAGTTGTAAGTGTCTTCAATGAATTTTCATTTTAATTATAGTTCTTTGCACAATATTTTCAAACGGTAATACAAGCAAAACGTCATGTTAATTGAACTGAGCTGAATGTAGGGTAATCATATTGCTTTTCTAGTTTCTACATATTAATTTCATATACATTGAAAAAATAGATATACAATATAATCATTACTAACTTAAGCAATTTTTTAATGACTGTTTTTTTTTTTAGAAAAAAATGGAATCAACGATAGAAATAGAAAAAAATCCTCAATTTTAACAAATTTGTAAATATCTGACCAAGCGAATAATCCAAAAAAAAAACTAGTATGTATGCCTCGTGATTTAAGAAAAATTGCTGGAAGAATAGAATTTAGCGAAAAATAATTTTTTTTGGAAATTTAAAGAAAGAACAAAATGAATAAAAAAAATCTTCACCCAAAAGCAATGTCAACACAAGCAGAAAGTTTTTGAATCATTCAAATGAGATGTTCAGTTCTCTCAAAAACTGCCATTTTTTAATAAATATATTTTTTGCACATTAAACTCCCTGTCCTCGAAATGTCTAGGCTTGCCTTTGCCAAAAAGTAATTTGTACATCTCCCTATCTATAAGAATGGAATATATTGTGAATCATTTAAATGGGTTGATCCGTGCGCCCGATAACGTTAACGAAAAACAGTCTCCATACATACATAAACATACACACACAAAACATCCATTTTTTATATGTTATGCTAAAATGTTTAGAAACCTTCAAAGGTGAAAAACTATAAAAATTTCAATTTCGATTTTTGGACGATTACAATAACTTACTCTATGGAAAGTTAATAACAAATATTTTACGGTAAATGCATTTTCATCTACATATGAACTTACAATCTGTCCATAAATATACACTGAATATTTGATTTGAAAATTAACAGTGGCATTTTCTAGACGGAAAACTCAATGGTTTGCCTTGTATTTTTGTACTAGCTAAATACATTTGATAAAATGTAAAGGTATATTTTAAATAGACTAATAAATATTATTTAGATGATACTGATGATACCTTATCTAAATATTAGTATTTTACCAATATCAAATCTGTTAAATATTTCAATATTGCGCCCATAGTATAAATATTCACCTTATTGACGAATGTAGGGTAAATCGGTGCTGTATATGAGACGACAAGTATATGTTTTTACATTATCAATGAAAATGTCATTTTTTATCAATCATATAAATTACACTTATGTTTTATATAAATCAAAGTATATTCTTAAAGTATATCTAAAAAAGTATATAAAATTTTATAAATCTTTACTTGTACGAAGAGGAAGAACAATATTAGTTAGACAGATTGGTAACATTGTCCTTTTGTAGTTAAAAAAAAATTTGATTCTCTGGGATCTCAATGAAGTGTAATATTGTCATTTCGTATCTTACTCTGTTATTTGATTCTCTTGGATTTTAATGACGTGTTTATCTACCAGACTATTGTTCACGTACCTTAACAAGAAAAATCAAACGCTCTGATAAAAGGGCTTTGAATATTTTTGATATAGGGATTAGTCCATAAATCGGACATCAAAAAACATTCGATCGTTTTCCAATATGGCTGTCACATCATAAATGTCTATAACACGTCGATACAATATAAAAGTATATCCTACAGCGAAATATTGCAGATACCGGGGTCTATAAAAGCGGCGGTAATGGATTCGGCCGTTTATTCGTTACGACATAACGCCGGTGGAAAAACAACGGTAGGCAAACAGGCGTTTTGTATGAATATGCATATGTGGCACATGTCAAACAATCGATAGAGCCGACGCCGACGGCACACCGAACTGAACAAATAGACAAATTTATACACAACAGAGGACGCCATTTGCCATAGAGCGGCGGAAGAATTTTCTAGATGGGTTTTCCGCCGGAATTTCAATTCGGGAACGTCATTCTATCTTTGATGAATATCTGCTCCATACGGGATGATCAGCGGCGAATAGAGTTATTCAGATCACATGTACACGCGCTTTTGTAAAGCATAGTAAAGTTTTTGAAAATTATGAAAAACGTTGGCCTATGCCAGTGTAGGTATCTCAAACTGTTGAAGCAAAAATATTAAAAACAATTGAAAATTCACATAAAACTATGTATATATCAAAAGTCGATAGAATTTAAGAAGACAAATAATGAATACGTTGAATATGTCCTATTGAAACAGATTTATTAACACTAATCGCACTGATGGTCTCTATATACGTATGATCCTCTCCATAACATATCTATCTATCATTTTACATCAACTACTCGTATAGTTAATGTTGAATGATATGGATCTATACATAGTAATCTATATAGATCCATACTATCATTCATACCAACATTCATGCAATACAACAGCGACAACCATTCATAGCTAACATGATTTCATAGTTTGAAGACTGTTTGTTTGTTTTTTTCTTAACAGCTAAGAGTCATCATAATTTTAATGATGATTCTTTACCTTAATTACATAGCTTTTTACAAAAAAATTAATTATCCTATCTTTGTTAGTTATATTTTAACGTAACGTTACATGCAATTTTTGGAATTTTAAATTCTGATTTTTTTTTTTAAATATTATGATCAATATTGTTTGTATTGCTTGCAAAATAATATTGTTCTATACTAAATTTTAGGTCGTACAAAAAGTACAAATAATACTATAATTAGTAGCAATTTTAGTAATACTAAGTAGTAATTTCAGTACTATATCAAAAGTCCTAATCGGTTTGTTGGTATGGAGCTCAAAAATAAAATAAAATAATATAAACATAACATTGAAACCTCAAAATAATGCTAATGATAATTTGTTAAACTCATGTAATTATTATATTTATTATAAATCAAATGTTTTATGAGATTCGTTTTAGATAATATTGATAGATTTTGTTTTTTTCTCGTGCTGTACCCTTAGTTTTTAAAATTTTACACGATATTTCAATAATTTGATTTGATTATATATATGAAAAAGATCAATACGATTTAATCAAATCTGAAAATGAATAATGTTATCTGGAGATAAAATAAATTAACAAGAACATTTTTTATTAATAGAAAGTACACAAATAACTGCAAACTACATGATTAAAATTTTTAAAAACATTCTCTTACAATATATGTATTTTTAGTCGTGTTATGAACAGTTTTTAATAGTCACTGTTATTGATGCGTTATGTATGTAAATCAAATAAAAAAACGATTACATAGTAAAATCAACATACGACTACACTAGCAAATAATCTCCTTACTCCTATAATAAGTGTTACCTTTACTATTGATATAACGTAAATTAATTTTCCTAAATATTGATTTTGGATGTGCCTATTATATATCCATCTATTACTATGGCATTTCAATAATTACCATTCATCGTTGAAACTAAAATATTTCCAAGAAACTATTATCATTATGAAACACAAAGAAATTTTCCAAAGCGAATATCTGACATTAAGTGTAATAGTACAGTTTACTTCAGAAAATGACAATGACATTATAATGATATCGATGTGTAAATGATAAGCAATGTCAATGGATTACAAAAAATATGTTAGCTTATTATTCGATAAAAATCTTACTGTTAAATTGATTTCTGGAAAAACTTCTTTCCATACTTGATATGACGCTTACATACATAATTACTTTCTAATCGTAAGTATTTTTAAATATTTTTAATAATTAGATTTTTGATATGTTTAAATTTTTAAATAAACCTCTCCAATAATTTCTGATTATAAAAATTGAATCTAATCTAATAAGTCTTCTGAAAAAAATAATATGAAAAGTGATTGAGTCATTTACCTATATGAGTAGATTTCATGTAGTTTTTTATGTAGGTACTGTTTCATTATTGAAGTATATTATTATTACTTTATTGTGACACAAAATAATATTTTTTTTTACTATATTACATCAGTAAACATCGTTTTTGTACCTCAAAATCAAAGTAAACACTTGACAGCAACCGCAAAGACAATCACGAATTCTTCACGTTCGATTTTTCAAGGCACGTTTACCATTAAAACAACTCTGCTAAGTTTAAATATTTATATAATTTTATCTCCATTATCGATTCTGAGGCGGAAGTGTTTGCCCAATTGAAAATATCATATTCTACAAGTATTGTTGAAGCGACAAATTCAAAATTATTCACCTCACGAAGTGTTAGATTTCAATAAGCAATTTCACTTTCTGTACGTGATTGAAATGATAGAATTAATTTTGAAGGTATACTAAATTTTTAAATATTTTCATTATAAATAAGTGAATCATAAATTTTACTTTTCTGAATTAATATTTTAAATTTATGCTCTATCGTAACTAAAATTTAAAGTAAAATTTCATTATATTCCAAAAACTAGTGCACTAAAAGTTTTTTTTATACATAATTGAAAATTTATATAAAGCTTATTAAAAGTTAAGATATGAAACTGTTAGTAATTAATTCAAGTTAATACTAACGTAATAGTTTTGTTTCATAAGCACAAATAACAAAAATCCAAAAGTACTACTTAGAACAATTTGAAATTAGTAAAATTGCATTATAAAGTTATAAATAGAAAATAGAAGTAAACATTGCACAACAAATTTGCTTAACTAAAGTCAAGTAGTTATATGTGTAAAAGATATATATGAGGTTTAATAGACAAAAAAAATTAATATGAAAAAAATTTAATGCTCGAGTAAGCGAGGCCAATAAAATAATAATATTAAAAAAAATTAAATTATTTACATTTTGAAGGAAAAAACAAAAACCTGCATCTCAAAACGTCAATAAATAAATCAACAATATTTTAATATTTCCTCTCCATATAAAAATAATTTTCTCATCTTATTATAACCCTTTAAACCTAATATTTTTAAATTTTGTTAAGAACTTCATTGGATATTTTACATTTCTGTACATTTTTTCAAATCATTTACCAAAAAAATCATTTCATTCATTCATCATTGTAAGATTTCTTTAGACCATATATTACAAAAGTTAATTATTTACTGATAATGGTAATAAAAGTGATCATTTAGTTAGTAACATTTCAATAGAAAAAGCAATAGTTCATTTTTTATTTACTTTTTGTCGTAACTAAATTTCTAATGAAATTTGTAGATGAGCAAAAATAATATGTTTATGATTATCATTTAGAATCTATGTCAAAAGTAATTAGTGGTGTACAAAGAACTCGTTAATGATAAATCATAAATTATATGGACTTATATGGAGTAATTTGTGCTTATAATAAAAAAATAAATAGATAGTCAAAATAATAATAAATTCTTGTAAATCAAACAATTTTGATATGAAATATTTGAGACTCGTTCATAATACATTTTTGAACTACTTTTTTATTTGAATTTTATTTGAAACTTCAATGAATTCTGACACAAGTCCTAATATTTTTTATACTTCGACCGAGTGTTAATAGATATGTTGAAGCTGTGCTTCAACTTTAATATGTTATTAATTTTCTTCACAAAGATAATGATTTAGGTCTTATCTAGAATAGAATGAAATACGTATATCAAAAATATTTTTCTCCCCTGATTCAACATCAAAGCCCCAATATACCTCTATCAGAGATCATAACTATAATATCTCGACTATATTATCCCTGTAATTAATTTCGATCGCAAACACCATTCGAATAATGACAAAGTGAGGTAAATCAAACAGTATTATCAGAAGTTTCTGTTCAGTTCCATTCGGAACTTGAATATATCTCTCATTGTAGGCGAACGCGCCTTCTGCTCGGTCGGTCGTTCTCTATCAGAATAAATATTATTTGAACAAATATTTGCCGCATATGACACGGTCTTCTCTCTACTGAAATTCATTCGGAAGAAAATAAATCGTGAAATAAACGAAAAGAGAAATTTGTTTGGACAAATTGCTTTCGGCAATTTTGCCACGTTAATAATAATATAGAGCATGTGTTTGGAAATGAATATTGATAAAAATTAGTTCGGACGTCTTTGATATGCCAGAATATTAATGGAAGTTATATTTTGATAAATTGTTTATACAATCTATTGCATAAAAACTAATTATTTTTAACTTACCGTAGGGTAAGTTATTGTAATCGTCCAAAAATCGAAACTGGAATTTTTTACATTTCTTGACGTTTTGAAGGTTTCTGAACATTTTGGCATAAATCAGAAAAAATAGATGTGTGTGTACATGTATGTATGGATAAAATTTTTCGTCCACGTTTTCGGACGCACGGATTTGAATGGTTCAGAAAACATTCGGTTCCTATTGATAGGGAGATGTGCTGATTAGTTTTTAGCAAAGGCAGGTTCAGCAGTGGCGGAGATAAAGAGCAAAGAGTGCAGAAAATAAAAATCGAGTTTTTGAGAGAACGGAGTATCCGATTTGAATGATCAATTAGTAATGATTGGGTGAAGTGGTTATTAGTTTTTGGCAAAGGTAGGCCCAGCCATTTCGAAGATACAGAGCAAAATGTTAAAAAAATGGCACTTTTTGAAAGAACTAAGCGTTCGATTTAAATGATTCAAAGAACTTTCTGCTTGCTTTAACAAAATAATTGATTTTTGAAAAAAAATTGTTTCAAAATATTTTTTTTTTAATTTTTGTTTTTTTTTTATTTTTTTTATATATCGATAATAAATCAGATTTTATTTTGAATTCTGACTAAAGTTCTAATATACTTTAAACAAATAATTTCAACTTTGTAATTCAGTTTATATAATTCTTATAAATATTAGGCAATGCTACAATATTTTAATAATCTCTTTGAAAACATTCAGTATTCCTCGAACAATTCGTTACGGTACGGGAAGTTCCAGAAATTTGCCTCAAGGCACGATGCCATACACCCCACTAGTTAAAAATGTAGTTATTGTAAATTGTAAATAAAATTTAATATACAGGTAAAGGTTATATATGAGATATTTTGCATATGTAAGTAAAATGTAGCTTTTTGTTGGAAAGAAGTACATTTTCTCTATTTATGTAACTCTCTTACTACCTCATGTTTGACTGCACATTTTTCATTATACAATCGAAATGAAAATTCCTCCACGTTACACTAATTTTCCAAGCAAACACACATATTTCGCTCTATCCAATTTCGTTGTGTTCATTAGATACGACGAGTCGTTCTAGAACAGAATTCTTTGACCGTACCAGTTGGATTCTGATTTTCGTATAAGTGTTTGTTTGTTATATACATACTAGATTTCTATGTATATAAACAGGTTGGTTTCGTTTCATGTTCTAATTAGATTTTTGGCAGATTTACAGTTACACTACACAAAGTATACTGCATTGCGTAGCTTTGTTTTATTAAGAGATACAGAAATGAAATTGCAGGGATAGATAGATAGAGAGATAGATGTTTATGAAATATATTTTGTGCTGTTCTACATAGTAATTTTACATAGAAAAAATGAATTATTCAGAAGGTTTATATTTTCATCAGAATTTGACAGCAACATAGGAAAAGGTCCATGTGCATGCATCTGTATGTGATCCAAAACTTAACTTTGGTTGAAGTTTACTCAAAAATGGTGGCAGCGATTTCGAAATTTCAAAAGCCAACCGATGAAACTCTGTATGTACTTTTATATATATATATATTTTCTTATCAAAATATATAAAGTAACTTTATATTGGTTTACATATTGTGACTTTTCTTTACAAATCATGTGAAACAAAATATTGATTTTAAGTGTTTCGTTTTAGGCATGGTCACAGTTAACCTGTTTCCACACCCTTATCATTAAAACATCATAGGTTAAATTCTTTTCTTTTAATTGCTTAATCAATACATATTTTCAGAGTCATATCAGTGTTATTATTCATTTTAACATATCACGCCGTGTAAAGAATTTTTAAGAAAGATTTATAATATTGTTCTTGGAAACTATTTCTAATGTGTTCGTATGTAAACGAGAATTTTTATCAGATTTAGTAGAAACACCAATTGATAGCTCCAGATTGATTGAAAATTTCCTTTGACAAACTCCAAAAAAAATTATCAAAATCCGAATAACCGTGTAGGAAAAGTATCAAATCGTACACCCGTACAGAAGAATTTTATATATATATATGTATATGTATGCAGGTGTTTGTGCTTGGGAATCGCAAATGAATTAGAAAAACCTTTTACCTAATTAAAATCTTTCATTCAAAATTTATGCAAAAAAATCGAAGTTCGAAATAACCACGTATCGCAACGCATTAATTCAATTCTCCTTTTCGGCAATAAATCATGCATTTGTGCAAATCATTCGCAAGTCTCAGCAACATAGTGTGATTTTTTTCTCCAAATCTTCTGAAAGTTTTCCATGAAAAAACAGGCAGAACCGAGAGTTATTTTTCCCCATTCTTGGTGGAATCCCTCATTTTCACATTTGCAGCTACCGAGTTCGACAAAGAAATCTGTTGGAAAGAGTGGGCGCAATGCGGAAAGTTAGAGAAAAACAAAGGTTTTCATTTTATTTACATTGTCGAGGAAGTTAATTTAAGTTTTTAGATTAACCCGAGGGATATCCCGCGTTATACTTTAATTTAACAATTGTGATCCTGGGACAGATTGTTTTATTTGAATTTGTGCATACGATACATAAAGCTTTAGGAGACATTCTAGTCATGTAAAATATAGGAGAAAAATTAACTATAAATATAAAATTATAATTTTGAATATTTTACTCGTTTCTAGATTAAAACACTTAAGGTGTAAGTTGGAAAATACCAGAGAGTACAGAGTTATCGGCGAGCACAAAAAATTGACATCAAAATTGAAAAAGTATAAAGCGATTCATGATAAAAATAAATTGTTTTCTGAAGTAAAATTTAAGTTTTTTCATAAGCTTAACAAAATCTGAACAAAAATCATATCAAAAGCATTACTAAAATGACTATCAAACAATAGAGGTTTGTGGTAGGAAGGTAAAAGCTCAGGGCTTTAGTTACGAATTAAAAAAATAAATTCAAATACTTGGTCCAGAAATCAAAAAGAAAGGGTTATGAAAAAATGATGTTGTCTTATTCTCAGCGACACTGGACATTATTAATAAAGATCGGTCAAGTCGTTTCAAAGCCATTTACATTAAATTAATATTCTATCAAGTAAACCGAAAGAAAATCTGAAGTCTCATATAAATGCCTATTTCAATATTCGAACAAACTTTAATTTTCACATTCATTGAATTATCTCCAAAAAAACTTCCAACTGAGTCAAGTCACGTGCGATTCCGGTAATATCATCTTATCTCATATAAATTTTATCTCGTTCGCACGATCAGTTAGGTCTATATGTTACTTTGGCGACACCTAACGCATTTGGAAATATTGCAATTAAGAAAATCGCGAATGCATTATATATCACGTCGAAAACCCACAATGAATCGAAGAAGTAAATCCAATAGATTTTAATCTACCTTGATTTACAATTTAGAATTACAATATCGCTTACAGATAGAATGCCGAATTTTAAAGTATATATATATATATATATATATATATATATATATATATATGATATAAAATATATATATAGATATATATATATATATATATATATATATATATATATATCTATTAAAATATTACATATCTATATATTTTAATTACATTAAATTCAAAATCCTATTAGCAGCAGAGCCCGGCGTCAGAATTTCGATTCAATTACAATAATACTAATTCGAATTCCATAATGAGAAATAAATGGCAGGAAATATGGATCTGTGAACAACTGGGCCGCCAATGCAACGCTTTTGCGAATATCTAGAATAAATATCACGCTACATTTGTTAGTTAAACGCAATGATCAAATAATGGAGGATGGATACAGAATTCACCCTCCCCGTTAACAAAACGAAATGCGAATAGGGGCTGATTAAAATTTGTATTATTGTTATTGTTGGGAGAAAACACTCGATTGCAGATTGATAATAAAATTCGGCTTTGTTGTTAATTCAATTTGCATAGCATTGCCTCATTATGTTTGGAATTAGTACGATGATGTTATGCGTGGGATTAGAGACATATATATGTATTTATACATACATATACAAAATATTCGAATCATCGTACGGTTTCGGCAATTATGATAATTGTCAAGAACTTTGGGGGATTGAAATTAATCTTTTACTATAGAATGATATCTTAGAATATAATATGCTAGCGAGATCAATTTTCACTTGAAAATATATTTCCAAATCAAAATCAAATTTTTTGGTGAAACACTTTTCCTTCAGAACGATAATAATCTGACTTTTGAGTATAAGTTCGAACTGAAATAAAACATTTAGACTATCTTATTACTTTGTCAATAGAAAAAAGTTTACGGATATATTCAGATTATTTACAACCTTCTCGGAATAAAGTTAAAATAAAAAACTGAATATAACTTATATAATCAAGAAAATCTTTCAAGCCAACGAGAACTTAGTACTTTTATACTGCCTAATCAGATTGAATTTAAAAAAAATCATAGTTTAGTCTTTGCCTCAAATTGTCATTTTTTCCAGGGTTCGCTAACCTTTTTACGTTTGCTGTCCCTTACCTCATATTGTTTGTCATTTTTCCAGGGTTCGCTAACCTTTATATGTTTCCTACTACCTTAGGCCAGAGTCATGCAATGCCTTGCTCGACTTTGGCAGTTGCAATTATGATTTTGTATTTTCTAGCAATTTCGACGGAATGGCGTGTATAGTTGCGCACGGATGTATAGAGACACAAAGGCAAAGCAAGCACGACTCAAAGGGAAGTTTAGTAGTTGTTTGGGTTAAGTTCGCGATATATATGGATCGTTGCGAACGTTTGAAGGAATCGTCAGGTCGTATTCCAAAAGCGACCGAACGTTTAATGAAACTTGCCGAGAGACAATGGTAGAGCATGAATGATTTGGTCGACGGTGGAGAGTCGTGTCAAGTGGTCAGGTCATCGAGATTAAAATTGGTATATTAATTTCTATAGTTGATATTGAAAATAATTAATAAAGTAGTTACAATCGGACACTGATAAAGAATCATGCCGGGGTCACCAATGTGTAGCATTTTTTTTTAATAAAATACAAATGAATAAAACTGTATTGCAAATACTGATGGCTTACAAAAATATAGATGTCATGACTGTACTGCAAACTAATGCTTTACAAAAAATAAACGTCATGACTGTAGTCAAACTTCAATACATTGATAATTTTATATTTTATAAATAAACTTTTAGATTATTAATGCATAAAATAATTTTGACAACCCGTGTGATCTTTATATTTTTATGTCGCCCATAAATGCAATAAGTAAAACTGATTTTTTAAAGTGTAATTTGGACTATGCCCAATAGATTTAAAATTGAAAAAAATAAGCATGGGAATCATGACAAATTTAAATTAGCTTTAAATAAATAAGATTCAAACAAATATTATCAATTAATTTTTGTAATTGTTATCGATAAATTAATCAATATATAAATTAAATAAATCTGCGATAAATATAAGTAAGAACTGATATTAGTGCTTTATCGCTGTTTACTTGGATGAATGATATATGTATTGACTGAATTTTTATAAACTTCGATTATATATAACCTGTTAAATATATTATAGCTATCATAAATTATTCTCACTAAAAATAAATAAAATTTTCATTAATAAAATCGATAAAATAATAAAATATGCTCTATTATATTCACCTAAATACAGCCCTTCCAGACATTGATATATGCAATAAGATAAAATGTATCAGCAGTATTGAGAAGTATTGTGAAAGTATCATCATATGTATTTATTGTTACATGAAAACAATAATAAAACAATGAACAATGAAAAATTTACACGAAATTAATGATTAATATATTCTTCACATTTTGATTAAAACTTACAATTATTTTCATGAGATTACCAATTCATATTTCATATTGCATTCAAATTCAAAGAAATAAAATTTATTATGTAGAAAGTTCGAATGAAAGTCTTGTGAAATTGATAAGACTCCTTGAAAAATAATTCCATTACAAATTATTTAGATTAAATTCCCTTACAAATTATTTTTTTTTTCAAAGACATAAATTCATTCAAATTCGTGTTTTCAATGTGTTTCTTTGCGTTTGTACAATAGGGCGGTCATTATATTTATTCCTTTTTTCTGAATAGTTCAATAAATATCGTAATTAAAATGAAATAAACTGGACTCGGTATGGTAAATTCACCTATGTTTAAGGAAAGATGACAAATAGAATTGCATATTTGTTTCGGAGAATTTTGCTATCATACATATCAGAATTAAAATATTTTATCGGCATAATTCATATCATAAGAGTACAAAATTAAGATTTTTTAGTTGTGCTGTTTATTAGCCAGTAACTGTAATTGACAAAAATATTTGCCAGTGAAAATTGGCGGAAAAAATAAAAAGTTTTCAAATTTCAAGATTTTTAAAACACTTTGAAGCTATGTCAATATAAAATATATAGTTGTAAGTGGCATTTTACCTTACAACTAAATTTTATCTCGTTTCTGACGACATAAAAATGGGTACAGTGTTTTATGTAGCCAACCAATAACTTGTAAGTTATTAAACAAGCACAATTAAAGATTATGTGACGTCCATATATACTCAAAAATTGTTGTCTTAAATATTATTGTTAAGATACATTTGGCATACTTTAAGAACTAATATATATATTAAGGCAAATTACGTCCATTTGCAGGTAACTTATCCCTGAAACCAACCAAATAATTCCCTAGGAAATTATTTTCTGCAAGATTCTACAAAACTACAATGCATTAACGTTGCAAAAAACGTATAAAAGTGTAATTGTGCAAATATAGATCACGTAGTAAAAATCTTCGTAGCAATAATTACCGTTTTACTGTAATTACGTTCTAAAATAGCGAGATAGAAGCGCCACCGCTGAATACGCTATGCGGGTTTCTGCTGTCCCGGAGTTTTCGTCTTTATCGCGCTCACGTGCAGCCACGATACCTGTTTCCCTCGGAAAGCGGAATGATATTGATTCTCTGAGCTTACGCCGAGGCCAGTGAGGTAGGTACAGGTAGGAAAATACGAGAAATTGAACCTGAATTGGGTAAAATTGGAATAAAATATATTTATCAGAGATTTGAGTTGAACAGTCTGGTTTGATTAAATTACTGTGGAGTATACTATTGAAAACTCAAAACATTCTTATGAACTTTCCGTAGGGTAGTTATGGTGATGGGCCAAAAATCGAAAATTAAAATTTTTGCATTTCTCCACGTTTTGAAGATTTCTCAACATTTTGGCATACATATAATTTCTTTCGTATGTTACAGTATTTATAATAATCTATCTGAAAACATTTAATATTCATCGAACATTTCGTTATAGTACGGGAAGTTCCAGCAATTTGCCTTAAGATACGATGCCATGCACTACTAATATCTTTTTTTTCACTTGCTATTTATTGTTCAACTTGTTTTAGTAACTCCATAAAATATAAAATGATATAATTGAATGCTATTTAGACAACATGTAAAAATAGATGAATTCGTAAAAAATATGTAACACATATACTTCAATATCTTTACATTGCAAGATCTTCCTAAATGTTGTCAAACTACAGGGAATAAGTAAATATGTCTACTATATACGTAAGTGTATGAAAATCTGACCAAATTTTGAAGAAATGGCATCATCGATTTGAATGTTTTAAATCATATTCCGTTGCTATTAGATTGTTTTACAATTAAAATTACTTAGGTCTAATTGCTTATAAATAAATGCATCAATATAAGCAAATAGACCTAATATACATATAAAATTCTCATAATAAATTGTAAAAATGCCGCGAGGCAGGTGTACAAATAAAAAAATAACACATGTAACATATTAATATGTAAACAAATATAAGATTAATAAAGAGTTTTGAAATCAATCAATGAATTGAAATCATGAAATTAAAATGATGTTTCAGTGAACTAAGCGTACTGTAATTATCAAATTTTACTTATAAATTTAGCCAAATTGGGACTTAAATAACTAAATACTGGAAAATCGCATATTTTTAATTACCCACAGGGTAAGTTATAGTAATCGCAGAAAATCGAGAATATTTTTGTTTGCATATCTAAATGTTTTTTAATATTTTGGCATACCTTAGAAAAAATGGATGTTCGTAGTGTATGTATAGATACAATTTTTAATCCACGTTTTTGCGAGCCGATTTGAATGATTCTAAAAGAATTCGAATCCTATTGATAGAGAGACGTGCTGATTAGTTTTTGGAAGAGGTAGGTTCAGCCGTTTCGGAGACACGAAGCAATGAATGCAAAAATGAAATTATGTCTTGAGAAAATGGAGCATCCGATTTGAATGATTCAATATATATTTCACTTGTATCGCATTTGACAATTGACTAACTTTTTGCAAAGGCAGGCCCAGCGGTTTTGGAGGTCCACAAAAAATGAGATTTGGTCGTCGAAAATCTGATATTTTTGAAAGTATGGATCAACCGACGTAAATGAATATCAAAAACTTTCAAAAAAATAGAATATTCAGAAATTTTTTATTCTAAAAATTCACTTTTCAAACAATTTTAAAATTTTCCGAAAATATAAAAAAAGGCTTGAAATTATATAACTTTATTTTAAATAATTTTGATTTAGTTTTCATGGGTCACTAGTAAATATAAAACTTTTAAAATAAAATAGTGTATAGTCATAATTCAGTTACAAAGACACAAAATGCATTTATACGCATTACACATATAAGTTCTGAATTAGATACCTAGTTTTTCAAAAAATGAAGTAATTGTGTTTGATACATCTTTCTAGATTCTTCAAAATTATTATGATCTGATTCCAAGAATGTATTATCATCGTCTAACTTGATGAATTAGTGGGATTTTGTTTAGGAGGCAGTATTAGATTTAATGGTGATTTGCGTATGAAATAGAGTGTATCAGATGGATATCGAGTGCGCACGTATATATGAAGTGTTTATAAGCTCGAAATAATCGCATGCAGCATGCAATCCGAAGCATATGATTCGCTTGAATTTATTTTACAGTGATTTAACATGGATACATTTCAAGTTAATTTGTCTGTATAATTCACGAAGCGTAAAGTATGAATTCTGTTTGAATTGATTTGAAACTATGAATATAGTACGAAACGCGACAATGGAATTGATATTTGCTAAGCCAGAATTGACCTGAACTGAGAGAATCGAGACAGTTTTGAAACTCAATCAGAAAATTTAGAATTAAATAGCAAAATTCAGGCAAAATTAAAAAACATCATTTAGCTGCATGGTTCACTAAGGATTAAGTAATATTTAAGTATGCGTTTTTCGCAATAATAGAATACAATTTATTTAATAAAATATACTTAATTTGTTAATTGTAGATAATTTTTATTATTACAACGCAGTAACGTAGTAAGTAAATATGAAAGGAATTGTATCTGATAGCATCACATTATTCTTGTCTTGACTATAAAATCAAGGCAAAAAATGAAAATGAAATCCTTCGGCATCAAAAGAATAGTTCAAACAAAGTTCACGCTTCAGAACGCACTTTACGAGATTTGTTCCCAGCTCGAGTTACGATGTGTAAATTTTTATTTTCCTCGACATAAGTATGGAATGCATAATAAATATAAACAAATATCACAATAACATCAAGAATAAAAATCGTGTTTAAACTCTATACAATAATACCCAATACTAGTTCATAAAGCTATTTTGGCAAGATTGGAAACATTATTCCATAGATTTGGTTTATAATAGCTGACGTTTGAATATAGGCTTTAATCGAGAAAGCAAGTTCGTAACGCTTGGAAGGAAGCCATTTGTAATATGTTATATGGTATTATGATTTTCATTGTACATCGTAGAATGTCGTACAGAACGTCTATTATTATCAAAATATTATTGAAACATGCCCCAGAAATTAATCCTCATGCAGTACATAAATAGGATAGTTGGCTTCTTCATAAGAAAGAGCATTACTAACAAACATCTATGATTAAAATTTGCAATAATTAAATATGTTAATATATATATATATATATATATATATATATATCTATGTATTACAAAAATACATTTGGATCTACTATAGCTTCTGTCGCAAATGGCGTTTAATAAAACAGGAAGACTTAAAAGCTGTGATGTGTGAAATTACCTTGCATAATTGAATTAACACGGTAATACTGAACTCAGAAAGTGAAAATAATCTACGACACATATATGGAAGGTGTGTATAAGTGTGATATTCAATATTCATCCGACGTATCTGCTTATTATAAAAGGTAATAAAAAAATATAATTTGGAAATTAATTATTTGAAAATGTGTTAGGGATAATTATGTATAATATATGAATAATTTATTGAAATATCACGTTAATATTTTGTAAGAATTAAGAATTCTGTGGTGTTTAATAAGTCACAAATAATGTGGTTTACAATTATGAATAATAGCATTAAAAATGAGGTATTAACATGAAAATATTTACCTACACTATACAAATCTAATAAAAATGTGTATATACGAATTTAATACTTCATCCCATCGAAAACAATATCAAAGCCATGAATCTAATTATAGGAATTGAGTTCTATTAACATTAATGTATTGGCGTCTCCACCGTCATATAGAAACCAAGCCAAAAACTAAGAGACAAATATAATAAATAAAATCAGTAAAAGCGAGTCATTTGATAATCATATGAATAAATTAAAGAATAAAAAATTATAATGATATTCTTTCGAAATTTCGGCTATTGGAAGAATTTATTTAATAATTTTGTTGACTTTATTGGTTTATACCATTGGTTTTTCATAAAAAATACCATTCAAAAAAAAGTACAAACTGAATTACGAATACATATGTTACCTTTCAAACATTTTCAATCCTTATTTCGAAGTAGTAGATGGAGTAATGAGCTTACCCTGTAACAAAGAATATTTTGAATTAGTATAAGAAAGTAATAAGTTGACAAAATTATTATTGTATAACTTAAGACAGATAATTAAATGAATAATAATTTGCATTATTGATAAATTTGAAAATGCAATATTGAATTGAAGATAATACGATTATATCCCAAGAATAAACAAATATTTCTAACATAATCTTCATATCATTTTCATTTCAAACAAAATAAAAACTTCAAACTTAGTAAGTTCTGCCATATAATTTTCTTTGACAAAGCATTTTACAGTTGGATTAAAAACTATAGCAAACAAGTTTTCGAGTTTAAAGAACTTATAAAGCTCTTTCGTATCCATAAAAAGTTTTGCAAAACAAAGCACACTGCAGAACTCACACACAAGAAAAGTGCACAATAAAGTTTAGCAACGAATGTGATAAAAAAAATACCACAACCAAGTTTATGTGGTTTATACAAATGTTATTGGAAACTGAATAATAAATATTTTTAAATTTAAAATATAGATCAAGTGATTAAAATTAAAAGTACGAATCATAATTTTTTAATAACGTGAAAGCATTTTCGAAACGAGCTAAGGTAAAACAACTGAAAACTCACGGTGTACTTTCTTTTAAAAAAAATAAAACATCCAACGTCGTATTAAAACAAACATCATTCCGTGCTCTCTCCCTTCACATTTTATGCATGCATATCATACCATTCTTAATGTCCACGTGTTCTTTTATTTTATCATAAAAAATCCGACCTTTAATAAAATCTTATACAAGTCTGTGGCATGAAAAAACCATCTCGAGAATTCACGGTTGACTTTAGAAAATGCTTTTTCACTTTTTCTCATGTCGTTTTTTCATACTTTTAATATATGGGTTTAACCAAAAAGGACGCGCTGACACGTGGTGTCTGATTTAGAATAGTCAATATAGTTTGGATAAAACCACATAAGTGAGATTTAGATAGACTTGATATAGAGGTTGATATTTTTGCGAAGCGCTAACGTATTTTTGCTATATTAAATTTCTGTATAGTAGCAATATCTTTGGCGAATACTACATACAACTACATAGTCTAGGTTTTTATTTAGCTGCAGTTGCATTTTTATATTGTTATTAAGACATTCAATATTATTTTGTTAGTAACCAAAGTGTACCGATTACAATGCCCATAATTATTTCGGTATTTCATTTTCATTTTAACTCGCCTAAAATGAAAAGTATACCTGCTATTTGAATTCTGCATTCACTATATAAAATACAGGTGAACGCCTCCTCGAGCAAAATATGTTCATAACGCCTTATTTTTTGTGTTTTATAATAAAATTTGCTGTACATATGCATATGCAAAATAAATTATCCTACATAAAGCAGACATAAGCGTATGCAAGCGTTGTTGCGGCCGGAATATATACGAGTATAGGTTACTTATAACGCGTATGATGCTAAGAAAATTTATTAATAAAAGTGAGCTCTATATCATTTGCATTAATTTTTCAAATAAAATATCATGAGTAAAGGTTTTGTAAAGACTCTATGCATCATATGGAATATCACTGGTATTAATTATTGAGAGTCATTGTTATACTAAATTATAGAAATGCGTTGAAAGTCTTACAGCCTACAACACACATCTATTTGTTACAATAAGTAATAGGATGTCCTTTGGATAACACGAATGTTCTGGTCTATATTTGAATGATTAATTATAAAATATATTACACACTGATAATGAAACCACCGAGTCTAGAAACTTTGTAACATTCAAAATATTTAATAATAGCGTTGTGTGTTCTATATAGAATTAATGTGCAATAAAGTCATTTCAGTTCTAGTTTAAAAACTATTAAGAACCATGCATTTATTATAGGATGCATTATAATATTACCCATGAATTTTTATCCCATGCTTTACTAAAAACTCTAAA
>NW_020539725.1:51344676-51394791 GCF_003426905.1 Ctenocephalides felis | reverse complement strand
ATATTTTTTTTAAAGAGATGACACTGCATATAACCTTGATCTGGTATTTATCAGAAATGTTGGTATAACTATTTAATTTATCTCTTATAAATTGCTTCTTCTAACTTAAGTTACTTTTTTATTTACTATTTTTTATTGTTCACACCTTTGCCAAGGTAAGGTTAGTTGGTCGTTTTTTACCCAATCAATTCAGTTCATACAATTTTTTTTTCAATTATTGAATTATAAATTTTCAAACGTTCAAAATAGATTAATTTATCATCTAACATTTGTTCACAACACGTTAACTTCTGGCAATTTGCCTTCAGGCACAATGCCACATATCACTAATTCATTATTGACTTCACTTAATTATTGTCTATAGTAGCATCTGCCTGGGAACATTAACCTTAAGTAGCGAAATCTTCGATAAATCGATCTAGTCCTGTGACATTTCTAATATATATTGGCGCTGACAATAAGCAGAACCAATTAAGAAAAAATTGTGCCTAATATAACTAAATACATAAATAATGAATTCTGGAAATTGGTGAGATTAAAAATAATATGCTTTTTGTGTTATAGTCTATTAAGAACAAATTCCTGTTTTTTTTTTTAATTCTAATGGTTTTTATTTAGAAAACTCATTAACCACAGGTGCTTAAAAACAATTAATAGTCAATTTAGAACAAGTTTCCAAATAATTACAAAAAATAATTGCGCCTGTAAACATTTGCCACAAATTCTAAACCTAGTTTGTATTTTAAAAACAAATTTTAATGTAACAATCGATGTTAAAAGTATTTCCAATCCATAAATATTGTCATTATATTTATTATTATTATTTTCATCATTATTATCATTATCTTTATTATTATTTTATATGTTCTTGAATATATACTGAATACTTTGTTGTTAAATCATAGCAGAAGAGCTTATTAGAGTAATAAGAGTAATTTGATCGTTAAATTCCGCAGAAATTTCTTAATTCAGATTTCTTAAATTTATCTTTTGTTAAGAAATTATATATTATCTTCCTTATATCATATTATTCTTTAGTAACTTGTAAATATTTTTATTTATAATGTTAAAATTACAAACGTGGTGATATCAGAATTCTCTGATTTTTAGTCTCAGTACATTTTTTTTATTATGATGTAAAGGCAAATATAAAATTTAATGAACTGTGATAAATGAAATGCGAGTCAAATCGGTAAAGTTTTAATTAAAAATGAAATATGCTGAGTTTGTAATCTCGTGAATATGTATATATGTGAATCAAGGTTTCTGCATGTGCAAATCCGATATATATATATATATATATATATATATATATATATATCTTCAGAATTCGATAGATACTTCTCTTAAAATTATTTTTACATAATTGAAAATACCTGAAGATATTATATTAATCTTAGTTCTCAAATTTCTAGTTAAATGGACTATCAAATTTTAATTTTCAGGGATAATTTATTAAATTGTTAGTATAGTTCTTTTTAAAAATATTATTACTAAAATAATTTCTAGTTAATACATACTTTATACTAATTTGTACAAATTATATATCAACTGAGAAACTCGTGAGCTAAAAATGATTATTATTAATATTTCTTCTTACATGTGGAAATAAAATGAATACCTATTACAAATGAAGAATTAAACTAGTGGGGTGGGTGGCATCGTGCCTTAAGGCAAATTGCTGGAACTTCCGTACCGTAACGAAACGTTCGAGGAATATTGAATGTTTTCAAATAGATTATTATAAATATTGTATTATTGTCTAATATTTATAAGAATTATATAAACTGAATTGCAGAGTTGAAATTATTTGTTTAAAGTATATTAGAACTATAGTCAGAATTAAAAATAAAATCTGAATTATTTTCGATATACAAAAAATTAAAAAAAAAAAAAAAAAAAAAAAAAAAAAAAAAAAAAAAAAAAATGGTACAAAATTTTTTTTTCCAAATCAATTATTTTGTTAAGACAAGCAGAAAGTTCTTTGAATCAATTGAATCGGACGCTTAGTTCTCTCAAAAACTGCCATTTTTTGTACATTTAGCTCTGTATCTCCGAAATGGCTGGGCCTGCCTTTGCGAAAAACTAATAACCCTTTCTCCCAATCATTACTAATGGAATGTTTTTTAGATAATTCAAATCGGATGCTCCGTTCTCTCAAAAACTCGATTTCTATTTTCTGCACTCTTTGCTCCTTATCTCCGTAACTGCTGGACCTGTCTTTGCCAAAAACTAATCAGCTCTTCTCCTTATTAATAGGAATCGAATGTTTTTTAAACCATTCAAATCGGTTGATCCATACGCCCGAAAACGTGGACGAAAATTTGTATCCATACATACATACACACACACACACACACACACACACACACACACACACACATCCATTTTTTCTGAGGTATGCCAAAACGTTCAGAAACCTTCAAAACGTCGAGAAATGTAAAAATTTTCAATTCCGATTTTCGGCCCATTACAATAACTTACCCTACGGGAAGTTAATTATATGTATTTGCATAAAATCGTGTAACAAATGACAATTTATGGCTCAGACGTAAAAATGACAATCGTTTTGCTGAAGTGGCTACTGGCCTTCCTAATTGCGCCCTATTGTATGACATTGCCCGAAGAGGGTAGTTTATGTCTGCCCTGTTTTTGTTACAAAAATATATACTCAGGTCCTGTAACAGAGGTAAACAAGTTGCTAAAAAGAAAAAAGTTAAAAAATATGAAATCAATAGTAAATATAAAATTTAAATTGACAACTAAAAATTTAAGAAAAATAATAAAGTAAATTTAATATGTAATCCAAAAATATGCATAGGTATTTATATAAAAAAATCTGTAAATATAAGGTAATAATGTTTCCATAATTTTTTTTCAATGATAATAAAAATTTTCAAATCATTTCCAATCAAAAAATAAAAGCAGTGATAATCATTTTATGCAAAAGTAGTATGTAAGTGTTTAAAATTAAATTAAATTTATTGACTTGCCATAGTTATTATGATGTGGAGCTTGGTAAATATTCGCTGCACATAAATATACATTTCTGCTATAAATATTTAAGAATTATTTTCTGTCCTCCCTAGTCTATTGTTGAACACATCTGTTATGATAATGTCAAAAAATGAGCAAAAACTCTGGCCAGCTATCATTAATTCCACTAATTACGTGAATTACAGTTAAGCCACCGTCATAATATCACACGTAGGAAACATACATCTTTCTTGCACCTGGTAATTGCACCTGGTATTCGCGCCCTGGATGAGGAATAGTTTTACGGTAAATGATATTAGAGATGTAATAGTTATTTTAGAAACTAGAATATGATACACTGCGTAAGGGTTCTATTATTATTATTATTTTTTTTTTAAATTAATTTATTTTGTAATCTGTTTATACAAAACAATGAGCAGAGATAGTTACCTAATACATGAAGAGAATTCTCGGTATATATTTTTTTTTGTTTGACCTACAACGATCAGAGTAGAATTATTATTCTATGGATTGTACAGTATAGTTGTGAAAACAATGAAAACAAACTGAAAATAAAATAGCATTTCTTTAAGATTTATTGAGCCAAAATTAATTGAGCTATTGCAAATTTCTTCATGATTAACAATTTGGATTTTGTTTGAAGTTTCTGATTCCATACAAATATTTTCATAATATATAATAGTATAGGTACTCATTACTGTTTAAAAATTTAATAAGTCTATTTTATCGTTATATTTATATATCTAATCTACATAACATTTTTTTATTGTTTTTTTTATTTTCTGAGTAAAATGTTTATCACTATAATTTTTGTCTCAGGGCTGGTGCCTTTGTCATCTTACTATTATAAAATCATAGAATAAAAACTTGTGATAATACTATTTTTTTTTATTTATTTGTAATTTTATATATATAATTTTGTACCCTGTTCCTGTGTATTATTTGCAGTGCTGATAGATTATATTATTACACTACTAATATGTTTTAAAATAATTCAATTATATTGATCTCTATTTGCATTCCCATTTATCTACATAAATATAATTGTGTTACATGTATATATAAATCAATTAGGCAGCACTAATTAAATAGAAACACTAATTTAAATCATCTACTGATTCAAATGTTATGTAAAATATAATGATTATCCACTGATGTAAATGGTATGTAAAGTATAAATATTTTTTTTAACGGAATTTATCAATAGGTATAATCTGATAAATAATAGTTACAATAATGTAATATAATCAATATAGTTCAATTCATTTTAAAAATAAAATAGTGTTGAAAATTTTAATTTATAACTAAAATCTTGTAATTATACAAGAAGTTTGAAACTGTAGATAAAAAATATGATATTTTTTTTAATATTATATATCTACTTCTTTAAGATATTTTGAATAGATATGATAATTATAGATCAAGTTAATCCATAGATTTTTCTACTACTTTATACTCATATTATTGATGTTCTTATTAAATTTAAAAACTTGCAAAACTTCATAAGTGTTTACCATATTTAAATTCATTAAATTTGTTTACTGTTACAATTGTCTTGTACAAAAGCTATGAAAATTTTTTTCCAATTCATTCATTTGAATAAAAATAATTTCTTCTTCATTCTGCCAAAAAAATTTAGATGTCAATAAGAACATTGTACTAAAATCTTTTTCTGTGCATCATAAATAATTATGATGTTAGAAGAGTATTTTAGTGAAAAAGAAAGTAATGAATTTTTCATTTACTATTTGATAATTAAGCATCTGCAAATACTCCAACTCAATCCTCTAATAATATTCCTCAACTGTTCCTCCACCGTAATCTTAATTTTCCCGACAAACTTTTAAATAAGTTTAACGTTATGTTCTGAGACAACTTTCAAACAAGATAAAATTTATATACTGTCAACACAATACACATTTCATATATCACCTTTTCCACTAACAAATTTTCTCGGAATAGTTAGCTTCTGCGTCAGTGGAAATACTACTAGTCTTACCAGAGCACAATGCAATACGATATACATAACTAAATAATTAAAACTTTTGTCATCAAAGAGGAAGTTTCCATAATAGGAAAATGGAAGCGAAGTCAAAATAATATCGCACTTTATAATTTTCCAACAGGTAAAGGTTTACGTTTAAAGTTTTGCTGGATTTGTGTGTTTGTTTAATCGGTACTATATTTACAGAAGAGATTTTTATATATTTTCTCACAAAATATTCATAGAAAATACAGATTGGTTTTCTAGATTTTATAAAGTGGCAATTTATAAGACAATAAACATGTAATTTTCAACCTAAATATTTTTATTATTTTATTGATCAGCCAAATTCACTTTAGTATACATTTTTAATTTTTAGTTATTGATGCTGAAATTTATTATTCTTTGTTACTAAAATAATTTTTACATTGCATTCAGTTTATGTATATTTTAGCAAAAGAAAATGCAACATTTTTATTCAAATCTCCAATTAAATTAATTTCTTTTGATATAGGTTGAATATAATTTTTCATTCAAATAATTTTATTCTTTAACAATTTTTTATCTCTAATTTAAATTATTAATATTTTTAGATTTAATTATGTATTTCCAATGCTCTTTGTTTTGTCCACATTTGAATACGTTGGATTTTATTATCTAGTGAAAATTAAAGAATTAATTTACAAATTTATTAGCATATAAATGAGTTTGAGTGTATTGATTTCATTTGCATGCAAAATTTTCTGAAGTACTCACTATAGTTAAAATTATAGTTGAAATTTCAAATTGGTTTTATTGCTGGAATAAATCTTGCTGTTTGGTATATATTTTACAAATTGTATTCTCACTTATTAAAAGATGGCTTTGATTTTAGAAATTTTGCACTTATATAAATAAAAGCGACATAGAATTATGTCATTTATTACGTATATGTTATTTTTATAAATCGTAAGTGACTTATTTTTATAAATCGTAAGTGATTTATATTGCGTTATTATATTTAATAGTACATTTCAAAATTTAATTTTTGTTTTCTATATATATGTTTAAACTATTAGTGTATTAATGCAACATTTAGCAATTATTATAATTAAGGCATTCTTCACAAATGCACATAGAAACTAGAAAAGAATTTTAGTGAGTTTGATTTCAGGAAAGACTAGTATTTTTTTCTAACTCTAAGAGATATTTAGTCTTTAATTTTTTCCTTTTATTTCAATTATTGATTTGTTTACACATCTTTCTTTTGGCAATTCCATGATATTAGATTTGTTTTAACAGTATATAATATATAGTAGTTTATTTTATAGTACAGTATATATTTTTGTGCAATCATACAGTATAATGCTCCAAGTTTCTAGAATGTTTCCTTTTTTTCTATCTGTAATTTAATTTGTTAACTGTGATCGACGAATATACTCGTCATAAAAAAGGGATAATTTTGTGTATTGACGAGTTTATTCAGAGTGCATACAGAACAGTGATTACTTTTTATTTGATTTAAAAATTTGGGCATTTGAATATATACTGGAATTTCAAGTTGAATAATAGAATAGAATATTTTAAGGCTATGATTATATAAAATAAGTGGTTGTTTGCTTTGAGAGTTGCAAGAAATTCCCGAAATTTAGAAATACTAAATTTAATCAATAAGAGTTGGGATTTTGATATTTAACATATTTGCCGACGTGAACTGTTGTATTAAAATTTTATTTATATTTTTTATTATATATGTTTTTGAAATTATTACACATGTCAAGCTAATAATTAACTGTTTCTTAAGGTATTTTTGTGTTATCTTTTCTCGTAGTCTATTATTAGCTTGGACAAGCAAATTGTATTAAGGAGAAGCGTAATACTTGACATGGATGCTATAGCATTCTTCGTATATAACGATCACAATATGATAATCTGACTACTTTATAAACGGTGTTCAATCAAATTTTGGAGACAACAACCAATTGCCCAAACTTTTACTATCCGTGATCTAAAACTAATAAAAATAAATAAATAAACTAATTCACCATATAAAAAATTCAAAACTGGAAATAATTTAGAACGCATTGTGCTTCGCGCATATATTTTCACCCATTAATAAGATTCTAGATTTCTGTATTTAATCTATTAGATATTACTGATTCACAACCAGGTTTCCGGATGCATTTCCTAGTACTAGTATTTATCCCAAGAGATGAGGCAAAAGTAAAAAAGTAAAAAATATATACGCAGGGCGCTTTAAATTATTTCGCAGCGGATTAAACCCAGGGGTTGGTCGGTCGGACGGTGTACGTATGCGGCTCTGAATATTAAATTATATCATACTCGCCCGGTCGTTAATATACGAGAACTCGAAAAATATTGTTTATAAAAAAACATTTCTCGCTTCACTCTGTGAACGCGCTGATGTGCAAAGGTACGCGTTTTAATCAATTTATACGCCATACTAATTACATTAGCTTTTCGCGTCTTTCGCGGATGAATTTTGTTAGTAAAATGTTATTTCATTATATTAATTTGCATTTAGAGTTTTTAGTAAAACATGGGATAAAAATTCATGGTAATAATATAATAATATTGAATGTATGGTTTCTTGATAGATTTTAAGCTAGGACTAAATTGGCTTTATTGCACAATAATTCTATATAGAACACATAGCACTATTTATTAAATATTTTGAATTTTACTAACTTTTTTAGACTCTTATAATTAATCATTAAAATATGGACCAGAACATCCAAAGGACAACCTATTACTTCTTGTAACAAATAGATGTGTGTTGTAGGCTGTAAGACTTTCAAAGCATTTCTGTAATTTGGTATAGTAATGACTCTCAATAATTAATACTGATGATATTCCATAGTGAATAGAGTCCTTTACCAAACTTTTACCCATGATATTTTTATTTGAAAAATTAATGCAAATGATATAGAGCTCAGTTTTATTAATAAATTTTCTTAGCATCATAACGCGTTATAAGTAACCTATATATATTCCGGCCGCAACAACGCTTGCATACGCTTATGTCTGCTTTATGTAGGATAATTTATTTTGCATATGCATATGTACAGCAAATTTTATTATAAAACACAAAAAATAAGGCGTTATGAACATATTTTTGCCCGAGGAGGCGTTCACCTGTATTTTATATAGTGAATGCAGAATTCAAATAGCAGGTATACTTTCCATTTTAGGTGGGTTAAAATAAAATGAAATACCGAAATAATTATGGGCATTGTAATCGGTACACTTTGGTAACTAACAAAATAATTATTGAATGTCTTAATAACAATATAAAAATGCAACTCCAGCTGAATAAAAACCTAGACTATGTAGTTGTATGTAGTATTCACCAAAGATATTGCTACTATACAGAAATTTAATATAGCAAAAATACGTTAGCGCTTCGCAAAAATATTAACCTGTATATCAAGTCTATCCAAATCTCACCTATGTGGTTTTATCCAAACTATATTGACTATTCTAAATCAGACACCACGTGTCAGCGCGTCCTTTTTGGTTAAACCCATATATTAAAAGTATGAAAAAACGACATGAGAAAAAGTGAAAAAGCATTTTCTAAAGTCAACCCGTGAATTCTCGAGATGGTTTTTTCATGCCACAGACTTGTATAAGATTTTATTAAAGGTCGGATTTTTTATGATAAAATAAAAGAACACGTGGACATTAAGAATGGTATGATATGCATGCATAAAATGTGAAGGGAGAGAGCACGGAATGATGTTTGTTTTAATACGACGTTGGATGTTTTATTTTTTTTAAAAGAAAGTACACCGTGAGTTTTCAGTTGTTTTACCTTAGCTCGTTTCGAAAATGCTTTCACGTTATTAAAAAATTATGATTCGTACTTTTTAATTTTAATCACTTGATCTATATTTTAAATTTATTATTCAGTTTCCAATAACATTTGTATAAACCACATAAACTTGGTTGTGGTATTTTTTTTATCACATTCGTTGCTAAACTTTATTGTGCACTTTTCTTGTGTGAGTTCTGCAGTGTGCTTTGTTTTGCAAAACTTTTTATGGATACGAAAGAGCTTTATAAGTTCTTTTAAACTCGAAAACTTGTTTGCTATAGTTTTTAATCCAACTGTAAAATGCTTTGTCAAAGAAAATTATATGGCAGAACTTACTAAGTTTGAAGTTTTTTATTTTGTTTGAAATGAAAATGATATGAAGATTATGTTAGAAATTATTTGTTTATTCTTGGGATATAATCGTATTATCTTCAATTCAATATTGCATTTTCAAATTTATCAATAATGCAAATTATTATTCATTTAATTATCTGTCTTAAGTTATACAATAATAATTTTGTCAACTTATTACTTTCTTATACTAATTCAAAATATTCTTTGTTACAGGGTAAGCTCATTACTCCATCTATTACTTCGAAATAAGGATTGAAAATGTTTGAAAGGTAACATATGTATTCGTAATTCAGTTTGTACTTTTTTTTGAATGGTATTTTTTATGAAAAACCAATGGTATAAACCAATAAAGTCAACAAAATTATTAAATAAATTCTTCCAATAGCCGAAATTTCGAAAGAATATCATTATAATTTTTTATTCTTTAATTTATTCATATGATTATCAAATGACTCGCTTTTACTGATTTTATTTATTATATTTGTCTCTTAGTTTTTGGCTTGGTTTCTATATGACGGTGGAGACGCCAATACATTAATGTTAATAGAACTCAATTCCTATAATTAGATTCATGGCTTTGATATTGTTTTCGATGGGATGAAGTATTAAATTCGTATATACACATTTTTATTAGATTTGTATAGTGTAGGTAAATATTTTCATGTTAATACCTCATTTTTAATGCTATTATTCATAATTGTAAACCACATTATTATGTGACTTATTAAACACCACAGAATTCTTAATTCTTACAAAATATTAACGTGATATTTTCAATAAATTATTCATATATTATACATAATTATCCCTAACACATTTTCAAATAATTAATTTCCAAATTATATTTTTTTATTACCTTTTATAATAAGCAGATACGTCGGATGAATATTGAATATCACACTTATACACACCTTCCATATATGTGTCGTAGATTATTTTCACTTTCTGAGTTCAGTATTACCGTGTTAATTCAATTATGCAAGGTAATTTCACACATCACAGCTTTTAAGTCTTCCTGTTTTATTAAACGCCATTTGCGACAGAAGCTATAGTAGATCCAAATGTATTTTTGTAATACATATATATATATATATATATATATATATATATATATATATATATATTAACATATTTAATTATTGCAAATTTTAATCATAGATGTTTGTTAGTAATGCTCTTTCTTATGAAGAGGCCAACTATCCTATTTATGTACTGCATGAGGATTAATTTCTGGGGCATGTTTCAATAATATTTTGATAATAATAGACGTTCTGTACGACATTCTACGATGTACAATGAAAATCATAATACCATATAACATATTACAAATGGCTTCCTTCCAAGCGTTACGAACTTGCTTTCTCGATTAAAGCCTATATTCAAACGTCAGCTATTATAAACCAAATCTATGGAATAATGTTTCCAATCTTGCCAAAATAGCTTTATGAACTAGTATTGGGTATTATTGTATAGAGTTTAAACACGATTTTTATTCTTGATGTTATTGTGATATTTCTTTATATTTATTATGCATTCCATACTTATGTCGAGGAAAATAAAAATTTACACATCGTAACTCGAGCTGGGAACAAATCTCGTAAAGTGCGTTCTGAAGCGTGAACTTTGTTTGAACTATTCTTTTGATGCCGAAGGATTTCATTTTCATTTTTTGCCTTGATTTTATAGTCAAGACAAGAATAATGTGATGCTATCAGATACAATTCCTTTCATATTTACTTACTACGTTACTGCGTTGTAATAATAAAAATTATCTACAATTAACAAATTAAGTATATTTTATTAAATAAATTGTATTCTATTATTGCGAAAAACGCATACTTAAATATTACTTAATCCTTAGTGAACCATGCAGCTAAATGATGTTTTTTAATTTTGCCTGAATTTTGCTATTTAATTCTAAATTTTCTGATTGAGTTTCAAAACTGTCTCGATTCTCTCAGTTCAGGTCAATTCCGGCTTAGCAAATATCAATCCCACCGTCGCATTTCGTACTATATTCATAGTTTCAAATCAATTCAAACAGAATTCATACTTTACGCTTCGTGAATTATACAGACAAATTAACTTGAAATGTATCCATGTTAAATCACTGTAAAATAAATTCAAGCGAATCATATGCTTCGGATTGCATGCTGCATGCGATTATTTCGAGCTTATAAACACTTCATATATACGTGCGCACTCGATATCCATCTGATACACTCTATTTCATACGCAAATCACCATTAAATCTAATACACTGCCTCCAAAACAAAATCCCACTAATTTAACAAGTTAGACGATGGTAATACATTCTCGAAATCAGATCAATATAATTTGAAGAATCTAGAAAGATGAATTGAGCAAAATTACTTCAGTTTTTGAGAAACTGGGTATCTAATTAAAACTTTCATGTGCAGTGTGTATAATCGCATCTAGAGTCTTTGTAACTGAATTATGACTGTACACTATTTACTTTTAAAAGCTTTATATTTACTGTTGACCTTTAAAAATTAAATCAAAATTATTTAAGATAAATGTATAAAATAACTAGTGTTGCATGGCATCGAGCCTTAGGGCAAATTTATGAACTACCCGTACCGTAATTTAAAATTTTTAAAAGCTCAGAAAGTAAAAAATAGATTTTTGAGAATTTTCATTTTTTTATACCTTTGGAAAATTCCAAAATTGTTTGACAACTGAATTTTTTTAAAAAAAAATCTGAAAATTTTATTTTTTTGAAAGATTTTGATACCCATTTACGTTGATCTATATTGTCTAAAATATCTTATTTTTGACCACCAAATCTAATTTTTTGTGGATCTACGAAACCGCTGGACCTGCCTTTGCAAAATTTTAATGAATTCTTCATTCCGAGAATACAAGTGAAATATATATTGAATGATTCAAATAAAATGCTACATTTTCTCAAAACATAATGGCATTTTCTGCATCCATTGCTCCGTATCTCCGAAACGGCTGGACCTATCTTTGCCAAAAACTAATCAGCACGTCTCTTCATCAATAGAGATTGAACGCTTCTTGAATCAATCAAATCGGTGAATAGGTGCTCTCGAAAACGTGAATTAAAAATTGTATCTATACATACGTACACGATCATTCATTTTTTATAAGGTATGCCAAAATATTAGGAAACATTCAGATATGGAAAAAAGTATGTTCAAGTTATTTGCGATTACTATAACTTAATCTATGGGTAATTAAGAATGTGTGGTTTTCCAGAATTTTGTTATTAAGTGCCAATTTGGATAAATACATAAAGAAAATTTGATACTTACAGAACACACAGTCCACTCAAACATCATTTCAATTTTATGACTTTAGCTGCAAAACAATCTAATAGCAATGAATTTTAAATTCGATTTGAAATTAAACCATTCAAATCGATGCTGCCTTTCCTTCTAAATTTTGCATATGTTCTAGACATATTTTCTTATTTATTGTAACTTATCAACATTTAGGAAGGTCTTCCAATGAGAAGATATTATAGTATGTGTTTCATGTTTTGTATTAATACATAGATTCTCATATGTTTCTAAATATAATTAAATTATTTTATCTTATATTTTATTGAGTTACTGAATCAGTCATATAAGCTTAAATTAGGTAAGAATCTCGGAATTCGAGATACCCAGCAGTAAGTCTGTAAATACTTGTATTTTGCACCCTAAAAGTTGTCTCAAAACCTACATATGGTAGGGTGTATGCATCCTATGTAGGTTTTGAGACAACTTTTTGAGACAACTTTTAGGGTGAAAAATACAAGTATTTACAGACTTACAGCTGGGTATCTTGAATTCCGAGGTGAACTCACTATAATGACTAAACTAGAACTATAAATGGCAGATGAAGAAAATGAGAATTAAGAAATGTTTTGAGTTTTCAATAACATACTCCACAGTATTTTAATAAAACCAGCCTGTTGAGTCAAATCTCTGATAAATATATTTCATTTCAATTTTATCGAATTCAGGTTCAGTTTCTCGTATTTTCCTACCTGTACCTACCTCACTGGCCTCGGCGTAAGCTCAGAGAATCAATATCATTCCGCTTTCCGAGGGAAACAGGTATCGTGGCTGCACGTGAGCGCGATAAAGACGAAAACTCCGGGACAGCAGAAACCCGCATAGCGTATTCAGCGGTGGCGCTCTCTATCTCGTTATTTTAGAACAGTAATTACAGTAAAAACGGTAATTATTGCTACGAAGATTTTTACTACGTGATCTATATTTGCACAATTAGACTTTTATACGTTTTTTGCTACGTAAATGCATTGTTGTTTTGTAGAATCTTGTAGAAAATTATTTCCTAGGAAATTATTTGGTTGGGTTCAGAGATAAGTTGTCTGTAAATGGACGTAATTTATCTTAAAATAAAATGTTAGTGCTGAAAATGGGTCAAATGATGTATCTTAACTAATATTTAAGAAAACAATTTTTGAGTATATATGGACGTCACATAATCCTTAATTTATGCTTGTTCAATAATTTTAAAGTTATTTGTTGTCTACATTGGACAACGTACCCACTTTTGTGTCAGAAACGAGATAAAATTTAGTTTTGAAGTAAGATGCCATTTATATTTTTAATATATAGATGTGTTTTGTTCAATAATGATATGGTTTGTAAGACTCGTTGATGAGTATATTATTGTTTGTATTAAATATTGAAGCAATATTTAACGTGTATAACTATTTAATTTTATCAGAAATATAAAAGTATAAACTTGGGATATATTGACAATATTGCCGACGTAAAACAAAAAACGTTGCGATTGCTTAGTTTTGTTTCTCATACAATTATGGCTACATGTCAGGAGGACGCCATATAATTATATATTTTATATTGACACAGCTTCAAAGAGTTCTAAATATCTTGAAATTTGAAAACATTTTATATTTTTGCCGCCAATTTTCACTGGCAAATATTTTTGTCAATCACAGTTAACTGGCTAAATAAACAGCACAACTAAAAAATCTTAATTTTTTACTCTTATCATATGAACTATGTCGATAAAATATTTTAATTCTGGAATGTATGATAGCAGAATTCACCGAAACGAATATGCAATTCTATTTGTCATCTTTTCTTAAACATAGGTGAATTTACCATACCGAGTCCAGTTTATTTTATTTTAATTACGATATTTATTGTACTATTTAGAAAAAAAGAATTAATATAATGACCGCCCTATTATACAAACGCAAAGAACATTGAAAACACGAATTTGAAAAAATTTATGTCTTTGAAAAAAATAAATAATTTGTAAGGGAATTTAATCTAAATAATTTGTAATGGAATTATTTTTCAAGGGGTCTTATCAATTTCACAAGACTTTCATTCAAACTTTCTACATAATAAATTTTATTTCTTTGAATTTGAATGCAATATGAAATATGAATTGGTAATCTCATGAAAATAATTGTAAGTTTTAATCAAAATGTGAAGAATATATTAATCATTAATTTCGTGTAAATTTTTCATTGTTCATTGTTTTATTATTGTTTTCATGTAACAATAAATCCATATGATGATACTTTCACAATACTTCTCAATACTGCTGATACATTTTATCTTATTGCATATATCAATGTCTGGAAGGGCTGTATTTAGGTGAATATAATAGAGCATATTTTATTATTTTCTATCAATTTTATTAATAAAAATTTTAATTATTTTTAGTGAGAATAATTTATGATAGCTATAATATATTTAACAGGTTATATATAATCTAAGTTTATAAAAATTCAGTCAATACATATATCATTCATCCAAGTAAACAGCGATAAAGCACTAATATCAGTTCTTACTTATATTTATCGCAGATTTATTTAATTTATATATTGATTAATTTATCGATAACAATTACAAAAATTAATTGATAATAATTGTTTGAATCTTATTTATTTAAAGCTAATTTAAACTTGTTTCGATTCTCATGCTTATTTTTTTTCAATTTTAAATCTATTGGGCATAGTCCAAATTGCACTTTAAAAAATCAGTTTTACTTATTGCATTTGTGGGCGACATAAAAATATAAAGATCACACGGGTTTTTTGTCAAAATTATTTTATGCATTAATAATCTAAAAGTCTATTTATAAAATATAAAATTATCAATGTATTGAAGTTTGACTACAGTCATGACGTTTATATTTTTGTAAACCCAGTTTGCAGTACAGTCATGACATCTATATTTTTGTAAACCATCAGTATTTGCAATACAGTTTTATTCATTTGTATTTTATTTGAAAAAAAAAAATGATGACCCCGGCATGATTCTTTATCAGTGTTCGATGTAACTACTTTATTAATTATTTTCAATATCAACTATAGAAATTAATATACCAATTTTAATCTCGATGATCTGACCACTTGACACGACTCTCCACCGTCAACCAAATCATTCATGCTCTACCATTGTCTCTCGGCAAGTTTCGCTTAAACGTTCGGTCGCTTTGGAATACGACCTGACGATTCCTTCAAACGTTCACAACGATCCATATATATATCGCGAACTTAACCCAAACAACTACTAAACTTCCCTTTGAGTCGTGCTTGCTTTGCCTTTGTGTCTCTATACATCCGTGCGCAACTACACACGCCATTCCGTCGGAATTGCTAGAAAATACAAAATCATAATTGCAACTGCCAAAGTCGAGCAAGGCATTGCATGACTCTGGCCTAAGGTAGTAGGAAACATATAAAGGTTAGCGAACCCTGGAAAAAATGACAAACAATATGAGGTAAGGGACAGCAAACGTAAAAAGGTTAGCGAACCCTGGAAAAAATGACAATTTGAGGCAAAGACTAAACTATGATTTTTTTTAAATTCAATCTGATTAGGCAGTATAAAAGTACTAAGTTCTCGTTGGCTTGAAAGATTTTCTTGATTATATAAGTTATATTCAGTTTTTTATTTTAACTTTATTCCGAGAAGGTTGTAAATAATCTGAATATATCCGTAAACTTTTTTCTATTGACAAAGTAAAAAGATAGTCTAAATGTTTTATTTCAGTTGGAACTTATACTCAAAAGTCAGATTATTATCGTTCTGAAGGAAAAGTGTTTCACCAAAAAATTTGATTTTGATTTGGAAATATATTTTCAAGTGAAAATTGATCTCGCTAGCATATTATATTCTAAGATATCATTCTATAGTAAAAGATTAATTTCAATCCCCCAAAGTCCTTGACAATTATCATAATTGCCGAAACCGTACGATGATTGGAATATTTTGTATATGTATGTATAAATACATATATATGTCTCTAATCCCACGCATAACATCATCGTACTAATACCGAACATAATGAGGCAATTCTATGCAAATTGAATTAACAACAAAGCCGAATTTTATTATCAATCTGCAATCGAGTGTTTTCTCCCAACAATAACAATAATACAAATTTTAATCAGCCCCTATTCGCATTTCGTTTTGTTAACGGGGAGGGTGAATTCTGTATCCATCCTCCATTATTTGATCATTGCGTTTAACTAACAAATGTAGCGTGATATTTATTCTAGATATTTCGCAAAAGCGTTGCATTGGCGGCCCAGTTGTTCACAGATCCATATTTCCTGCCATTTATTTCTCATTATGGAATTCGAATTAGTATTATTGTAATTGAATCGAAATTCTGACGCTGGGCTCTGCTGCTAATAGGATTTTGAATTTAATGTAATTAAAATATATAGATAATGTAATATTTTAAATTTATATATATATATATATATATATATATATATAAAACTTTGAAATTCGGCATTCTATCTATAAGCGGTATTTTAATACCAAATTGTAAATCAAGGTAGATTAAAATCTATCGGATTTACTTCTTCGATTCACTGTGGGTTTTTGACATGATATATAATACATTCGCGATTTTCTTAATTGCAATATTTCCAAACGCGTTAGGTGTCGCCAAAGTAAAATATAAACTCAACTGATCGTGCGAATGAGATGAAAATTATACGAGATAAGATGATATTACCGGAATGGCACGTGACTTGACTGAGTTGGAAGTTTTTTTTTTGGAGATAATTCAATGAATGTGAAAATTAAAGTTTGTTTGAATATTGAAATAGATTTTTATATAAGACTTTAGATTTTTGATCGGTTTACTTGATAGAATATTAATTTAATGTAAAGGGCTTTGAAACGACTTGACCGATCTTTATTAATAATGTCCAGTGTCGCTGAGAATAAGACAACATCATTTTTTCATAAGCCTTTCTTTTTTGATTTCTGTGCCAAGTATTTGAATTTATTTTTTTAGTTCGTAACTAAAGCCCTGAGCTTTTACCTTCCTACCACAAACCTCTATTGTTTGATAGTCATTTTAGTAATGCTTTTGATATGATTTTTGTTCAGATTTTGTTAAGCTTATGAAAAAACTTAAATTTTACTTCAGAAAACAATTTATTTTTATCATGAATCGCTTTATACTTTTTCAATTTTGATGTCAATTTTTTATGCTCGCCGATAACTCTGTACCTTCTGGTATTTTCCAACTTACACCTTACGTGTTTTAATCTAGACACGAGTAAAATATTCAAAATTATAATTTTATATTTATAGTTAATTTTTCTCCTATATTTTACATGACTAGAATGTCTCCTTAAGCTTTATGTATCATATGCACAAATTCAAATAAAACAATCTGTCCCAGGATCACAATTGTTAAATTAAAGTATAACGCGGGATATCCCTCGGGTTAATCTAAAAACTTAAATTAACTTCCTCGACAATGTAAATAAAATGAAAACCTTTGTTTTTCTCTAACTTTCCGCATTGCGCCCACTCTTTCCAACATTTTTCTTTGTAGAACTCGGTAGCTGCAAATGTGAAAATGAGGGATTCCACCAAGAATGGGGAAAAATAACTCTCGGTTCTGCCTGTTTTTTCATGGAAAACTTTCCGAAGATTTGAAGAAAAAAATCACACTATGTTGCTGAGACTTGCGAATGATTTGCACAAATGCATGATTTATTGCCGAAAAGGAGAATTGAATTAATGCGTTGTGATACGTGGTTATTTCGAACTTCGATTTTTTTTGCATAAATTTTGAATGAAAGATTTTAATTAGGTAAAAGGTTTTTCTAATTCATTTGCGATTCCCAAGCACAAACACCTGCATACATATACATATATATATATAAAATTCTTCTGTACGGGTGTATGATTTGATACATTTCCTACACGGTTATTCGGATTTTGATAATTCTTTTTGGAGTTTGTCAAAGGAAATTTTCAATCAATCTGGAGCTATCAATTGGTGTTTCTACTAAATCTGATAAAAATTCTCGTTTACATACGAACACATTAGAAATAGTTTCCAAGAACAATATTATAAATCTTTCTTAAAAATTCTTTACACGGCGTGATATGTTAAAATGAATAATAACACTGACTCTGAAAATATGTATTGATTAAGCAATTAAAAGAAAAGAATTTAACCTATGATGTTTTAATGATAAGGGTGTGGAAACAGGTTAACTGTGACCATGCCTAAAACGAAACACTTAAAATCAATATTTTGTTTCACATGATTTGTAAAGAAAAGTCACAATATGTAAACCAATATAAAGTTACTTTATTTATTTTGATAAGAAAATATATATATATATATATATATATATATATATAAAAGTACATATAGAGTTTCATCGGTTGGCTTTTGAAATTTCGAAATCGCTGCCACCATTTTTGAGGAAACTTCAACCAAAGTTAAGTTTTGGATCACATACAGATGCATGCACATGGACCTTTTCCTATGTTGCTGTCAAATTCTGATGAAAATCTAAACCTTCTGAATAATTCATTTTTTCTATGTAAAATTACTATGTAAAACAGCACAAAATATATTTCATAAACATCTATCTCTCTATCTATCTATCCCTGCAATTTCATTTCTGTATCTCTTAATAAAACAATGGTACGTAATGCAGTAATATACTTTGTGTAGTGTAACTGTAAATCTGCCAAAAATCTAATTAGAACATGAAAAGAAACCAACCTGTTTATATACACAGAAATCTAGGTATGTATATAACAAACAAACACTTATACGAAAATCAGAATCCAACTGGTACGGTCAAAGAATTCTCTTCTAGAACGACTCGTCGTATCTAATGAACACAACGAAATTGGATAGAGCGAAATATGTGTGTTTGCTTGGAAAATTAGTGTAACGTGGAGGAATTTTCATTTCGATTGTATAATGAAAAATGTGCAGTCAAACAAGAAGTAGTAAGGGAGTTACATAAATAGAGAAAATGTACTTCTTTCCAACAAAAAGCTACATTTTACTTACATATGCAAAAAATACTTATATATCTCATATATAACCTTTACCTATAAATTAAATTTTATTTACAATTTGCAATAACTACATTTTTTAAAAACTGATATGATCTGTAATTATTGGTTAGCGGTTTTCAACCTGGGAGGCGCGCTTTCTCATGGAGGCGTCTAGATATGTTTTTAGAATGCGATTTTTGAAATTAACCCGAAATGTTTTGAAAAGATGTTAAAAAATAATTATAAATAATTAGTTTTTATGAAATGGATTGTATAAACAATTCATCCAAATATAACTTTCATTAAGTTTCTGGCATATCAAAGACGTCTACACTAATGTTTATCAATATTCATTTCCAAACACATGCTCTATATTATTATTAAGGTGGCAAAATTTCCAAAAGCAATTTGTCCAACAAATTTCTCTTTTCGTTTATTTCACGATTTATTTTCTTCCGAATGAATTTCAGTAGAGAGAAGACCGTGTCATATGCGGCAAATATTTGTTCAAATAATATTTATTCTGATAGAGAACGACCGACCGAGCAGAAGGCGCGTTCGCCTACAATGAGAGATATATTCAAGTTCCGAATGGAACTGAACAGAAACTTCTGATAATACTGTTTGATTTACCTCACTTTGTCATTATTCGAATGGTGTTTGCGATCGAAATTAATTACAGGGATAATATAGTCGAGATATTATAGTTATGATCTCTGATAGAGGTATATTGAGGCTTTGATGTTGGATTAGAGGAGGAAAATATTTTTGGTATATTCCATAAATCAAATTTTGTAGATAAGACGAAAATCATTATATTCGTGTTGAAAATTAGTAACATTCTAAAGTTGAAGCAGAGCTTCAACATATCTATTAATACTCGGGCGAAATTTAAAAAATATTTAAACTTGTGTCAGAATTCATTGAAGGTTCAAAAATACATTATGAACGAGTTTCAAATATTTTAAAGCAAAATTGTTTGATTTACAAGAATTCTTTACTATTTTACTTTTTATTAACTTCCCGAAGGAGAAGTTTATGTTTTCATCAAAAAATCCGATTCGCTAATTTTATGTTTTCGACGTTTCAAGCCATTCTGAATCGAATGAGACCAAATTTGGAAAAAGTATGTGTGTGTGTGTGTATGTGTGTGTGTGTGTGTGTGTATGTGAACAGATTTTTTGCCGTAAATCGACGTTTTCTCAAAAATGACTGGACCGATTTTAAAAATTTAAAAGCCATTCGATGTATCTCGATGAGGACTATCGTCTCTGAGTTTTGTGCGGCGATCAGCCGGGCCGTTTCGTTGTAAATTGCAGAAAGTGAAAAATTTTTCGCCCACGTTTTAGCCCGCAATTCTAAATCGATTCTGAAAATTCAAAAACCATTCGATAGATATTGGTTGGGAATCGTGCTGATTAGTTTTTGGTAAAGATCGGCCGAGCCGTTTTCTTATAATAACGTTTTAAAAAAAAAAATTTCGACGATTTTTATGATTTTTTTTTTTGACGTTAGATACCATAGTTTTCTAGGTCATACTAAATATTACGGCCCTACGACAACTCGTTTAGCTTTAAAAATTCGTCAAAGTTTGCAAAAATTGGACTAGTTTTTTTGACATTTGTCAAAATTAGACTTTTGATCGACGTTTTCTCAAAAACGCCTGAACCGATTTCAGAAATTTAAAAGCCATTTGATGTATTTCGGTGAGGACTATCGTTTGTCAGTTTTGTGCAACGATCTGCCAAGCCGTTTCTTTGCAATTTGAAAAAAAGTGTTAAACTTTTCGTTCATATTTAAGCTCATCCTACCGAACCGATTTTAAAAAATCAAAAACTGTTCGAAAGATATTAGTTGGGAATGGTACTGATTAATTTTAGGTGAAAATCTACCGAGCCGTTTTCTTGTAATTAACTGTTGAAAAAAAGTGTTAAATTTTTGTCCTCATTTAAGCTCATCCTACCAAACCGATTTTAAAAAATCAAAAACAGTTCGAAAGATATTAGTTGGGAATGGTACTGATTAATTTTAGGTGAAAATCTACCGAGCCGTTTTCTTGTAATTAACTGTTGAAAAAAAAGTGTTAAATTTTCGTCCACATTTAAGCTCATCCTACCGAACCGATTTTAAAAAATCAAAAACTGTTCGAAAGATATTAGTTGGGAATGGTACTGATTAATTTTAGGTGAAAATCTACCGAGCCGTTTTCTTGTAATTAACTGTTGAAAAAAAGTGTTAAATTTTCGTCCACATTTAAGCTCATCCTACCGAACCGATTTTAAAAAATCAAAAACTGTTCGAAAGATATTAGTTGAGAATGATACTGATTAGTTTTAGGTGAAAATCCACCGAGCCGTTTTCTTGTAATGAACTGTTGAAAAAAAAATTTAAGCCGATTTTCATGGAACTTTTTTTTGGCGATATACATCATGGTCTTATAGAACTTACTGTAATATTACGGCATTACGACAAGTAGTTTAATTTTAAAAATTCGTCAAACTTTACTAAAATTATTATCGTTTTTTAAAGTAGGATTGATGAAGTATATTATTTACACTTTTTTTGATTAAGTCAATTATTTACACATATCGGGAAGTTCATGTAACTTGCCTCAAGGCTAAATACCAAACCAACTAGTTTATTTCTTTATTATAAGCACTAATTACTCCATAGAAGTCCATATAAGATAAAACTAATATAGATTTATCATTAACAAGTCATTCTTTGTACACCACTAATTAATTACTTTTGACATAGATTCTAAATGATAATCATAGACATATTATTTTTGCTCATCTACAAATTTCATTAGAAATTTAGTTACGACAAAAAGTAAATAAAAAATGAACTATTGCTTTTTATATTGAAATGTTACTAACTAAATGATCATTTTCATTAACATAATTAATAAATAATTAAGTTTTGTAGTAAATCGTCTAAAGAAGTCATTGAGCCTAAACATAAAAAGCTAAGTAAAAATGGCATATAATAAATATGCCAAGGAATTTAAGGAATTCTGAATTAAATTTTTTTTTGCTTTTGATTTTACTGCAATGTTACTAAATTAATGTCTACTTCTTTCTATTAATGTAATTTATATAATAATATTTTTTTTGAAAACGATTTAAAAAATAGATGTACAAAAATAATAAATTTTGAATAAAGTTCTTGATGATATCGAATAAGATGTCATTTTTTTTGTATAGGGAAATGAACTATTAAAGTATTGTCGATTGATTTATTGACGTTTTGAGATGCAGGTTTTTGTTTTTACCTTCAAAATGTAAATAATTTTTTTATATTGATTTTTTGTCTATTAACTACTTGATTTATTGCTTGAGTTAAGCGAATTATAACTTACTTATTATATATTTATACATATAAAATATTATAAGCAATTTAACCAATTACCAGTAAAATTTATGATTCGGTTATTTAAAACAAAAATATTTAAGAATTTAGTATATCTTCAAAATTAATTCTACCATTTCAATCACGTACAGAAAGTGAAATTGCTTATTGAAATCTAACACTTCGTGAGGTGAATAATTTTGAATTTGCCGCTTCAACAATACTTGTAGAATATGATATTTTCAATTGGGCAAACACTTCCGCCTCGGAATCGATAATGGAGATAAAATTATATAAATATTTAAACTTAGCAGAATTGTTTTAATGGTAAACGTGCCTTGAAAAATCGAACGTGAAGAATTCGTGATTGTCTTTGCGGTTGCTGTCGAGTGTTTACTTTGATTTTGAGGTACAAAAATGATGTTTACCTATGTAATATGTAAAAAAATATTATTTTGTGTCTCAATGAAGTAATAATATTATACTTCAATAATAAAACAGTACCTACGTAAAAAACTATATAAAATCTATTTACGTAGGTAAATGGTTTAATCACTTTTAATATTATTTTATTCCAAAGACTTGTTAGATTAGATTTAATTTTTATAATCAGAAATTATTAGAGAGGTCAATTATTAAAAATATTTAAAAATACTTGATTAGTTAGTAATTATGTATGTAAGCGTCGCATCAAGAATGGAAAGAAGCTTTTCCAGAAATCAATTTAACAATAAGATTTATATCATATAATAAGCTAACATATTTTTTGTAATCCATTGACATTGCTTATCATTTACACATCGATATCATTATAATGTCATTGTCATTTTCTGAAGTAAACTGTACTATTACACTTAATGTCAGATATTCGCTTTGGAAAATTTCTTTGTGTTTCATAATGATAATAGTTTCTTGGAAATATTTTAGTTACTACGATAAATGGTAATTATTGAAAAGCCATGGTAATAGATGGACATATAATAGGCACATCCAAAATCAATATTTAGGAAAATTAATTTACGTTATATCAATAGTAAAGGTAACACTTATTATAGGAGTAAGGAGATTATTTGCTAGTGTAGTCGTATGTTGATTTTACTATGTAATCGTTTTTTTATTTGATTTACATACATAACGCATCAATAACAGTGACTATTAAAAACTGTTCATAACACGACTAAAAATACATATATTGTAAGAGAATGTTTTTAAAAATTTTAATCATGTAGTTTGCAGTTATTTGTGTACTTTCTATTAATAAAAAAATGTTCTTGTTAATTTATTTTATCTCCAGATAACATTATTCATTTTCAGATTTGATTAAATCGTATTGATCTTTTTCATATATATAATCAAATCAAATTATTGAAATATCGTGTAAAATTTTAAAAACTAAGGGTACAGCACGAGAAAAAAACAAAATCTATCAATATTATCTAAAACGAATCTCATAAAACATTTGATTTATAATAAATATAATAATTACATGAGTTTAACAAATTATCATTAGCATTATTTTGAGGTTTCAATGTTATGTTTATATTATTTTATTTTATTTTTGAGCTCCATACCAACAAACCGATTAGGACTTTTGATATAGTACTGAAATTACTACTTAGTATTACTAAAATTGCTACTAATTATAGTATTATTTGTACTTTTTGTACGACCTAAAATTTAGTATAGAACAATATTATTTTGCAAGCAATACAAACAATATTGATCATAATATTTAAAAAAAAAATCAGAATTTAAAATTCCAAAAATTGCATGTAACGTTACGTTAAAATATAACTAACAAAGATAGGATAATTAATTTTTTTGTAAAAAGCTATGTAATTAAGGTAAAGAATCATCATTAAAATTATGATGACTCTTAGCTGTTAAGAAAAAACAAACAAACAGTCTTCAAACTATTGAAATCATGTTAGCTATGAATGGTTGTCGCTGTTGTATTGCATGAATGTTGGTATGAATGATAGTATGGATCTATATATGATTACTATGTATAGATCCATATCATTCAACATTAACTATACGAGTAGTTGATGTAAAATGATAGATAGATATGTATATGGAGAGAGATCATACGTATATAGAGACCATCAGTGCGATTAGTGTTAATAAATCTGTTTCAATAGGACATATTCAACGTATTCATTATTTTGTCTTAAATTCTATCGACTTTTGATATATTACATTAGTTTTATGTGAATTTTCAATTGTTTTTAATATTTTTGCTTCAACAGTTTGAGATACCTACACTGGCATAGGCCAACGTTTTTCATAATTTTCAAAAACTTTACTATGCTTTACAAAAGCGCGTGTACATGTGATCTGAATAACTCTATTCGCCGCTGATCATCCCGTATGGAGCAGATATTCATCAAAGATAGAATGACGTTCCCGAATTGAAATTCCGGCGGAAAACCCATCTAGAAAATTCTTCCGCCGCTCTATGGCAAATGGCGTCCTCTGTTGTGTATAAATTTGTCTATTTGTTCAGTTCGGTGTGCCGTCGGCGTCGGCTCTATCGATTGTTTGACATGTGCCACATATGCATATTCATACAAAACGCCTGTTTGCCTACCGTTGTTTTTCCACCGGCGTTATGTCGTAACGAATAAACGGCCGAATCCATTACCGCCGCTTTTATAGACCCCGGTATCTGCAATATTTCGCTGTAGGATATACTTTTATATTGTATCGACGTGTTATAGACATTTATGATGTGACAGCCATATTGGAAAACGATCGAATGTTTTTTCATGTTCGATTTATGGACTAATCCCCATATCAAAAATATTCAAAGCCCTTGCATCAGAGCGTTTAATTTTTCTTGTTAAGGTACGTGAACAATAGTCTGGTAGATAAACACGTCATTAAAATCCAAGAGAATCAAATAACAGAGTAAGATACGAAATGACAATATTACACTTCATTGAGATCCCAGAGAATCAAATTTTTTTTTAACTACAAAAGGACAATGTTACCAATCTGTCTAACTAATATTGTTCTTCCTCTTCGTACAAGTAAAGATTTATAAAATTTTATATACTTTTTTAGATATACTCTAAGTAATATACTTTGATTTATATAAAACATAAGTGTAATTTATATGATTGATAAAAAATGACATTTTCATTGATAATGTAAAACATATACTTGTCGTCTCATATACAGCACCGATTTACCCTACATTCGTCAATAAGGTGAATATTTATACTATGGGCGCAATATTGAAATATTTAACAGATTTGATATTGGTAAAATACTAATATTTAGATAAGGTATCATCAGTATCATCTAAATAATATTTATTAGTCTATTTAAAATATACCTTTACATTTCATCAAATGTATTTAGCTATTACAAAAATACAAGGCAAACCATTGGGTTTTTCTTCTAGAAAATGCCACTTTTAATTTCCAAATCAATTACTCAATGTATATTTATAGACAGATTGTAATCCATATGTAGATAAAAATGTTTTTACCGTAAAATATTTGTTATTAACTTTCCATAGAGTAAGTTATTGTAATCGTCCAAAAATCGAAATTGAAAATTTTTATAGTTTTTCACCTTTTGAAGGTTTCTAAACATTTTGGCATAACATATAAAAAATGGATGTTTTTGTGTGTGTATGTTTATGTATGTATGGAGACTGTTTTTCGTTAACGTTATCGGGCGCACGGATCAACCCATTTAAATGATTCACAATATATTCCATTCTTATAGATAGGGACATGTACAAATTACTTTTTGGCAAAGGCTAGACATTTCGAGGACAGGGAGTTTAATGTGCAAAAAATATATTATTAAAAATGGCAGTTTTTGAGAGAACTGAACATCTCATTTGAATGATTCAAAAACTTTCTGCTTGTGTTGACATTGCTTTTGGGTGAAGATTTTTTTTATTCATTTTGTTCTTTCTTTAAATTTCCAAAAAAAAATTTTTCGCTAAATTCTATTCTTCCAGCAATTTTTCTTAAATCACGAGGCATACATTACTAGTTTTTTTTTTGGATTATTCGCTTGGTCAGATATTTACAAATTTGTTAAAATTGAGGATTTTTTTCTATTTCTATCGTTGATTCCATTTTTTTCTAAAAAAAAACAGTCATTAAAAAATTGCTTAAGTTAGTAATGATTTATATTGTATATCTATTTTTTCAATGTATATGAAATTAATATGTAGAAACTAGAAAAGCAATATGATTACCCTACATTCAGCTCAGTGAATGTGCAAAAGAACTATAATTAAAATGAAAATTGAATTGAAAGACACTTACAATACTATGTTTTAATAATATCGATGCATACAAGTTTATAGAATTTGTCGTCATTATCGAATGCAAACAAGTATTTAAATAAGAACGGACAAAACTCTTCGGACGAATTTATAATGTTTCAAGTCATTCGACTGACTTTTAATGATCACCAGCTTACAATCGTGCAAACAATTTAGATCTTATGCTTTTTCAGATACCTATATTTCACGATCAAATAAATTCCGATTTTTTTCAAAATATTGTAAGCATTAAACAACAAACTGTAAAATGAACGTCGAGGATTTCCATTGCGATCATCGTGCCTGCGGGCTAAAGCTGTATAAACTAACAATAAATCAAATCAAAAAAGCTATCGTGAGCTTTTTATGTATCCGAAGAACAAAAGCATAACCTAAATAACGCACCACAAATTTTCGCCCGCATCATAGCGGCTGCCCAAAGCGTCGAATATGTGTCCGTTCTGATTACGAGCGATTGAAACATGGGCGGACGAGGAAACAAAATTCTAAATCCATTTCGAATATAATTAGAATATATTTCATAAAATATCACACCGTTATAATTAGATAAATGTAACAGACTTACGTTGCAATACTATGAAGAAATACTATAATAAATGTACAAGGTTCGTGTTATCCGATGCACTACCTATGACTCATAATCAGTGGTAACGAACACTTGTTTGTTGTTAGACTGTATGTCTGATCTTCTTCAATTCAAGTGAAATTGCATTTTTTTTTTGACTTTAGTATGTTGAGAATTATGATATATGGAAAATTGATATAACTAGGTATATGTAATAAAATCGTGTATGAAGAATACACGATTTTATTAAAAAGGTTTAAAAGTTTTATTTGGACTTACTATAAAAAGTTGCTTAAGAAGAAACAAGAAGAATTTGTTTTTTTAGCTACAAATTATTTATGAGTTTACCTATATATCTTATATATAAAATTCTACTGTACTGACATATGAATGGAAACTCCTACACAGTTATTTGACTTTTGATAAATCTTTTTAAAGTTTGTTAAAGAAAATCTTAAGGATTTACTATAAAAAGTTGCTAAAGAAGAAACAAGAAGAATTAGTTTTTTTTAGCTACAAAGTATTTTGAGGTCACCTATATATCTTATATATAAAATTCTATTGCACAGATGTATGAATGAAAACTCCTTCTACACGATTATTTGAATTTTGATAAATCTTTTTGAAGTTTATTAAGGAAAATTTTAAAGATTCAAATGATTAGAAAAATATAGTAATATTGTAGAAAGAAACGTTTTTTTAATAAAAACAACATATCATTGTTTGATATTGAAAACATTTTGACAGAATTGTCACTTGCCAGAAATGTCATTTCACTTGAAATTTGATTTTTTTTTTTTTTTTGAACTCTGTTTTATTTAGCAATCAAAAATACATAAAGATTCCTATGAGCTGAAATGGCAATATTTAAGAGCGATGCCTAAGAAGAACTCCAATGAGATCTTCTCAGTTTTACAATTAATATGATAATATTATATCAGACCTAATCTAAGACTAAGTCTAAAGGCCATTGTCGTTTCAATCTCCTTATGCCAAAAGGTTGAGTAATGTCAACTATAGATGGTTTCAAATGTGAGTCCAGTTTGCGTTTGTATTTTTGAAATTTGAATTAAGGTTAAATAATGAGACTAGATATTATTTGAATACATTATAATCATAATTATGAATAAGAAAAATGTCATGTCTACATTATTGTTTCCAATAAACAGCTGAGATACGCAAGAAATTAAAATAATAGAATATGCAGTATATGTTTAGTAGATGCAATTATATAATTTATTTTGACAGATTATTATTTTTAACTAATGCAGTCGTTTGGTGCCTTACTTTACTAAATTATTTCACAATACAAAAAAACATTTTACTTATTCAAAAAATTATTTAAAAGTTTCATTGTGTCAAAAATGCATTTGGTTGCCATTAGATATGGAATATTTAGTTAGTTGATCGTATATGTAATAGTGCAGATATGAATAGAATTTGACAAATTATTTCACTTAAAATATGAGCTTAAGTAGTAGTGTATAATAAGTTATTAGTAAGTAAAATGTAATTAAGATGTTATAATTAATGCAAACCAATAGCAATATGGTACGAGATTGTCAAAATTATAGGCAACATTATTGCAGCAATTATTTTGGTTGGAAAAATGCAAGGTGATATTGTACTTTTATCGCGGATTCTATAATAATATATATATATATATATATATATATATATATATATAAATTTTTGGTGATAGTAAAAGAGAAAGCTAGAAAAAAATATTTGTGTTATCTGGCCTCATAACAAATTCCAACTTGGCTGCGCGAATTCAAAACAAAAGTGCAGGCACGTATCGCATTATTATTCTTCTCAATTCGCACCTTCATTTGCTTTTGGCTTTTCGTATTCATGAATGAATGGCCTAACCATTATGCCATAGTACGCCTTTTCCATATAGGGGAGACCGGAACTAATTTTCATACAATAATAATTTTTGACATAACATTCATTGGAAACGAAATATTTAACATCAACACTACCAGATCAAGATTAAAAGAAAAATGCAATATACATTAATATATTTCAATATGATGTCCATATAGGGGAGACAGGATCTAATATTCCTACAAAAATATTTTTGGACTTATAACATAGATAATATTTATTTTCAATTGTAATATTGAACGACAACACTATCAGGGCAATTACAAGGAAAAATTTTATTACAATGTAAATATGATGTCAATTTTCCAAAGCTCTGAAAATGGTCAGAAGAATGTGTATCATTAAAGTCCTTTTTTATGCCTGCAGTTTTACTTGTTGTTCAGCTAAGTACAGTTGTAAAATTTTTATAGGGTAGGGTTAAAAACCAAACTAATTATATCACAACAAATAACACGTATCAAACAAACTACTATATGTTCAATAAAACCCCCAGCTAATTCATCATTGTACAAATGTGTTTTTGCTGTTTTTCAACAATGTGTCTCCTAGTCCATTTTTATCCCATAGACCGCATAAAATGTATCAGCTAGGGGGCAAATAGGTCCAATGACTAATTTGTAAATTTGAAGGGATATTGCAAAATAATAGCAACATTTTCAAGCAATGCAAAATATATTTGGGGGTTTCTTTTTCACAGAGACGACACTGTATATGTAGACTGTAAAGAAGAGTTTATAATATTCAAATTTTATTTTAAATATTAAGAAATTGTTACTGATTTATTTAGTTTGTCAATATCTCCTGTCTCAATTTAATTAAGTTACCACAAGTATTTTGTATTATCATCAAAAAATTGTAAGACTCAATTTTTAAATGGTTTTCGGAGTTCAATGGTTTTTTTCCATTCCCATCCACTATCCTCTATATTTATCTCCAAAATACCTCTATCTCTTGATTTTTCGTACATTACAACGCAACCGTGTATAAATATAAATTCACGCACTGCACACTACACTAAGCAATGACTTTCTAGAAAAGTGAGCCGCCATACCATTCCGGCGAAAGGTTTGGGCGCACTGGGCCGGATAATCAAATTTACGCACCTTTCATCCACGACGCCTATGTTTTCCAACCCCGAGATAGTTAAATTTCGTGCCGTTGAATCTATTTTATCGTTAAACCCGGTAAGATATACTGATAATGGGATATTGGCATCTGTAATCCAGTTTCCGTGGACTTTACGAGTTTTGGTAATGATTTATTTATGTCGATGGTAAACGGATAGTTGATCAGTAAACCAAATTAGCATATGAGGAGGGGATGTTGATACTAGTTAAGAAGTGCTCAATTTTGGTAAAGTTTTTTCTGTCCTGTGAACAAAATATGAAACAAACAAGAAACATTAACCTAACGATATTTTTATGTTTTTTGGCGGGTGGTTTCAATATTTATTACTCTCTTTAACTGTAATATGTAAGTTCAAAATATTACATCGTTATTGCCTCAAATTTTCCATCATTTTTATTGTCAAAAATGAGATTTATTTATTTTGCAGAAATGAAAACGTATGTATAATACATACGTTTTATAATATATAATTTCGCTTTTTCTTTCAATTTTAGTTTTCTATCAAAATATAGATTTTTAGGCAAATTTTGCAGATAAAACGTTGGCAAAATCATTTTTATTACCGTTGCTAAAGAAAATTTGCCACTGTAAAGAATTTTTGTATTATTGAAAAATTTTATGTATCACAAATATTTAATGATGATGACTAATTGAGCACAAACTTCATCAGCTCTTTTTTGTAATTTTAATTATCTAAGAGGGAAATTCTTCTGTACTTCTTGGAAAAAGAATTGGAAAATATTTGGAGGTGAAAATCATTCGAAATTGAAAAATCAACATATGTAATTGTAACACGAAATTAAATCAGAAATATCAGAGATCTTTATTGTTTGTTAATGCCAACATTGCTCGAACTCCCAAGGTAATTGAAATAATTTTGAAAGTTGAAGTAAATTTATGCATAAATAAATAATTGCATAATTTACGTATCACAAATGTTAGACAAATTTAATGCTGATGATAACTTGAGCAAAAACTTAATTAGCTCTTTTCTGCAATTATATTCATCTGAGAGCAAAATTCTCATTTTCTACTTAGAAAAAAAAGTGATCCTTGCAAGATATTTGGAAATGCAGGTGAAATCAATTCCATATGCAAATCTAAAACGAAATCAAAAACAAAATATTTGTTTGAAAAATATCAGAGATCTTTACTAGCTAACTAGTGCCTTGGGTGTTCATATTGTCTTAAAAACTAATGTTAAAATTTGTCTTTTTATGTAAGACAGTAACCAAAAGCAAAATTTATAAACTTCTCATGATACGAATGTAATGGAAATAGTGATTTGAAGCATTTTTTTATTTTGTATTTTTTTTTATTTGTCGACTTGGAACAAAATGTTAATGCCAAAATGCTCAAACTCCCAAGGTAATTGAAATAACTTTAAAAGTTGGTGTGAATTTATGCATAAATAAACACGCAACCAAAAAGAAAATAAAACTAATAAAAAAACTAAAAAATTATTTTACAAAAATTAATACTACATTTAATTTGAAATGAATTATTTGGTTAAATATTATCCAAGAGAATCCACAAATCAACTGGCTGATACCAAACCTAAGTGTAAGGTCATATTTACCAATATTTGCATTGTAGATAGCCAAGTCATCAATTTTTGAGTGGAAAATGACAGAAAAATCTACTTTTTTGTCATCTGCATTTATATTTAAAATGTCAAGGTCACAGAATTTGCTGTACCTGTTGCTATTGTCAATGCAAATCTTGGTAAATATGATCTTAAACTTAATTTTGGTATAGTACTAATCTTCAACAACCTTGAATACTAATAATAAAAGCTTTATGAAATATTGATTATAAATGATTGGGTTTATTACCCATAACTAATGCCAATGTTCAACATCTCCATTTGACCTATGATGTCATGACACCCGACCACCTTTAATTCTACAAGTCAGATGCCTACTACGAAAGATTTCGGTGTCAGGTTCCAGTTCGTAGCATGTTGATTCCGCCCAGTGCCATCATGTTCCTCCTGGCTGTAACAGTGTTAAGATCATTAACTCATTACGTCACTCTAGGCCTTGTCACGTTGTCGCTCCGGGCGCCAAGTTTGACAAACATGCAGGCAGTACCTTCGAGCGTTCAATGATACTCTAACCAATCCCCTATTACACCATTACCCTATTACACTGTGGCATCTTACCTCTAGACATTAGAACCATCGGCCGAGTATAGTGGTGAGAAAATTTTGATTGGTAATATCGAAAAAGATATCGTCCACACTTCCACTTGCCATAATGTAAATCCAGTAGAACTAGGGAGAGCACCAGGTGGAGTGCTGGCAAGTTTTCATTAATATTTAATTCATTTTCAATGATGATGAAAAAACAATCAGAAGAAAGAAATATTATAAAAAAAATTAGATATATTAGATCAATATATATGTCTAAGCTCTCTGTTGAAAATAAGTTGCTGCTATATAAATCAATCATTAAACCAATCTGGACCTACGGAATTGAGCTCTGGGGATGTGCTTACAAATCAAATATAGCTATAATGCAGAGAACTCAAAATTTTAAGTACAATTATTAATTATCCGTGGTCCATAAAAAAAGAAATTATTCACAACGACCTCAACATGAAAACGGTGCATTTAACGTTCAAAAAATTCAAGGAAAAATACAAACGCAAACTGGACTCACAATCGAACCCATCAATAGTTGACATTACTAAACCTTATGGCATAAGGAGATTGAAACGACAATGGCTTTTAAACTTAGTCTTAGGTTAGGCCTAATACAATATTATCATATTAATTGTTAAACTGAGAAGATCTCATTGGAGCTCTTCTTAGGCATCGCTTTAAAATATTGTCACTTTAGCTCATAGAAATCTTTATGTATTTCTGATTGCTAAATAAAACGAGTTAAAAAAATATTGAGATCTCAGATCTAGTTCACCAAGAAAATTGTTAACAAAATATAGATGTTAATAACTATATTTAGCAATTTTAGTGCAGTAAAAATTATAATAATTTTATTGCCTTCAAACTTTTCATGAATTAATGTATTTTACTGCTTAAAAATAATTTTATTCTTCCACTGTTCTCCACCTTGTTAATTAATATCAAAGTAACTTATTATGATGGTGCAATCTTCCTTTGGAGAGCAAACAGTTTAACTTTCAGCAACCAAAGTTTCCAAGTAATTAATAACACCGTAACAGTCTTAAGACAATATTGGCATTTAAAACGCTTGATGTAACTTGTACCTATGACTATAAGTTATAAAGAACGACAAAAATTGGATAAATGAATCTTCATATAAATGAAATCTTAATAGTTAAGTCATTGATTAACAACTTGAAGTAATGTCAAAAATGATATATTTTTCGTATATTTTTTAATAGTTCCTCAACTATTTTTAAACGTTGGTGCTCAGAATTTTTATAATAACTGACATGTATGTTGAGTGATATCCATTTGTATTACACATGTAGAATAATTTTCAAAATATTATAATAATACTGTTTTTGAGTATGCATATTTACTTATTTATTTATTCATGTGCAAATCGTAATCAATAATAATATTATTTTGTGCTCTTTTTTTACAAAAAATTTTCATAAAAAATAATTAAAGTAAATGTCATAATGTGCGTAGTAGCTGCAACGTTTGCTTTTGCTTCTAAAATTAATAGAGCTGGAAAAAATGTTTGTAAAATATGAATAAAACATTTAAAGATCGAAGTGATATTATTTCGACATCGATCTGATGTCACAGCAACATCGAACTGTAACATCATCCTTTACCCCGTCTCTTCTTTAGGCGAGCTTTCGCAACCCATACGGGCGGTTAGTCTAAGGTCACTTATTATGCAGCCCGTATTCGCGCTACGGCCTAGATTAATTAATTCATACCGTTGTTTCCTTCGTGTTGTAAGATCGGGGTAAGACACTAAACGCGGACCATCCCCTATAGATACCTTCTACCCTCTACCTACCCTTCTAGATGTTTCGTTGGTATTTACGACGAGAACACCCAGGTAATATGGCCAGCACTTAATATACATGTGACCTTTATGTTTATTTATGCTATTGTGACGTTTATCATATGAGACACGTGCGTGAGTCGTTTTGTGGGCGTTAATTGAGTTGAAAAATTAATTTAAATTACAATGAAGCTGGTCTCGTTGTTGGCAAATGCAATTAGTTTAATACATTCTCCAAGTATTTATTTTGATAAAATAAATTAATATATATAATACTAATTGCTTCTCTTTCTGAAAATATTTTCTAATATTTGTTGTACATTAAATATATATTTTAAGTTAGCTAAGTTTGAAATCATAAGCGGTTTCTTCATATTTAAAAAAAAATATATAGCAATTGGAAAATCTATAAAAAAAATTATTACATCAGCCAGTAATTTTCTGCTTGACATTTTTACAACTAAACAGTACAAGTCATAAAATAATAATACTATTTCAATTATTATACAGGTCTATCGAATAAATAAAATATCAGCATTAATTCTATATTAATTCCAATATATAAAATTAAGCTTCGTCAAACTGTTTTGTGTAATTGCTTTGTTATCTCTTTTTTAATCAAATTATACCAGCTGAGCTCCTAATGCGATCAATGTGACGGTTTTGTTTATTCTATTCATTTCTAGCAAAATTATTGTGTGTGGGAATTTAATTTGATATTGTGATAAAATTAATTGTTTCAGTGACTTGCAAAAAGACTCTGATTATTTCATATGTATTATAGCTTTGAGCATAGTATTGAAAGGAATACTTTAAGTAAACACTACTACTCGTGAAAATAACGGATTTTCAGAGCGATATAAAATAACTGGTTGTTTTGTTTTTATACTTGATCATCCAGTTGGCTTAGTCGATTGCCTTATTATTACAACGAATTAGCAATACTCTATTACATCATCAAGCAAATATCACAATTAGTTTACTTTTTCTACTTTTTTGAGTAGCAATCAGAACTTAAGAGTTTTATAAGCTGCTGGGCTAATTTAATGACTACTACTACACCCGAATTACAGATGGCAACCCAAACAGTTGTCTTATCACTGTGTGATAAATTTTATTATTTCAATTGCCAGGTGAGGGCCATTTTCACTAGGTAACCGATATCACTACTGCTTGACATAAGGCTTCGAAGCGGGATCGAACCTGGGATCTCTGATTAAGGTCCAGTCGTTTTAGCCACTTTATCACCAGCCAATTTACTTATACAAAATTCACATGAAATATGAAATATGCAAAACTAATTTTAATGACATAATTTAATACGAAAAAGTATATTTATGCTATGAATTAAAATAAGATTAAATACCATTGTTGCTTATCAAAAACTGTTGCAGGTCATACCTTAACGTTATCCAAATTTGCATTCCAAACAGTTCCTAACTATATTTATCTTCGAGCTCTAATATAAAAATGTAACCGATTCCTAGTAAGTTTTACAATAGGTATTCAAAATCTTCCTCATACATCTAGTTGAGTCATAAAATTCGTTTCTCCCCTACTTCTGCTCGCACATTACTCATATCTGCTCCGTGCTCCGATATAATCAGCGAGGAGCATGAATACGTTCCGAAGGCCGTAAAGAAGGAATTCGCCCGTGCCATATAATAAGATTAGCCCCTGGCGGATTTTTGTTGCAGATATCGTCATGCTTCTATGATTTCTCTGAAATATCTATGATATTCACACCAAGCACACATTTTGCATTTCATATTTTTGAAGTACTTGTGGTGAAATCGATTACTCACGATTTGCAAACCGAAATCACTAAAGACATTAATATTAACACTCCAAGAATAATTAATTTTCCTGTCTAAACTTCTGCTTATATGCTTTAGCTTTCAGTTTCTTGTATTTTTCCCTCTCGTCCAAGTCATCAACCATCTGCATTCTTCTTCTTCCAGGCCTTTTAGTCCCTCTATTTTACCTTTGACGGCCCCATGCAGGACGCACTTCTTTTGCAAAATGGATCCGATCCAGTTTCACTTCTTTAGCACTTCTTTATTTGTTACCATATCTGCCAACTTTATCTTCTCCATTTCATTCCAGCACTACATTTCAAAACTCTCCAGATAGTTTTTGTCGGACTTTCCAAGAGTCCATGTCTCTGATCCGTACATAGCTATGCTCCAGACAATGCTTTAGTAGCCTTTTCCGCAAATTGAGACTCAGTGTGCTTGCCAGTAGCTTAAATCCTGGTATACCAATATATACCTGGTATATCTAATATAGTTTTGAGAATTATAATTAAGGCCAACTAGAAGTAATTCCTTCAAATATGATAAAATTACAAATATTAGAGTTAATATATTGATGATCAATAATTTTCGTGATTAATTAATTTAATTTTCATTTATTTTTTTAGTAGAAAAATTACCTAATTATAACATAGTAGTACCAAATTTTATAACCTCCATTCACTAATTTTCTGATATGATCCAATTATCACCGAATCCCTCTTACATATTTATGTAATGGAATTACATCTTCTATATACGTAACAATGTTATTAACTTTGCGAAGTTAAGTTTCCAGCCGAAGTTTAAATCTCGGAATAGAGAGTGTTATATTGTTTATACACGTACTAAATTTAATAATTAATTAGTTAAAATCCATGCTCGAAAGAGGCAAAGTTTGTTCTCTATATTCACAATATGTTATAGGGAAAAGTTGCAGGAAATTCGACTTGTTTTTGCTGCACTTTGCAGGATTTGAGAAATTGTATGGCAGTAATTGAAAATACGATGATTTATTAATGTACATTACAAATGCAGGTTAAATAAAGTAATTGTAATAGAGCTTGTGAAACTTGTGGTAATTATGCTATCTGTGTTTGATGAAAATTAAACTTGTCATAAATATAATCGTACAGGGAAAATTTTATCTGAATGTTTACAAGTTGTGTTCTCCTACATTATATTATAACATTATGAATTATTATTTGAATGTGTACCTCATAGAGAAATGTGATAAACCTTAAATTTTTATCTTTTCTCAATATTTTAAAACAGTCCATCCAGTTCATCCACAACTTCAAATCCGACATTCTCTTATATATTACCTAAACTCGGAGACAGGTTGTCAGAACTGGACATAACTGCATGAGTGCGATGTTGTGTTTGTATCCTCGGTTAAATTTATGGTCACAGGTACATTTATCATTGTCAGATATATAGTCCTGGTGAAAAAAGAATTGACCAAGTACTTACTGGAAATCGATGATCCTGGGAATCATCGTTTGGTATCATTTGTTAATAAATAGAGTGATTTTTTTTAATTGAATAAAAGTTTTTTTAGGTAAGTTTGTCCAGTTTTAGAAGCAATTCTTTCTAAATAAAATATTCTTACTTTCCATGAACCGTCTTGAAGTGATTAGGATGAGTGTGTTAATTAAAATTTAATATTGCAAGAAACTATTACATTAGAAACTAAGTAAGTGCGGGTTTCAGCTTAGATGGTTTCAATTGAAGTTTTAAGTTTGCTGACGTAGTCTAAACGTAAAATACCTTCTGTTAATAAAGGCAATAGAGTCAATAAAAAATAGAGGTTTGTGATCCATTACATAGTTTCTGTTTGTCTTTCACTGGAAGACAAGATGGAAAATCAAATCGAAAACTTTTATTCAGTTTGCTTTTTTTATTCTGCAAAAAGGTGGAGAGGAATGAGGCAAGCACCTCTAAAATTACTGTTAATGACCACAAAGTCTCAAAACACGACACGTCAAAATTTTGTTCAGGTAAATTTTTACTCAAAGATGAAGTAGACTCTGATCGCCCAGTTGAAGTTGACTAAAAATCATCTACTTTAAACTGTTTTCACCAACCAAATGATCAATTCTGATGTCTACATTAAACAACTCACAAAATTAAACAATGCAAAAAACGATCTGTATTGACAAATCGAAACAATTATTCATTCCATTATAGACATCACATATTTCTGGCCACTCGGCCAAAATTATTGGAGCTGGGTTGGGATTCTTTGCCATATCTACCATACAGACCTGACCTTGAAACTTCTGATTACTTTTTGTTCAGATCTTTACAAAACTTTTTGAATGGTAAATATTTCAATAATCATGATTGTGTAAATGTGTTCCATTCATTTTTTTGCTAATAAAAACCCGAACTCACCAAACATCTTGATCATGCATCTTCTGAATACTTTTTGTTTTGATCTTCACAAAACTCTATGTATCGTAAACCAATTAATGATCATGTTGATGTCAAATTGTACCTAATTCAATTTTTTGCAAATAAAAACCATGAGTTTCATAAAAATGAGATTGTATTTTTTTTTCAATAGCAATCAGAATACAGGACAATTCTATGAGCTATTTGTCTTATGTCTCATTCACTCGCACAAATACTCACACACTTTCAAACACACATATAAATTAATCTGATAAATATTACATTGTTAGTTAGAGAATCTCTTTAATAAGTGATTCTACTATTCTGTTCATATAAAGTTGTGGTAGTTCTAAGGGACCTTCATATTATCTTTGGGCAGCTTCTTCTTCAGTTTTCTTGGTGTTGGCGTCTCAAAAAGCTGGGTGACTATAGAGTTTGAATGATATTTTAATTTATGAAAATGTTTGACATTGTTGAGAGATTGTGAATGAAAGATGACAAAAAGTCATTGATCAAAATCTACAATACAATATAAAATAAAATGAAGTTGTTTAGTTCTGTGAAAATAATGTCTTTGATTTTCTAACAAAATCAGTTTCCAACAATAATAAAATTCACATAACAAATTCTACGGTTTCTGGTATAGTGGAAATATTCTATTTACAACTATTAGAGTAGTATTGTGTATCGAAAATAGTTCCATTACAAATGTATCAGCGATCTAAATCTCCCGACCTATGTATCTACCTTTGTTCGATACTTGTTGCATTGTTTTCCTAGAGTCAGGACGATATCGTATTGCTAGGAGTCGGCTATCAAGCCATCGGGGCCGATTTAATTAACCCGCGTGCCGGGCGCCGCGAGGGCGCGACACTCTCAGGTCAAACGACATGTGCGCACCGGACGCGGCCGCTCCGGGCGACCTAAGGCCTCACAAAGGCATCCGAAAACAAGTGATAACAATGGACGAGATTGTTGATACACTCTGTTGCATATAGATTATGTTTGCGACCGTTTTTGATAATGGATTGGATAATTGTTATTTTAATTGTTCTTGAATTTGTTTTGTTCTTGTTATTTGAATTGTTCTTGAAATTGTTTAGGGCACTTCAGATTAATAAAAAAGATAGTTAAAATTGTAACACAAATTGAAAAGATTCAAGTAAATAAAAAACTTGTTAATGGTGTTAAAACCGACAGAGTTATCTCGAAGTTATCTTCGAATATTTACTCAAATTTTGTTTACCATAAACACAATGTTACAGTAATTTTTTTTTCCAAATTTTCTGTATATAATTTAGATTAAAATTAGCCAGGTATTTACAAAACGTATTTCAGCACTATTTGTGGAATTTTATCATAGGGCATGGCGGCGCACAGAGGTCCAATTCGCCTTTGAGCAATTATATTGCGAAAACCAAATCATTTCACAACAAATAACACATATCAAATAAACGACTATCTGTATATGCCCAGTAAAACTCCCAGCTAATTTATCATTGTAGAAATATATTTTTTGCTGTTTTTCAGAAATTTATATCCTGATCCTTTTTACCCCTAAGGCGGAGTAAATTGGGATGGCCTGAAGGCAAACAGGTCCAATGGTTAATTTAAATATTAAATGGATTTTCCAAAACAATACCATTATTTTTCCATCAATTTTAAAAAACAATACCATCATTATTCAACCTATGCAAATATTGGTGCAATTTATACAGTGATAACACTGTAAATAACCTTAATCTGGTATTTTGTTCGAAATATTCATTAACAGAATTGGAATAAATATATATTTAATTTATCTTCTCTAAAATAGCTTTTTTAAACTGCAACAGGCGACCAACTAACAACGATAGAAAATACTTTTGTTATGGATTTTCAAACATTGCTGTTTATCTCCTGATAGCGACGTCATACGAATCAAGATAATGGCTGGTTACACATCTTTTTCCCTCTTCTTGCAAGTACTGTTGTTAAAACAATTTTAACTTGTTTTTGAGATACTGGTGGTGATTTTTTTATCTGGACATTTAGGCCTCGCTCTACCTTATATAAAATAACTGTGCAGCAACTGTGCATAAATTTCATTTCCTATAAAATTTGGACCCGGCTATGTTATATTAGTTTACAAAATTTAAATCAATATTTTTCATTATACGCCTTAACCATAAAATTTTATATTTCTGTATTTTTGTGATTACGACATAAAACTTGTTTTTCCAAAAGTACTCGAACACACATGTCCGAGACCGCGGCGGCTGTAAAACAATATTGAGAGCTTTCCAACTCACCTTTGTCTACCGAAAACAAAAAATAACTCACACTTCACTTGACATGGAGTCAAATGCAGGACTCTTCATTCCGTTGGCTGTAAATTATGGGAAACGGAACAACATCCTGTAATATAGCACGATGAAAGATAGAAATGGAAAAAACTCAGAACTGGACCGTTGGATTTTTTTTTATTGAGGATTTGGGCACTTATACGGATATACAAGGACTTGGTGGTCTCTGATTAATTATCAGAATTTTAATTGATTTTGTATAAGGATTGGGTGTTGAATCAGATTTTTGTCATTACTAATATGTATTCAATAAATTTAATTCATATTTGCTCGGGTCTCGAATTTAGTAATACCATAAAAATTTTGAATTTGAATTTTAACACAATGATATAGAATGACCATAAATAATATTTTGGTCGTTATCATTGTTAAAAAGTAATGTAACTGAGTGATCTTCATGTGATTTCAAATTATATGTATATGTATATATCACCAAGTAAAAAAACTAAAGCTATTAGGAAATCAGCATTATTAGCCAAACGTTTCAGTTTTTATCGAGACCGTCATTCAGTGAAAAACAGGAATGTTTTTATAATTAATTTAGAGAAAGAAAATATATGTACACATATCAGACTAATTAACACAATTCTAACACCAAGCTATCAATAGTTCAAACATTTAAAACTAATTATGAATTTAGTTAAAAAACTAGTTTTGTGTACATGGTTATGGTAAGACTGAGCGCTGAATAAATTTTAATAAAAAAAATTGCATAAAAATATATGATTTTTGAAAGTAATAAAAACAGAACCACTTCATTCAGTTATAAAATTGTTTGAAATTTGATCGAGGAATAAGGTTAAAAAAAGAGGGTTAAAGAAATTATGCTGAAGATTATTAATGTGTTCTGTGAGCATTGTTTTATTTTGATTCTTATTTTTTAAATTATTTCTTTGTTGACAAATTCCTTTGTGAAGATATCGCCTATGTAGAAACCGTTGCAGTTTAGACAATTTATGTTATATATATATATATATATATATATGTGTGTGTGTGTGTGTGTGTATACATAAATAACAGTTATGAAAATTTTACGCGTGTCGAAAAGTATCTGCAACAAAACCTAAACCAGCAACAACATAGTATTTTTTACGATATCGCTAAGTAAATTTTACATAAAAGTCCCATTAAATGAAAACAGCCATTTGTTACACTTAATGATATTATTTGACTATAAATTTCATTGACATACAAAATATATAACTAATCTTATTTAATGCTTTTCTGCACGCTATACAACTACGTAGTTAATTTTCTCTAGAGATTTTTGGCACGGTAAATGTACAGTGGTTCCTACACGGTTCGAAACGGGACTTTGTAGAGTAAAGTGTGGACCAGCCGAGGGAAATACTTTTTGAGCGAATTTATGAAATGGCCCCCGTGGCGTTATCACAGCCGAGGTATAATTTACGAACGTCCGAGTACAATCTCGACCGAAATGTACAACACAGATTCGCTTTTGAACGTTGGAAAATTTTGGAGATCAAATGGCAAATCTAAATCATTTTTATACTGAAATATTGTAACACGAAGCACGGTAGTAAAAAAAATCGATTAAGTGCTTTAAAAAAATTGCCACTTATAGTCACAAATATCAAGCGTTTTTTCTAACGATAGAGGAACATAAATTTCTGATTTTTTTATTTTACAAATGCTTCACACAAAGTTTTTCTACGAGAATCGTGTGGTAACATTATCGAGAAAAGCATTACCGGGGAACAAGGAAAACTTGGCGCATTAGCTTCAGGATGGAAACTGTTGAAAACATCAAGAATTGGAATTTTTATATTTTTGATAATGTACTCTGAGTTTTTGACGATAGAATCAAGTAGTTATTCTGAGATAATTATTCGTTATCATTATCATTCGTTAAAACTGATAATGAATTAATTTTCTGAAACGAACCAACAGAATTTGTGAGAAACATATCTGACATATCGATTGTTATTAGTGTCGTTCTGTTAGTTCCATATTTCTAAATAATTAAGAAGATAGTAAATAAATGATATACTTAGCTAGATAAAGTAAACATATAAATAGTAAATCTATCTTATTGTGATCACAGCTATAAATGTGCACACTTGACTACAACAATCCATTTCAATAAAATAACGTCACTGATGCACGATTTATAGAAAACAAACTCTTTACCAGTTTTTTTTTCTTTTGCTGGCGCCAAGTAAGTGCGACGTGAAGGTTTTCTAAGAAAATGTAACGAGAATGACGACGAGAATTTTCCACAATGCGTTTGTCTGATTCATCTATAAGAGGTTGTGGAAAATTATTTTGCGGCGCCATAGACGGATATAGTTTCTATTATTATAGTAATATATAGACCACCCTAATATTTAAGCTTATCTTTTAAATTTAATGATATATTTGTTCTGCAACTAAATCATTTCAAAACTTTGTTTAATTATTCTTAACGCAAATTCACGAAAGAAATAGTAGAGTCATGCCAAACCATACCTCATTGAGCAATAGCTGCAATTGGAACTACATTCATTTTGCCAAATATTGTGATTTTTTGTTCAAGAATTATCAAATCTATTCTTTTTTTGCATGTCCGATATAATACATATCATTGTATGCAAAATCAATTATATTTGAATCATAAAAGAGTTTAATTTCTGAGGGTAAAAAACTTTATATTTAACACTCTTAAAGTATAAACTGCATTATATAATGAAATACATATTTTAGAAGTGATAAATTGAAATAATAGTTTAATTATGAATTATTTTAATTTTAAATTTCATATATAGTTTCAGAAAAACATAGTGCTTGGAATTCGTTGTCTTTATTTGTCTTTGCGAACACTAGAAAACATTATTTAAATGCTTAAGCTGATGTAATATACCCACAGGATTCTAGTGCAAAATTTAATTCCATAAGAGATGAAATAAATTAAATTCAAAGTTTATATTAGGAACAACAATATAAGAGAAATCACAAACAGACAAACCAATCAAATTTTTATTGATTTCTATAAATCTAATATAAATTCATTTATCTAAATCCGATTATACACAGGTATATATTTTTATTTATATATAATCAGCTTCCGTATATTCGCTATTAATATATTTTGTGGGATGATAGAATATATATTGAAAATACATTTTTTACAATAGAAAAATAGATTGAAAATGCTGAGAACCGTTTCAAAAGTTTTCTGTGCTGAATGCGCCATCGTTCCAAACAGAAAATTGTAAGGCAATAAAAAATTTTATTGGGTTTATAGTGTTTACTGCTTTTTCGATTCGCATTATATACGTTTTTCAACGTCAGTCAGATAGTAAGGAATTTACATTATTTTATTCTGATCATTAAAATATTTCTTACGACTCTGACTTTGGATTTATTATATCTCCTAAAAGTCGGGGACTTTTTATTTTATTGTAAAAATTGTCGATATTGGTTTTTATTTGAGCAGTATTATCTTTGCGAAGGAGAAAATTATGTTTCAGAAAATCCTTTAGTCTTGATGATTGAGGTCAATCTAAATCTTTTGACACCTAGATTTTACTTCTTCTCGTTTATTCGTTTGCATCGATTACCAAAATTCATGAACCATTTGATGAAACTCGGTATCGACTATCTTGTTGATCAGTTTTGCTGGATAATTGGCTGAGCCACTTTTTGATAATGAGGAGATCAGGACAACATTTTCGTTTTAGTCAAAAACCCCTTCGAAAGGTTTCATTTCACTAAAAAAAATTTTATAAAACGTCCATAGTGAATACTGCAAATATTTAGTCTCTAATGCTTAATAGCAATTCATCTATTCTTTTCACGCCCTTTGTAAATTTGTAGATCTATATATAAGACATCCACTCAGCCAGGCCTTTAAGAAATAAATAAACACGTATTTTTCTCTATAAAATCCTTCATTGAACCCATCGAAATTGCGATGCAATAAATACTCGAATCTTTTTTTTCTAATCAACCCTTTCTTCGGCACCCCCGTCAAGTGTCCTTGCGGACCGATAAGGTTAGTATCGCTTCAGGATGGCAGACTATACGACCTTTATCGAAATTCCATCGGTTCCCTCATCTCCAGAGATAAAGGATTCGTTTGACAAGTATAAGTATTGGATCAAGGATTTGTTTCAAGCCGAAAGAAATAAATTTGGTGTAGGTTTCTGCGTAGTAAACTTCTTTTCGAATTGAAAAATTAATACGATTCGTCTGGATACCATTAATTCTATTCGGTAGGAGAATACATTTTGTTTGATATATTTGAGGCTAGTCGAAATTCTTTTACAAAAGGTTTTTTGGTATTTATAAAATCGTGGAAAAGTATTTTTAGATTCAAATATTTCATTTATTTGATGGAATTACACAAATAAAGTATTGCAGCACTATGTGTATTCAGAATTATGAGGAATGTAGGGAAATATATGAAATTGCAGAACAAAATAGTTTCAGATTGTAGCGAAATGTAGGCTAATATTAAATTCCGTTATGTTTTTGGAATAATACTAAATTTTGTATGTCTATATAATTAAATGCAGGCGCGAATAACCGTGGTCTTATAAGTATTTCATATTCTTACAGACTTTTTTGGAACAATTTTATAACGATGCATAAGTAGTGTTTGATATAATTGTTTACTCTCTTTTTTGTTATTCTGGCACAGTCTTAACAAAATTGCACAATTCCGTACAAATTCTGTTTATATTAAAAAAATTGTAAGAGCTACCAATAAATTAAACAGCCCAATACGAATGTGACATATGTGATTTTTATCATTAAAGGTACTGAACTAGGCAGCAGTGATTGAATTAATCCAATGATTCCAATGAATTACCAGTATCTAAATAAATATGTAATTAAAAAATTAACAAATGTCACTGCTGTTGAAAAATATTCTATGGTATCAATTAAACTAAAACTTTACTCTAATAATCAATAAACATTTAACTTTGTAGCAAATAATTTCTATCTTCACGCAGTCATCTGAGAGAAAAAACGATTCTCGACTATTCGAAAAATAAATGTTCTTTTTTTTTAATATAAAATGAATACAGTGCAAGTTAAATAGAATGAAATGAATTTCTCCTGGTTACCGTATCGGCCAATTGAATTATAACCGTGACTGGGAAATGGTCTGAAAATATAACATATATGGAATCGTGCTGATTGTGCAGTTTGAATCAACGAAATACCGACGCTACCAGAGATGGAATAATAGATGGATACTATATAGTAAATGTATTACATGATGGTCTATTTTTATACATACCTTCGTGCACTTTTATTACACTTTTGAGTTTTTTATTTCAATTAAACGGCTGCCAGATGGATTAGTAGTAGATGTATAAAATATTATAGAGGATTGTCAGAAAATTGTTTTATTTTTTTGTCTCGAGTTATTTGAACACTATGAAGTGACCAATAAAACATACATAATAAAATTGCAAACTAATTCACAATTAGAGTAACTTCAATATTTTGCAGTGCGCTCATGAAAATTACTGTTTTTGGTTTAAAGCTTCATGCTAGTTGCTTAATTTTGTACGAATTTTAATTATATGAAACTAATATTGTAATAATTACAAACAACAACAAATGGGTTTTTAGTTTAGGGAAATTTAATATTTTAATTACTACAATGACAATATAATGTCTTAACTTCATTATAAATGATGGATAAATTCTATATCTATATCAATTATAAAATTAGGTATTTTATTTGTTGTTCAAATTAACGAATTCCATTGCTAATTTTATTTTTTTATTTTATTTTAAAATGATAATTTTTATCTTATGGCTTCAAAGAATATTTTGTAGTAAATTTTAAATTAATGATTTAATAATAACAAAACATACAAAAAAATTTACAAAAAATTATTTTTTATTCTAGGTATACCTAATAATGACTATTGCGATTATTCTAATAGCTATTTAATTAATCCATAGATTTTATTCTTCTCAAGTCTGAAAGCATGGATAGTATTGTATAATTTTAAATCTAATTTATTAAGATGGTTTATGATACTTGCCTCCTAATTTTAAACGTAGTTTCTAATTTTCTAAAAATGGCCTAATTGCTAATGGTAATTTCTAATTACCTGATTGGACATATCTTATGCTGAAATTGCTTATCTTTAAATCTTGTTTTGAATAATATAATTATGAATCTTGATTCAAACATTTGCTTGATTTGTAACATATTGTACAATTTGATATTTGTGTAGTTAGTTAGAAACTATTATCTATTTCTGAAATATATATTCAACATCATTTCTCATATTTTCATCTACCATTTTAATTATTGGCATACATCTATTTTTTATAGCAAATGCCTTTTGCTTTTATAGCAAATGTGCTTTTATATACATTTTACCTACATATCATGATAAGTTTAAGTACATCCAATTGCAGACAGAAACTGTTTCCTAAGCTATTTTAGTAATCATAAAACATGAAAAAGCCTTTATTCCTATACCGTTTGTTCTGTCATTAGTTCTAGAGAGCACGCAAAACTTTTATTTTATTTCCGATCCAGGTAACAGAATGAGGTAAGCTAAGTCCCTTTTAACACTGGGAATTCAGGATAACGATAAGCAAAAAATAATTTTATTCAGTAGAATTGATATGGAGGATATAAAAAAATATTACTTGCTCAGGTCAATAATATTTCTTTTGCCAATCCATTGCAATATCTTCTGCAATCATTGTGTTTTATTACCGAGTTTTCATGTTATTGTCGGGTTCTCCACCGTTTTATTGTTATTGTCGATCGGCTTAGTGAAAACTGGGCCTAACAAAATTTATTACTCGTACAAATTAGTTCATGAAATGCGTGTACCTTTTTCCCTTAATCGTATATAACCTCGGTCAGATTTATGACATCCGAAATACCTACGTATTAAAAAACAATAAAGTCCGACATTGCTTCACTATCGTTTTATCAATAAAGGGAGAGCTGGAGATTGACTTTGATTTGCTATTTTTATTTTAGTATTGAAACTTTATTTGGGAGTATAATGGTTACTTTTAAATAGCTATCGAAATTGGTGACAAAAATAATTAAAATATAGACCAAATCTAATAAATCTATATTTAAAAATAAGAGCATAAAATTGTGGAATAATTACTTACTCTCCAATATTTCATATGAAAATTTTAATAAGGTAATGAAATGAAATTACAATTACGCATTATCAGAATCAAAATTCTAGTGCATTGGAATAAAATAATCACAAATAATTCTTTTTTTTTATAAAAATGACTAGCTTACGCCCAAGTCCCAGTCAAATATCGTTAGTCATGGCACGCCAGGGTGATTCGTTCGCCATGTCCAATTACGCATTCATGGCCATAGGAGATGTTCCAAAACTTATAAATCTGGATGCGATTGATCGTGTGATAATATTTGACGTAAATAACTTCCTATGTCCGACCAAAGCACAATAGCATAATTTCCTGTCGTTATACCGGGAAACCTTTCTATTCAATATGGATCGGGTTGCTAAACGATTTAGGAACTTATTTCCTAGAGATAATAATCGAATGAAATGGTTCAAAATCATCGGCAGTAATGAATTAGAATTATTCCATAAGATGGCTATAATTTGTTATTTTCATAGCTACCAATTTTGATTTTTTATCAAATTAAAGCTACTGAAAGTTCATTCCATATATATTTTTGTATGAATTTCAGTATATCCCATGCAGAAATTTCAGTTTTTATTATTGTTCGATATAATATGCGAATTGTTCGATATAATATCGAATCGTCATACAAATCGGTGCAATAACTCGCCTTGGGGGTATTGTGCATTTTTATATTCACGTTGTATCTTCTGAAGGATCGGAAAATGTGCCGGTCGGTACGATTTATTTCAAGAACATGCTCGTTATTGAAGGAAAAGAATTTACAACGAATCTTGTTCCACGGTGTAGATCATGAATAAATGTCAAGATATTAATTTTAGATATGCACATAAGAAATGGTGAATGAAGGCGATTTTTGTGTTTGGTATTGGATTTTTTTTATGTGTAAGAGTATTGGTTTCTTGGAAATTCAAAAAAAGTATTTCATTATCGATAAATGAATTGACTCAATAATAAATTCAACAGACCTAACTCTTTATATCACTTTTTGCTAGAATTTTATGTACTAGCTTTTGTGGAAAATAATAATAAGTTTACTGCTAAAATGTTTTCGATGTGCAACATTGCGTGGCAATAAGTGATTGACATTTTGCATATTTGCCTTAAGTGCACTCGTTTCTCGGTGACATATATACATCTTACTTACGTCTTGCAGTTTATATAAACTGGCAGAAGCGAACTTTACTTATTTTAAATAAATAGCAAATGGAATTTAAATTACTATATTGTCAAACATTCCAAATTGGGTAAATTAAAATATACTAAATTTTGTTCGACGAATTCACATCAGCACATGCACACACACACATATATATTTATATATCACATATATCATGGCAGCTGCCATAGAATTGAATGCAAATATTTAGAGAGCGTTCGTATTATTGAATCCTATATGCGTGTAATATTGCATTCAAATATGCTGCTCAAAATCGCTTAAGATTGGCATTGGATTTTAAACATTTTGGAAATGTATACGCTTTTCAGAAAATTCTGAATATTTCACTACCTACTGCTGTTTCATTTTATTTCTTATATGAAGTATTATTATCTTGGTACATTCATATGCTCAATTAATAAATTCCTCGAAAATTGTTATGAAAAATTTAATTCTATCAACAAAAACTCACGAGTTTTTGATCCTCAATTAACTAAATCAAAATATTGGCCTAAACTGTAATACATGAGCTGATGGGTACATTTATTTATATTTGTATTTCTAATTATTAATTTCCAAAGTTCATGTATACTTGCCCTGGGAATTTATATCTATAACCATCTGTC
>NW_020539725.1:51309740-51343676 GCF_003426905.1 Ctenocephalides felis | reverse complement strand
CATGCATGGCCGGTAATCTCGGAACCAACGTCTGTAACCCGAGTTTAGTTAGAGCCCCTGCCGCCGGTCGCGCTTGTTTTTTTTTTTTTTTTTTTTTTTCACTTTGAAATCGAATTTGACATATGACAGATACTTAAATTAAACATGGCGTCCATTGTAATAAATTTTTCATGGAGAGATAACCTAGACAATATAAAAAATGCTTGTTAGAGTAAAAAACAAATAAGCTGTCGAAGTGCATTGTTTAACGAAGAAGAAATACCAAGAAAAATGCATGTATTATGTAGTTCCAGCGAGAAACGACGAAGTAAAAGTAAAATAAGTAATAATATTTGCCGGCTTTCAATCTAAGTGAGTACTTTTTATTAATATGCATACTTCGAATTACTTTCATTTGATTGTACTATTCTGATATGATTTTCATTACAGTTTAATAATTCAGAAATAATTGAGACATTTAACTATATCAATACTAGAAATTTAAGGTTATAAATAGATAGAGAGAATTCCTGTCAGCTCTCTGAAAGGTATGTTATTAAATAACTAAATATAAATTAATCTTGTTCTAATAATGTAGGATCATAACTAATAATTCTACATCGATTTTTTTCAGCAGTATAAAAGGAAAATACGTTCAAATGTAAAATGTTTAGACGGTTTACTAAACACTTCACAAGTGTACAAGTATTGATATGAGATGAATGAATACACAGGAAAAAACAATAAGAATGAAGTCTGAAATGTGCTGAAATCTTTGCTGATCTCCCACTAATATTGAACAGTACGACTCGTAATATATATTAAGTCAGTTTGGAGAACATACTAAAAAACCTAATGATATAATCGTAAGTGAAAGGAAATTCTCAATTAATGGTGAAATTCTAGCTAGTGCAAAGGTTAATTTAGTTTGGCTATGTCACAGGAAAAGTTTTTAAGTATTATAATTTCATTTTGATATTACAAGAATATTATTATCTTGTTTTGTTTAATGATGATAAAGGGAATCACATTGTATAGATTTTCAGGAACTGTCAAATGACAGGCAAAGTATAATCATGATTAATGATAAAATTCTAAAAAGCAAAGGGATAAAACACCTTAATGTGCACTTGCTTATTGCATTTGACTATTCTGAAAGAGATGTCAATAGCTTTACTCTAAAATGTCTTATTGTAGATGCTATAAGAAAACTATTAAGTACTGTTATAATAATATCAATGATTGTTGTTTTTCTTTAAGACAATGATAATAATGACATTTTGAACAAACATTTGAATGCACATTAACAATAGCGCAGAAAGATTCCCAAATAGAGACTGTACATCATAGATATTATGTAACTTAATGTTAATCAAATAATATAATTAAATATATATATATATATATATATATATATATATATATATATATATATATATGGTTATATATTGATCTGAATCAATATCAATCAAAGAATTGTGGTTATATATTTATATGTATATATAATAATAATATATACATTCATGTACATTTCTATTCTTTTTGTGCTCAGCTTGAAAGGCTGATATGCTAAAAGATATTACAACATTACACACACATATATATATATAATATATATGTCTATATATATATATTGTATCTATATATATATATATTCTCTATATCTATATATCTCTCCTATTTGTATCTATATATATACATTGTGGATAGCGTGTACATTTAGTCCATTTTCTGCTTTTCGCACATAGTTTTTACCGCTACTACCCTCTATTATAATCCTATATAATGTGATATATATATCTATCTATATCTATATATCTCTATATATCTATCCCTTGTGGATAATGTGTCTATTTATGTACCTTTTATGCTATGTGTGCTTTGTTATAAAGAGAACTATGTAGATATAATGTAGAATGTTTTTGTGAAAATAAATGCTTCAAAATTTTTTTTGTTTTCAATTTTTTCTTTTTTTAAATTTTGAATTAAAACGGTCCATATAATTTTGGTTCATTTCTATAGTATTTGTTTTATACGCACCCGTTCAGCGACTAGTGCCATCTGTAGCGCGGGGCTTCAACTAACACAGGAATGTGGCAACGAAATATGGCCCGAGAGAGCGATCTATATACTCTTCTTTTATCTATGTTTTATAATGTTTCAAGTCATTCGACTGACTTTTAATGATCACCAGCTTACAATCGTGCAAACAATTTAGATCTTATGCTTTTTCAGATACCTATATTTCACCATCAAATAAATTCCGATTTTTTCCAAATATTGTAAGCATTAAACAACAAACTGTAAAATGAACGTCGCGGATTTCCATTGCGATCAACGTTCCCGCGGGCTAAAGCTGTATAAACTAACAATAAATCAAATCAAAAAAGCTATCGTGAGCTTTTTATGTATCCGAAGAACAAAAGCATAACCTAAATAACGCACCACAAATTTCACCCGCATCATAGCGGCTGCCCAAAGCGTCGAATATGTGTCCGTTCTGATTACGAGCGATTGAAACATGGGCGGACGAGGAAACAAAATTCTAATCCATTTCGAATATAATTAGAATATATTTCATAAAATATCACACCGTTATAATTAGATAAATGTAACAGACTTACGTTGCAATACTATGAAGAAATACTATAATAAATGTACAAGGTTCGTGTTATCCGATGCACTACCTATGACTCATAATCAGTGGTAACGAACACTTGTTTGTTGTTAGACTGTATGTCTGATCTTCTTCAATTCAAGTGAAATTGCATTTTTTTTTTGACTTTAGTATGTTGAGAATTATGATATATGGAAAATTGATATAACTAGGTATATGTAATAAAATCGTGTATGAAGAATACACGATTTTATTAAAAAGGTTTAAAAGTTTTATTTGGACTTACTATAAAAAGTTGCTTAAGAAGAAACAAGAAGAATTTGTTTTTTTAGCTACAAATTATTTATGAGTTTACCTATATATCTTATATATAAAATTCTACTGTACTGACATATGAATGGAAACTCCTACACAGTTATTTGACTTTTGATAAATCTTTTTAAAGTTTGTTAAAGAAAATTTTAAGGATTTACTATAAAAAGTTGCTAAAGAAGAAACAAGAAGAATTAGTTTTTTTTAGCTACAAAGTATTTTTGAGGTCACCTATATATCTTATATATAAAATTCTATTGCACAGATGTATGAATGAAAACTCCTTCTACACGATTATTTGAATTTTGATAAATCTTTTTGAAGTTTATTAAGGAAAATTTTAAAGATTTAAATGATTAGAAAGATATAGTAATATTGAAGAAATAAATGATTTTTTTTAAAAAAAAACATATTGTTTGACATTAAAAACATTTTGACAGAACTATCACCTGCCAGAAATGTCATTTCACTTGAAATTTGTTTTTTTTTTTTTTTTTGAACTCTGTTTTATTTAGCAATCAAAAATACATAAAGATTCCTATGAGCTGAAATGGCAATATTTAAGAGCGATGCCTAAGAAGAACTCCAATGAGATCTTCTCAGTTTTACAATTAATATGATAATATTATATCAGACCTAATCTAAGACTAAGTCTAAAGGCCATTGTCGTTTCAATCTCCTTATGCCAAAAGGTTGAGTAATGTCAACTATAGATGGTTTCGAATGTGAGTCCAGTTTGCGTTTGTATTTTTGAAATTTGAATTAAGGTTAAATAATGAGACTAGATATTATTTGAATACATTATAATCATAATTATGAATAAGAAAAATGTCATGTCTACATTATTGTTTCCAATAAACAGCTGAGATACGCAAGAAATTAAAATAATAGAATATGCAGTATATGTTTAGTAGATGCAATTATATAATTTATTTTGACAGATTATTATTTTTAACTAATGCAGTCGTTTGGTGCCTTACTTTGCTAAATTATTTCACAATACAAAAATTTTTACTTATTCAAAAAATTATTGATGTCAAAATCATTGTGTCAAAAATGCATTTGGTTGCCATTAGATATGGAATATTTAGTTAGTTGATCGTAAATTGAATAGTGCACATATGAACAATATTTGATAAATTAGTTCACTTAAAATATGAACTTAAGTAATTATGTATAATAAGTTATTAGTAAGTAAAATGTAATTAAGATTATAATTAATGCAAACCAATAGCAATATGGTACGAGATTGTCAAAATTATAGGCAACATTATTGCAGCAATTATTTTGGTTGGAAAAATGCAAGGTGATATTGTACTTTTATCGCGGATTCTATAATAATATATATATATATATATATATATATATATATATATATATATATATATAATTTTTGGTGATAGTAAAAGAGAAAGCTAGAAAAAAATATTTGTGTTATCTGGCCTCATAACAAATTCCAACTTGGCTGCGCGAATTCAAAACAAAAGTGCAGGCACGTATCGCATTATTATTCTTCTCAATTCGCACCTTCATTTGCTTTTGGCTTTTCGTATTCATGAATGAATGGCCTAACCATTATGCCATAGTACGCCTTTTCCATATAGGGGAGACCGGAACTAATTTTCATACAATAATAATTTTTGACATAACATTCATTGGAAACGAAATATTTAACATCAACACTACCAGATCAAGATTAAAAGAAAAATGCAATATACATTAATATATTTCAATATGATGTCCATATAGGGGAGACAGGATCTAATATTCCTACAAAAATATTTTTGGACTTATAACATAGATAATATTTATTTTCAATTGTAATATTGAACGACAACACTATCAGGGCAATTACAAGGAAAAATTTTATTACAATGTAAATATGATGTCAATTTTCCAAAGCTCTGAAAATGGTCAGAAGAATGTGTATCATTAAAGTCCTTTTTTATGCCTGCAGTTTTACTTGTTGTTCAGCTAAGTACAGTTGTAAAAATTTTTATAGGGTAGGGTTAAAAACCAAACTAATTATATCACAACAAATAACACGTATCAAACAAACTACTATATGTTCAATAAAACCCCCAGCTAATTCATCATTGTACAAATGTGCTTTTTTGCTGTTTTTCAACAATGTGTCTTCTAGTCCATTTTTATCCCATAGACCGCATAAAATGTATCAGCTAGGGGGCAAATAGGTCCAATGACTAATTTGTAAATTTGAAGGGATATTGCAAAATAATAGCAACATTTTCAAGCAATGCAAAATATATTTGGGGGTTTCTTTTTCACAGAGACGACACTGTATATGTAGACTGTAAAGAAGAGTTTATAATATTCAAATTTTATTTTAAATATTAAGAAATTGTTACTGATTTATTTAGTTTGTCAATATCTCCTGTCTCAATTTAATTAAGTTACCACAAGTATTTTGTATTATTATCAAAAAATTATAAGACTCAATTTTTTAATGGTTTTAGGAGTTCAATGGTTTTTTACCATACCCATCCAGTATCCTCTATAATTATCTCCAAAACACCTCTATCTCTTGATTTTTCGTACATTACAACGCAACCGTGTATAAATATAAATTCACGCACTGCACACTACACTAAGCAATGACTTTCTAGAAAAGTGAGCCGCCATACCATTCCGGCGAAAGGTTTGGGCGCACTGGGCCGGATAATCAAATTTACGCACCTTTCATCCACGACGCCTATGTTTTCCAACCCGAGATAGTTAAATTTCGTGCCGTTGAATCTATTTTATCGTTAACCCGGTAAGATATACTGATAATGGGATATTGGCATCTGTAATCCAGTTTCCGTGGACTTTACGAGTTTTGGTAATGATTTATTTATGTCGATGGTAAGTGGATAGTTGATCAGTATACAAATTAGCATATGAGGAGGAGATATTGATATTAGTTGAGAAGTGCTCAATTTTGGAAAAGTATTTTTATATACTGCTTTTTCTGTGGTCCTGTGAACAAAATATGAAACAAACAAGAAACATTAACCTAACGATACTTTTATGTTCTTCTTTGGGTGGTTCCAATATTTATTACTCTCTTTAATGTTCAAAATATTACATCTTTATTGTCTCAAATTTTCCATCGTTTTTATTGCCGAATTTGCAGAAATGAACATTTTATAGATGTTACATTTGAATTTGCTTTCTGATATTGAATTAATTTGGTTTGTTGCAATTTCAATTTTAGTTTTCTATCAAAATATAGATTTTTAGGCAAATTTTGCTGATAAAACGTTGGCAAAATCGTTTTTATAACCGTTGCTAAAGAAAATTTGCCACGGTAAAGAATTTTTGTATAATTGAAAAATTTTATGTATCACAAATATTTAATGATGATGACTAATTGAGCACAAACTTCATCAGCTCTTTTTTGTAATTTTAATTATCTAAGAGGAAAATTCTTCTGTACTTCTTGGAAAAAAATTGGAAGATATTTGGAGATGCAGGTGAAAATCATTCGAAATTGAAAAATCAACATATTTAATTGTAAACGAAATTAAATCAGAAATATCAAAGATTTTTATTGTTTGTTAATGCCAACATTGCTCGAACTCCCAAGGTAAAGGAAAGTTGAAGTAAATTTATGCATAAATAATAATTGCATAATTTACGTATCACAAATGTTAGACAAATTTAATGCTGATGATAACTTGAGCAAAAACTTAATTAGCTCTTTTCTGCAATTATATTCATCTGAGAGCAAAATTCTCATTTTCTACTTAGAAAAAAAAGTGATCCTTGCAAGATATTTGGAAATGCAGGTGAAATCAATTCCATATGCAAATCTAAAACGAAATCAAAAACAAAATATTTGTTTGAAAAATATCAGAGATCTTTACTAGCTAACTAGTGCCTTGGGTGTTCATATTGTCTTAAAAACTAATGTTAAAATTTGTCTTTTTATGTAAGACAGTAACCAAAAGCAAAATTTATAAACTTCTCATGATACGAATGTAATGGAAATAGTGATTTGAAGCATTTTTTTATTTTGTATTTTTTTTTATTTGTCGACTTGGAACAAAATGTTAATGCCAAAATGCTCAAACTCCCAAGGTAATTGAAATAACTTTAAATGTGAATTTATGCATAAATAAACACGCAACCAAAAAGAAAATAAAACTAATAAAAAAACTAAAAAATTATTTTACAAAAATTAATACTACATTTAATTTGAAATGAATTATTTGGTTAAATATTATCCAAGAGGAATCCACAAATCAACTGGCTGATACCAAACCTAAGTGTAAGGTCATATTTACCAATATTTGCATTGTAAATAGCCAAGTCATCAATTTTTGAGTGGAAATTGGCAGAAAAATTCACTTTATTGTCATCTGCATTTATATTCAAAATGTCAAGGTCACAGAATTTGCTGTACCTGTTGCTATTGTCAATGCAAATCTTGGTAAATATGATCTTAAACTTAATTTTGGTATAGTACTAATCTTCAACAACCTTGAATACTAATAATAAAAGCTTTATGAAATATTGATTATAAATGATTGGGTTTATTACCCATAACTAATGCCAATGTTCAACATCTCCATTTGACCTATGATGTCATGACACCCGACCACCTTTAATTCTACAAGTCAGATGCCTACTACGAAAGATTTCGGTGTCAGTTCCAGTTCGTAGCATGTTGATTCCGCCCAGTGCCATCATGTTCCTCCTGGCTGTAACAGTGTTAAGATCATTAACTCATTACGTCACTCTAGGCCTTGTCACGTTGTCGCTCCGGGCGCCAAGTTTGACAAACATGCAGGCAGTACCTTCGAGCGTTCAATGATACTCTAACCAATCCCCTATTACACCATTACCCTATTACACTGTGGCATCTTACCTCTAGACATTAGAACCATCGGCCGAGTATAGTGGTGAGAACTGGTCCACACTTCCACTTGCCATAATGTAAATCCAGTAGAACTAGGGAGAGCACCAGGTGGAGTGCTGGCAAGTTTTCATTAATATTTAATTCATTTTCAATGATGATGAAAAAACAATCAGAAGAAAGAAATATTATAAAAAAAATTAGATATATTAGATCAATATATATGTCTAAGCTCTCTGTTGAAAATAAGTTGCTGCTATATAAATCAATCATTAAACCAATCTGGACCTACGGAATTGAGCTCTGGGGATGTGCTTACAAATCAAATATAGCTATAATGCAGAGAACTCAAAATTTTAAGTACAATTATTAATTATCCGTGGTCCATAAAAAAAGAAATTATTCACAACGACCTCAACATGAAAACGGTGCATTTAACGTTCAAAAAATTCAAGGAAAAATACAAACGCAAACTGGACTCACAATCGAACCCATCAATAGTTGACATTACTAAACCTTATGGCATAAGGAGATTGAAACGACAATGGCTTTTAAACTTAGTCTTAGGTTAGGCCTAATACAATATTATCATATTAATTGTTAAACTGAGAAGATCTCATTGGAGCTCTTCTTAGGCATCGCTTTAAAATATTGTCACTTTAGCTCATAGAAATCTTTATGTATTTCTGATTGCTAAATAAAACGAGTTAAAAAAATATTGAGATCTCAGATCTAGTTCACCAAGAAAATTGTTAACAAAATATAGATGTTAATAACTATTTAGCAATTTTAGTGCAGTAAAAATTATAATAATTTTATTGCCTTCAAACTTTTCATGAATTAATGTATTTTACTGCTTAAAAATAATTTTATTCTTCCACTGTTCTCCACCTTGTTAATTAATATCAAAGTAACTTATTATGATGGTGCAATCTTCCTTTGGAGAGCAAACAGTTTAACTTTCAGCAACCAAAGTTTCCAAGTAATTAATAACACCGTAACAGTCTTAAGACAATATTGGCATTTAAAACGCTTGATGTAACTTGTACCTATGACTATAAGTTATAAAGAACGACAAAAATTGGATAAATGAATCTTCATATAAATGAAATCTTAATAGTTAAGTCATTGATTAACAACTTGAAGTAATGTCAAAAATGATATATTTTTCGTATATTTTTAATAGTTCCTCAACTATTTTTAAACGTTGGTGCTCAGAATTTTTATAATAACTGACATGTATGTTGAGTGATATCCATTTGTATTACACATGTAGAATAATTTTCAAAATATTATAATAATACTGTGTTTTAGTATGCATATTTACTTATTTATTTATTCATGTGCAAATCGTAATCAATAATAATATTATTTTTGTGCTCTTTTTTTACAAAAAATTTTCATAAAAAATAATTAAAGTAAATGTCATAATGTGCGTAGTAGCTGCAACGTTTGCTTTTGCTTCTAAAATTAATAGAGCTGGAAAAAATGTTTGTAAAATATGAATAAAACATTTAAAGATCGAAGTGATATTATTTCGACATCGATCCGATGTCACAACATCATCGAACTGTAACATCATCCTTTACCCCGTCTCTTCTTTAGGCGAGCTTTCGCAACCCATACGGGCGGTTAGTCTAAGGTCACTTATTATGCAGCCCGTATTCGCGCTACGGCCTAGATTAATTAATTCATACCGTTGTTTCCTTCGTGTTGTAAGATCGGGGTAAGACACTAAACGCGGACCATCCCCTATAGATACCTTCTACCCTCTACCTACCCTTCTAGATGTTTCGGGGGTATTTACGACGAGAACACCCAGGTAATATGGCCAGCACTTAATATACATGTGACCTTTATGTTTATTTATGCTATTGTGACGTTTATCATATGAGACACGTGCGTGAGTCGTTTTGTGGGCGTTAATTGAGTTGAAAAATTAATTTAAATTACAATGAAGCTGGTCTCGTTGTTGGCAAATGGCTTGGATTTAATATATGATGATTCTAGTCACTCTATATATTTCTAGACTAGTAATTAAAAGCAAATTACGTTTAAAAGATTAAAATTAGAATTAATACATTCTCCAAGTATTTATTTTGATATAATAAATTAATATATATAATACTAATTGCTTCTCTTCTTGAAAATATCTTCCAATATTTGTTGTATATTGAATATAAATTATAGGCCAGTTAAGTTTGAATTTATAAGCGTATTCTTCATATTTACAAAAAATGTAGCAATTGGAAAATTTATAAAAAAAAATATTACCTCAGCCTGTAATTTTATTTTTTATATCATTTTTACAACTAAACTGTATAAGTTATTTAATAAAAATACTATTTCAATTATTGTACAGAGCTATCGAATAAACAAAATATCAGAATTAATTCTTTATTAATTCCAATATATAAAATTAAGCTTCGTCAAGCTGTTGTGTGTAATTGCTTTGTTATCTCTTTTTTAATCAAATTATACCAGTTGAGCTCCTAATGCGATCAATGTGACGGTTTTGTTTATTCTATTCATTTCTAGCAAAATTATTGTGTGCGGAAGTTTAATTTGATATTGTGATAAAATTAATTGTTTCAGTGACTTGCAAAAAACTGTTTATTTTTATATATCTTAGCTTATTATATGTATAATATTAAATGAAATATTTTAATTAAACACTATGATTGTACTTCTATCTTTAGCTTTACTTTTACCTCTACCTCTATTTCTACCTCTAGCTTTACTTTTACCTCTACCTCTATTTCTACCTTTACTTATCTCTTTGTCTTAACCTAGTTCTTTACCTTTGCCTTTACCTGTACCTTTACCTCTGCCTGGTCCTTTTCCTCCACCTTTTGCCTTCACCTTTACTTTCAATTTTATCTTTACCTCCACCTTTGCCTTCACTTTACCCATACCTCTACATCTACCTTTACCTGCACTACGTCGTCCAAAGTAAAATCAAAGGACTAAAAGGACTGGGAATAAAAAGAATGTAGATGGTTGATGACTTGGACGAGAAGAGAAAATACAGGAAACTGAAAGCCAAAGGTGAAGCTACCTTTTGCCTTCACCTTTACTTTTAATTTTATCTTTACCTCCACCTTTGCCTTCACTTTACCCATACCTCTACCCTACCTTTACCTGCACTACGTCATCCAAAGTAAAATCAAAGGACTAAAAGGACTGGGAATAAAAAGAATGTAGATGGTTGATGACTTGGACGAGAAGAGAAAATACAGGAAACTGAAAGCCAAAGGTGAAGCCACCTTTTGCCTTCACCTTTACTTTTAACTTTATCTTTACCTCCACCTTTGCCTTCACTTTACCCATACCTCTACCTCTACCTTTACCTGCAATACGTCATCCAAAGTAAAATCAAAGGACTAAAAGGACTGGGAATGAAAAGAATGTAGATGGTTGATGACTTGGACGAGAAGAGAAAATACAGGAAACTGAAAGCCAAAGCATGGAAGTAGAAGTTTGGAAAAAAATATTATTCTTAGAGTGCTAATATTAATGTCTTTAGTGATTTTGGCTTGGAAGTCGTGTGTAATCGATTTCACCACAATGCAAATAACTACTTCAAAAATATGAAATGTGAAATGTGTGCCTGGTGTGAATATCATAGATATTTCTGAGAAATCATAGAAGCATGACGATATCTGCAACAAAAATCCGCCAGGGGCTAATCTTATTATATGGCACGGGCGAATTCCTTCTTTACGGCCTTCGGAACGTATTCATGCTCCTCGCTGATTATATCGGAGCACGGAGCAGATATGAGTAATGTGCGAGCAGAAGTAGGGGAGAAACGAATTTTATGACTCAACTAGATGTATGAGGAAGATTTTGAATACCTATTGTAAAACTTACTAGAAGTCGGTTACATTTTTATATTAGAGTTCGAAGATAAATATAGTTAGGAAATGTTTGGAATGCAAATTTGGGTAGTGGTAAAGGATCATTCGTAACAGTTTGTGAAAATCAACAATGTTATATTTGTAGGAGTAAATTAGTTCACACGTGAGTACGTAGCTAGAACGACTAGGCCTGAATCAGAGCTTCAGGGTGCTATCCTGCTTAGAGTCCATGTCTCTGATTTGTACAGAGCTATGCTCCAGACATAACGCTTTAGTCTCTTTCGCAAGTAGACCCTCAGTTTGTCGTCAGTAGTACCAGTAAACCTAACCTACCTGTTGTACCAATTTAATTATTTACATAAACAAGTTATTGTAATTCAATAAAGTTTTAACTACTGTAATGAATTTAGCTATTCTAGAAGTTATTCTTTCAAAAATTATAAAAGAGCAAAAAATTGGGTTAATTTATGATAAGTCAATAAATTTCTTGATTTGTTTTTAATTTTTTAATAGAAAAACTACCTAATTATAACATAGTAGTATCATTTTCTTTACCTACAATTTACTAAATTTCTCATATGATCCAATTATCACCGAATTCCTCTTACATATTTATGTAATGGAATTACATCTACTATATACGTAACATTGTTATTAACTTTGCGAAGTTAAGTTTCCAGCCGAAGTTTAAATCTCGGAATAGAGAGTGTTATATTGTTTATACACGTACTAAATTTAATAATTAATTAGTTAAAATCTATGCTCGAAAGAGGCAAAGTTTGTTCTCTATATTCACAATATGTTATAGGGAAAAGTTGCAGGAAATTCGACTTGTTTTTGCTGCACTTTGCAGGATTTGAGAAATTGTATGGCAGTAATTGAAAATACGATGATTTATTAATGTACATTACAAATGCAGGTTAAATAAAGTAATTGTAATGGAACTTGTGGAACTTGTGGAACTTGTGATAATGTTAAATGCTATCTGTGTTTGATGAAAATTAAACTTGTCATAAAGATAATCAAGCTGTGTCCTCCTGCAATATATTATAACATTATGAAATAATATTTGAAAGTGTACCTCGTAGAGAAATGTGATATACCACAAATTTTTATCTTTTCTCAATATTTTAAAAACAGTCTATCCAGTTCATCCACAACTTCAAATCCGACATTCTCTTATATATTACCTAGACTCGGAGACAGGTTGTCAGAACTGGACATAACTGCATGAGTGCGATGTTGTGTTTGTATCCTCGGTTAAATTTATGGTCACAGGTACATTTATCATTGTCAGTTATATAGTCCTGGCGAAAAAAGAATTGACTAAGTAGTTACTGGAAATCGATGAACCTGGTAATCATCGTTTGATATCATTTGTTAATAAAGGGAGTGAGTTTTTTAATTGAATAAAAGATTTTTTTGGGTGAGTGTACAGGTTTTGAAACACTTCTACTTTAAGAAGTGCTGCTATTATGTCATTAGGATAAATGTGTTAATTAGAATTCAATATTGCAAGAATTTTTTTGGTTGGAAACTAAGTGACTGCGGTTTTCAGTTTAGATGGTTTCAATTGCAGTTTCAGGTTTTCTGACGTAGTCCAAACGTTATGAATACTTTTGTTGCTGGATAGTAGATAATTTAAATGTCTATCAGTAAGAAAGAGTTTTTTTATCCAATACGTAATTTTCGTTTGGCTTTCATTAAACGATGAAAAATCAAATCGAAATTTTTTGTCATTTGGCTCTTTTATTTCTAATTTCTGCGAGGATAAAGAGACATTTTAAGCTTACTAAACTTTAAAGCTATTTTTAACTACAAAGCCGACAGTATATCAATATTGGTTTACCAAATTTTATTCTGGTAATTTTTTACTCAAAAATTAAAAATGCTCTGTTCATCTGGTTAAAGTTGATTAAAAAAGATTTGTTTCCTTGAACTCTTACTACCAGCTAAATGTACCTGATCAATTCTGATGTCCACAATAAACAACTAACAAAATTACATAATGCAATTGGTAAAAGCGGTCTGAATTGGCAATTGGAACGGTAATTTATTCTATTATTGATATGAAATATTTTTGGTTTGGTTGAAATGTTTTGCCATATCCACCAAACATCTTGACCCTGCACCTTCTGAAAACTTTTTTGTTTCGATCTTTACAAAACTCCTTGAATGGTAAACAATTCAATGATTATGATGAAATGAAATTTTACCTGATCCATTTTTTTGTTAATAAAACCCAGAATTTACCAAACATCTTGATCTTGCACTTTCTGAATACTTTTTGTTTTGATCTTCACAAAACTTTTCAAATGGTGAACAATTCAATGACCATGTTGGTGTTATATTGTAACTGATTAAATTTTTTTACTAATAAAAACTAGAATCCATTAAAACATCTTGACCTGCACCTTCTGAAAACTTTTTGTTTCGATCTTTACAAAACTTGCTGTATGGTAAACAATTCAATGATCATGATGATGTCAAATTGTACCTGATTAAATTTTTGCTGATAAAAACCAGAATCCACCAAACATCTTGACCTTGCTTCTTCTGAACACTTTTCGTTTAGATCTTTACAAAACTCTTTGAGTGGTAAACAATCCAATAATTATGATTGTGTCAACTTATTCTTTTTTTTTGTGTCAACTTTTATTTTTGCTAATAAAACCCAGGACCCACCAAGCATCTTGACCACCTTCTGAATACTTTGTGTTTCGATCTTCACAAAACTCCTTGAATGGTAAACAATTCATTGATCATGTTGGTTTCAAATTGTACCTGATTAAATTTTTTGCTAATAAAAAACAGAATCAACCAAATATCTTGACCTTGCACCTTCTGAGTACTTTTTGCTTTGATCTTTACAAAGCTCTTTGAATAGTAAACAATTTGATGATCATGATGGTGTCAAATTGTAATAAAAACAATTTTTTGCAAATAAAAACCAGAATCTTCATAAAAGTTAGATGATGATTGAAAGATGACGAATAGTCATTGATCGAAATAGACAAAACCATACAAAAGAAAGTTATTTAGGTTTGTGAAAATAATAATAATGTCTTTGATTTTCTAACAAAATCAGTTTCCAACTTAATAATAAAATTCACATAACAAATTCTACGGTTTCTGGTTTAGTGGAAATATTTTATTTACAACTATTAGAGTAGCAGTCAACGTGTAAAACTTACTATTGTGTATCGAAAATAGTTCCATTACAAATGTATCAGCGATCTAAATCTCCCGACCTATGTATCTACCTTTGTTCGATACTTGTTGCATTGTTTTCCTAGAGTCAGGACGATATCGTATTGCTAGGAGTCGGCTATCAAGCCATCGGGGCCGATTTAATTAACCCGCGTGCCGGGCGCCGCGAGGGCGCGACACTCTCAGGTCAAACGACATGTGCGCACCGGACGCGGCCGCTCCGGGCGACCTAAGGCCTCACAAAGGCATCCGAAAACAAGTGATAACAATGGACGAGATTGTTGATACACTCTGTTGCATATAGATTATGTTTGCGACCGTTTTTGATAATGGATTGGATAATTGTTATTTTAATTGTTCTTGAATTTGTTTTGTTCTTGTTATTTGAATTGTTCTTGAAATTGTTTAGGGCACTTCAGATTAATAAAAAAGATAGTTAAAATTGTAACACAAATTGAAAAGATTCAAGTAAATAAAAAACTTGTTAATGGTGTTAAAACCGACAGAGTTATCTCGAAGTTATCTTCGAATATTTACTCAAATTTTGTTTACCATAAACACAATGTTACAGTAATTTTTTTTTCCAAATTTTCTGTATATAATTTAGATTAAAATTAGCCAGGTATTTACAAAACGTATTTCAGCACTATTTGTGGAATTTTATCATAGGGCATGGCGGCGCACAGAGGTCCAATTCGCCTTTGAGCAATTATATTGCGAAAACCAAATCATTTCACAACAAATAACACATATCAAATAAACGACTATCTGTATATGCCCAGTAAAACTCCCAGCTAATTTATCATTGTAGAAATATATTTTTTGCTGTTTTTCAGAAATTTATATCCTGATCCTTTTTACCCCTAAGGCGGAGTAAATTGGGATGGCCTGAAGGCAAACAGGTCCAATGGTTAATTTAAATATTAAATGGATTTTCCAAAACAATACCATTATTTTTCCATCAATTTTAAAAAACAATACCATCATTATTCAACCTATGCAAATATTGGTGCAATTTATACAGTGATAACACTGTAAATAACCTTAATCTGGTATTTTGTTCGAAATATTCATTAACAGAATTGGAATAAATATATATTTAATTTATCTTCTCTAAAATAGCTTTTTTAAACTGCAACAGGCGACCAACTAACAACGATAGAAAATACTTTTGTTATGGATTTTCAAACATTGCTGTTTATCTCCTGATAGCGACGTCATACGAATCAAGATAATGGCTGGTTACACATCTTTTTCCCTCTTCTTGCAAGTACTGTTGTTAAAACAATTTTAACTTGTTTTTGAGATACTGGTGGTGATTTTTTTTATCTGGACATTTAGGCCTCGCTCTACCTTATATAAAATAACTGTGCAGCAACTGTGCATAAATTTCATTTCCTATAAAATTTGGACCCGGCTATGTTATATTAGTTTACAAAATTTAAATCAATATTTTTCATTATACGCCTTAACCATAAAATTTTATATTTCTGTATTTTTGTGATTACGACATAAAACTTGTTTTTCCAAAAGTACTCGAACACACATGTCCGAGACCGCGGCGGCTGTAAAACAATATTGAGAGCTTTCCAACTCACCTTTGTCTACCGAAAACAAAAAATAACTCACACTTCACTTGACATGGAGTCAAATGCAGGACTCTTCATTCCGTTGGCTGTAAATTATGGGAAACGGAACAACATCCTGTAATATAGCACGATGAAAGATAGAAATGGAAAAAACTCAGAACTGGACCGTTGGATTTTTTTTTATTGAGGATTTGGGCACTTATACGGATATACAAGGACTTGGTGGTCTCTGATTAATTATCAGAATTTTAATTGATTTTGTATAAGGATTGGGTGTTGAATCAGATTTTTGTCATTACTAATATGTATTCAATAAATTTAATTCATATTTGCTCGGGTCTCGAATTTAGTAATACCATAAAAATTTTGAATTTGAATTTTAACACAATGATATAGAATGACCATAAATAATATTTTGGTCGTTATCATTGTTAAAAAGTAATGTAACTGAGTGATCTTCATGTGATTTCAAATTATATGTATATGTATATATCACCAAGTAAAAAAACTAAAGCTATTAGGAAATCAGCATTATTAGCCAAACGTTTCAGTTTTTATCGAGACCGTCATTCAGTGAAAAACAGGAATGTTTTTTATAATTAATTTAGAGAAAGAAAATATATGTACACATATCAGACTAATTAACACAATTCTAACACCAAGCTATCAATAGTTCAAACATTTAAAACTAATTATGAATTTAGTTAAAAAACTAGTTTTGTGTACATGGTTATGGTAAGACTGAGCGCTGAATAAATTTTAATAAAAAAAATTGCATAAAAATATATGATTTTTGAAAGTAATAAAAACAGAACCACTTCATTCAGTTATAAAATTGTTTGAAATTTGATCGAGGAATAAGGTTAAAAAAAGAGGGTTAAAGAAATTATGCTGAAGATTATTAATGTGTTCTGTGAGCATTGTTTTATTTTGATTCTTATTTTTTAAATTATTTCTTTGTTGACAAATTCCTTTGTGTAGATATCGCCTATGTAGAAACCGTTGCAGTTTAGACAATTTATGTTATATATATATATATATATATATATATATATGTGTGTGTGTGTGTGTGTATACATAAATAACAGTTATGAAAATTTTACGCGTGTCGAAAAGTATCTGCAACAAAACCTAAACCAGCAACAACATAGTATTTTTTACGATATCGCTAAGTAAATTTTACATAAAAGTCCCATTAAATGAAAACAGCCATTTGTTACACTTAATGATATTATTTGACTATAAATTTCATTGACATACAAAATATATAACTAATCTTATTTAATGCTTTTCTGCACGCTATACAACTACGTAGTTAATTTTCTCTAGAGATTTTTGGCACGGTAAATGTACAGTGGTTCCTACACGGTTCGAAACGGGACTTTGTAGAGTAAAGTGTGGACCAGCCGAGGGAAATACTTTTTGAGCGAATTTATGAAATGGCCCCCGTGGCGTTATCACAGCCGAGGTATAATTTACGAACGGCCGAGTACAATCTCGACCGAAATGTACAACACAGATTCGCTTTTGAACGTTGGAAAATTTTGGAGATCAAATGGCAAATCTAAATCATTTTTATACTGAAATATTGTAACACGAAGCACGGTAGTAAAAAAAATCGATTAAGTGCTTTAAAAAAATTGCCACTTATAGTCACAAATATCAAGCGTTTTTTCTAACGATAGAGGAACATAAATTTCTGATTTTTTTATTTTACAAATGCTTCACACAAAGTTTTTCTACGAGAATCGTGTGGTAACATTATCGAGAAAAGCATTACCGGGGAACAAGGAAAACTTGGCGCATTAGCTTCAGGATGGAAACTGTTGAAAACATCAAGAATTGGAATTTTTATATTTTTGATAATGTACTCTGAGTTTTTGACGATAGAATCAAGTAGTTATTCTGAGATAATTATTCGTTATCATTATCATTCGTTAAAACTGATAATGAATTAATTTTCTGAAACGAACCAACAGAATTTGTGAGAAACATATCTGACATATCGATTGTTATTAGTGTCGTTCTGTTAGTTCCATATTTCTAAATAATTAAGAAGATAGTAAATAAATGATATACTTAGCTAGATAAAGTAAACATATAAATAGTAAATCTATCTTATTGTGATCACAGCTATAAATGTGCACACTTGACTACAACAATCCATTTCAATAAAATAACGTCACTGATGCACGATTTATAGAAAACAAACTCTTTACCAGTTTTTTTTTCTTTTGCTGGCGCCAAGTAAGTGCGACGTGAAGGTTTTCTAAGAAAATGTAACGAGAATGACGACGAGAATTTTCCACAATGCGTTTGTCTGATTCATCTATAAGAGGTTGTGGAAAATTATTTTGCGGCGCCATAGACGGATATAGTTTCTATTATTATAGTAATATATAGACCACCCTAATATTTAAGCTTATCTTTTAAATTTAATGATATATTTGTTCTGCAACTAAATCATTTCAAAACTTTGTTTAATTATTCTTAACGCAAATTCACGAAAGAAATAGTAGAGTCATGCCAAACCATACCTCATTGAGCAATAGCTGCAATTGGAACTACATTCATTTTGCCAAATATTGTGATTTTTTGTTCAAGAATTATCAAATCTATTCTTTTTTTGCATGTCCGATATAATACATATCATTGTATGCAAAATCAATTATATTTGAATCATAAAAGAGTTTAATTTCTGAGGGTAAAAAACTTTATATTTAACACTCTTAAAGTATAAACTGCATTATATAATGAAATACATATTTTAGAAGTGATAAATTGAAATAATAGTTTAATTATGAATTATTTTAATTTTAAATTTCATATATAGTTTCAGAAAAACATAGTGCTTGGAATTCGTTGTCTTTATTTGTCTTTGCGAACACTAGAAAACATTATTTAAATGCTTAAGCTGATGTAATATACCCACAGGATTCTAGTGCAAAATTTAATTCCATAAGAGATGAAATAAATTAAATTCAAAGTTTATATTAGGAACAACAATATAAGAGAAATCACAAACAGACAAACCAATCAAATTTTTATTGATTTCTATAAATCTAATATAAATTCATTTATCTAAATCCGATTATACACAGGTATATATTTTTATTTATATATAATCAGCTTCCGTATATTCGCTATTAATATATTTTGTGGGATGATAGAATATATATTGAAAATACATTTTTTACAATAGAAAAATAGATTGAAAATGCTGAGAACCGTTTCAAAAGTTTTCTGTGCTGAATGCGCCATCGTTCCAAACAGAAAATTGTAAGGCAATAAAAAATTTTATTGGGTTTATAGTGTTTACTGCTTTTTCGATTCGCATTATATACGTTTTTCAACGTCAGTCAGATAGTAAGGAATTTACATTATTTTATTCTGATCATTAAAATATTTCTTACGACTCTGACTTTGGATTTATTATATCTCCTAAAAGTCGGGGACTTTTTATTTTATTGTAAAAATTGTCGATATTGGTTTTTATTTGAGCAGTATTATCTTTGCGAAGGAGAAAATTATGTTTCAGAAAATCCTTTAGTCTTGATGATTGAGGTCAATCTAAATCTTTTGACACCTAGATTTTACTTCTTCTCGTTTATTCGTTTGCATCGATTACCAAAATTCATGAACCATTTGATGAAACTCGGTATCGACTATCTTGTTGATCAGTTTTGCTGGATAATTGGCTGAGCCACTTTTTGATAATGAGGAGATCAGGACAACATTTTCGTTTTAGTCAAAAACCCCTTCGAAAGGTTTCATTTCACTAAAAAAAATTTTATAAAACGTCCATAGTGAATACTGCAAATATTTAGTCTCTAATGCTTAATAGCAATTCATCTATTCTTTTCACGCCCTTTGTAAATTTGTAGATCTATATATAAGACATCCACTCAGCCAGGCCTTTAAGAAATAAATAAACACGTATTTTTCTCTATAAAATCCTTCATTGAACCCATCGAAATTGCGATGCAATAAATACTCGAATCTTTTTTTTCTAATCAACCCTTTCTTCGGCACCCCCGTCAAGTGTCCTTGCGGACCGATAAGGTTAGTATCGCTTCAGGATGGCAGACTATACGACCTTTATCGAAATTCCATCGGTTCCCTCATCTCCAGAGATAAAGGATTCGTTTGACAAGTATAAGTATTGGATCAAGGATTTGTTTCAAGCCGAAAGAAATAAATTTGGTGTAGGTTTCTGCGTAGTAAACTTCTTTTCGAATTGAAAAATTAATACGATTCGTCTGGATACCATTAATTCTATTCGGTAGGAGAATACATTTTGTTTGATATATTTGAGGCTAGTCGAAATTCTTTTACAAAAGGTTTTTTGGTATTTATAAAATCGTGGAAAAGTATTTTTAGATTCAAATATTTCATTTATTTGATGGAATTACACAAATAAAGTATTGCAGCACTATGTGTATTCAGAATTATGAGGAATGTAGGGAAATATATGAAATTGCAGAACAAAATAGTTTCAGATTGTAGCGAAATGTAGGCTAATATTAAATTCCGTTATGTTTTTGGAATAATACTAAATTTTGTATGTCTATATAATTAAATGCAGGCGCGAATAACCGTGGTCTTATAAGTATTTCATATTCTTACAGACTTTTTTGGAACAATTTTATAACGATGCATAAGTAGTGTTTGATATAATTGTTTACTCTCTTTTTTGTTATTCTGGCACAGTCTTAACAAAATTGCACAATTCCGTACAAATTCTGTTTATATTAAAAAAATTGTAAGAGCTACCAATAAATTAAACAGCCCAATACGAATGTGACATATGTGATTTTTATCATTAAAGGTACTGAACTAGGCAGCAGTGATTGAATTAATCCAATGATTCCAATGAATTACCAGTATCTAAATAAATATGTAATTAAAAAATTAACAAATGTCACTGCTGTTGAAAAATATTCTATGGTATCAATTAAACTAAAACTTTACTCTAATAATCAATAAACATTTAACTTTGTAGCAAATAATTTCTATCTTCACGCAGTCATCTGAGAGAAAAAACGATTCTCGACTATTCGAAAAATAAATGTTCTTTTTTTTTAATATAAAATGAATACAGTGCAAGTTAAATAGAATGAAATGAATTTCTCCTGGTTACCGTATCGGCCAATTGAATTATAACCGTGACTGGGAAATGGTCTGAAAATATAACATATATGGAATCGTGCTGATTGTGCAGTTTGAATCAACGAAATACCGACGCTACCAGAGATGGAATAATAGATGGATACTATATAGTAAATGTATTACATGATGGTCTATTTTTATACATACCTTCGTGCACTTTTATTACACTTTTGAGTTTTTTATTTCAATTAAACGGCTGCCAGATGGATTAGTAGTAGATGTATAAAATATTATAGAGGATTGTCAGAAAATTGTTTTATTTTTTTGTCTCGAGTTATTTGAACACTATGAAGTGACCAATAAAAAATACATAATAAAATTGCAAACTAATTCACAATTAGAGTAACTTCAATATTTTGCAGTGCGCTCATGAAAATTACTGTTTTTGGTTTAAAGCTTCATGCTAGTTGCTTAATTTTGTACGAATTTTAATTATATGAAACTAATATTGTAATAATTACAAACAACAACAAATGGGTTTTTAGTTTAGGGAAATTTAATATTTTAATTACTACAATGACAATATAATGTCTTAACTTCATTATAAATGATGGATAAATTCTATATCTATATCAATTATAAAATTAGGTATTTTATTTGTTGTTCAAATTAACGAATTCCATTGCTAATTTTATTTTTTTATTTTATTTTAAAATGATAATTTTTATCTTATGGCTTCAAAGAATATTTTGTAGTAAATTTTAAATTAATGATTTAATAATAACAAAACATACAAAAAAATTTACAAAAAATTATTTTTTATTCTAGGTATACCTAATAATGACTATTGCGATTATTCTAATAGCTATTTAATTAATCCATAGATTTTATTCTTCTCAAGTCTGAAAGCATGGATAGTATTGTATAATTTTAAATCTAATTTATTAAGATGGTTTATGATACTTGCCTCCTAATTTTAAACGTAGTTTCTAATTTTCTAAAAATGGCCTAATTGCTAATGGTAATTTCTAATTACCTGATTGGACATATCTTATGCTGAAATTGCTTATCTTTAAATCTTGTTTTGAATAATATAATTATGAATCTTGATTCAAACATTTGCTTGATTTGTAACATATTGTACAATTTGATATTTGTGTCGTTAGTTTGATTTTATCTATTTATTGATTCATTTACAAGTTGAAACTATTATCTATTTCTGAAATATATATTCAACATCATTTCTCATATTTTCATCTACCATTTTAATTATTGGCATACATCTATTTTTTATAGCAAATGCCTTTTGCTTTTATAGCAAATGTGCTTTTATATACATTTTACCTACATATCATGATAAGTTTAAGTACATCCAATTGCAGACAGAAACTGTTTCCTAAGCTATTTTAGTAATCATAAAACATGAAAAAGCCTTTATTCCTATACCGTTTGTTCTGTCATTAGTTCTAGAGAGCACGCAAAACTTTTATTTTATTTCCGATCCAGGTAACAGAATGAGGTAAGCTAAGTCCCTTTTAACACTGGGAATTCAGGATAACGATAAGCAAAAAATAATTTTATTCAGTAGAATTGATATGGAGGATATAAAAAAATATTACTTGCTCAGGTCAATAATATTTCTTTTGCCAATCCATTGCAATATCTTCTGCAATCATTGTGTTTTATTACCGAGTTTTCATGTTATTGTCGGGTTCTCCACCGTTTTATTGTTATTGTCGATCGGCTTAGTGAAAACTGGGCCTAACAAAATTTATTACTCGTACAAATTAGTTCATGAAATGCGTGTACCTTTTTCCCTTAATCGTATATAACCTCGGTCAGATTTATGACATCCGAAATACCTACGTATTAAAAAACAATAAAGTCCGACATTGCTTCACTATCGTTTTATCAATAAAGGGAGAGCTGGAGATTGACTTTGATTTGCTATTTTTATTTTAGTATTGAAACTTTATTTGGGAGTATAATGGTTACTTTTAAATAGCTATCGAAATTGGTGACAAAAATAATTAAAATATAGACCAAATCTAATAAATCTATATTTAAAAATAAGAGCATAAAATTGTGGAATAATTACTTACTCTCCAATATTTCATATGAAAATTTTAATAAGGTAATGAAATGAAATTACAATTACGCATTATCAGAATCAAAATTCTAGTGCATTGGAATAAAATAATCACAAATAATTCTTTTTTTTTATAAAAATGACTAGCTTACGCCCAAGTCCCAGTCAAATATCGTTAGTCATGGCACGCCAGGGTGATTCGTTCGCCATGTCCAATTACGCATTCATGGCCATAGGAGATGTTCCAAAACTTATAAATCTGGATGCGATTGATCGTGTGATAATATTTGACGTAAATAACTTCCTATGTCCGACCAAAGCACAATAGCATAATTTCCTGTCGTTATACCGGGAAACCTTTCTATTCAATATGGATCGGGTTGCTAAACGATTTAGGAACTTATTTCCTAGAGATAATAATCGAATGAAATGGTTCAAAATCATCGGCAGTAATGAATTAGAATTATTCCATAAGATGGCTATAATTTGTTATTTTCATAGCTACCAATTTTGATTTTTTATCAAATTAAAGCTACTGAAAGTTCATTCCATATATATTTTTGTATGAATTTCAGTATATCCCATGCAGAAATTTCAGTTTTTATTATTGTTCGATATAATATGCGAATCGTCATACAAATCGGTGCAATAACTCGCCGTGTACTGACTTCTTCCTTGGGGGTATTGTGCATTTTTATATTCACGTTGTATCTTCTGAAGGATCGGAAAATGTGCCGGTCGGTACGATTTATTTCAAGAACATGCTCGTTATTGAAGGAAAAGAATTTACAACGAATCTTGTTCCACGGTGTAGATCATGAATAAATGTCAAGATATTAATTTTAGATATGCACATAAGAAATGGTGAATGAAGGCGATTTTTGTGTTTGGTATTGGATTTTTTTTATGTAAGAGTATTGGTTTCTTGGAAATTCAAAAAAAGTATTTCATTATCGATAAATGAATTGACTCAATAATAAATTCAACAGACCTAACTCTTTATATCACTTTTTGCTAGAATTTTATGTACTAGCTTTTGTGGAAAATAATAATAAGTTTACTGCTAAAATGTTTTCGATGTGCAACATTGCGTGGCAATAAGTGATTGACATTTTGCATATTTGCCTTAAGTGCACTCGTTTCTCGGTGACATATATACATCTTACTTACGTCTTGCAGTTTATATAAACTGGCAGAAGCGAACTTTACTTATTTTAAATAAATAGCAAATGGAATTTAAATTACTATATTGTCAAACATTCCAAATTGGGTAAATTAAAATATACTAAATTTTGTTCGACGAATTCACATCAGCACATGCACACACACACATATATATTTATATATCACATATATCATGGCAGCTGCCATAGAATTGAATGCAAATATTTAGAGAGCGTTCGTATTATTGAATCCTATATGCGTGTAATATTGCATTCAAATATGCTGCTCAAAATCGCTTAAGATTGGCATTGGATTTTAAACATTTTGGAAATGTATACGCTTTTCAGAAAATTCTGAATATTTCACTACCTACTGCTGTTTCATTTTATTTCTTATATGAAGTATTATTATCTTGGTACATTCATATGCTCAATTAATAAATTCCTCGAAAATTGTTATGAAAAATTTAATTCTATCAACAAAAACTCACGAGTTTTTGATCCTCAATTAACTAAATCAAAATATTGGCCTAAACTGTAATACATGAGCTGATGGGTACATTTATTTATATTTGTATTTCTAATTATTAATTTCCAAAGTTCATGTATACTTGCCCTGGGAATTTATATCTATAACCATCTGTCGATTAACTTGTCCTTTCTCGATATTCTATAAATATGGTGTGTTTCGTGATCTCAACCCGTCCTTAAGTACCATTACTTAACGACAACGGCAGAGGATAAACCCTTTTGTTCCAGATTTTCAGTGCTGCGTCCTTACAATTTCCGATCGATGTGTTTCGATACGAAATACCCTCAATTTAGAAATGTTTATGTCCTTTGGTTTATGGTTCTGATACTCATTCGTATCTTAGGTACAAAATGTTCTTAAATATATAAATATTTTAATTATTTAAACGTAATAATTAATTATTCAATTTTCTGAAGATTAGAATTTAAAATATTATCTACTCATTTTTTTAAATGTTTTGGAATTTATTGGAATAATTCATTGGGTATATATGTTTAGTTTGTTGTTTTGCTTTTGTGATAACTGTTCTGTTTGAGTTTTTTATTTTTATATATTTTATTCTATTTGATGAAATATTAATTAGTTGTTTTTGTTCTTTACAGGTGAGTGATTGGAAAATTTACAGTACTTGGTGAGTTTTCATTTTTATGAATATTCAAAAATTTATTCCCATTTCCCATTTTTTAAATAATGAAATAAATTAGTTTACATCTATATGCATTATATTTTTTTTAATAAATCAAAGTAAGTTTTTAAAATAATTGAGCATATTATTTAAAATTGATAATAAAAATGTTTTTTTCGACGTATTTTGCTTTCTTCGACAAACTCTTTGAGACGTTAGCTTACGGTGGAGACGCCATGTACTTCTGATTATACTTTATTATCTTTGCTTCACAAACATTACTTTAATTAGGTAATTAGGTGTTTATGTTATCTGACGTAATAATTAAGATTAAGTATTAGGATGTACCTATTTACATAGTCATTTAATTATTTTCAATTTCAAATTTCAGAATCGTAAACTCAAATTGTATCATTTCTTTGTACTAAAACCCTTTTGTTAGTCTTTCAGAGTATACTTATATTACATGCATTTAAATTTAATGTCTATTTACATTATAGTAAACACTAAATAGAAAACTTTTACCATAAAAATGGATATCGGGTTTATTTTCACTTCACAATATCAAATTATTCAATTTGCCATCATTCGCAATCACTTTCCAATACGTAGATATTTAGAAAAGTATCAAATGTAAAATTATTTATTTAAATATTTATTTTCATTATTCAAGAGGTCATAAAACTTATCCAACTATCTTATTGTGGTTAAATTTGAAAATATATAAATTAAATGTAGTTTTGAGCATCGCAGTTTTGTATTGTCCTAAAAGCATTAAGCGTGGAATATAAACCTACGTCTTGTATGCAATAACGGTCAACGTGTTAGAAGCGTAAGTGTCAGGGTCGCCCTGAAGATGATGGCCCATCTGTTGTCTTATGAATAGGGATAACTAAAGGTTACCTCGCCCATGCCGTCAAATGGAATTAGGTCCACTATAGTTTTATATTCCGGGGACATTGTTCCAGATTTCTATTTAGATATTGAATATAGAACTCTAGATCATTTACTCTTTAGAAATAGGACTTGTTTACGTAAATGCTATTTTATTTTTTTAGATCAAATCAAAGTAAGAGTTTTGACTAAATCGGTATGATGTAGCAAAAATGAATACCTTGACCATGGGAAATTTTTGACATACAATCATAAATTTCAAAACTATTCCAAATATCTGCCATCCAATGCGACAAAGGCGGATTAATATACGTTTTGAACATGTTATATGTCTTTTTCCAGTTTACAATATTTCATAATATAACTCTGGACAACTCAGGGTTATGAAGCATTTTCTTTCGGTCACGGGAAATTTCGTAGCCGTCACGCCGCTTTCGGATTACCACCAATTTAGTTTTACGAGGCGCGTGCTCGTCCGCCTTCTGCCTGCCTTTGCCCTCAGAATGTTCAGCTGTACTTCGATCTGTTTTGTCTATTATATACAAACGTGAGATATATAATTTTATTGGTGTCACGGACAAATGATAGGGTCAGGTTGTGGACAATAACTATTTAATTTTAGGATGATTTGCCTAAATTTGCTTTAGCTAAATGCTTAATCCATAATCCATGTGCTATTGTATTTCAATATAACTCAGTTTCACAAAATCCTTCTCACGAATTTCCTACTTCTACCTATGATATTACATTACAAATGCATATTTCGTTGGTTTTATTCCACATTTTCCGAACAAATCCGGGAATGAAAATGTTTATATTCGAACTTTGAACCGATGCCTTTCCATAAACTGTGCAAAGGAGATTCGGTTCAGGACGAGAGAGGAGTTAATAGTTTTGTAAATTCATAGAGTAATTAAATTTAATCTCCCGGCTGGGTTCAATTAAAACTTATAATTATGCACCACAGCTTTGCAGTCAATTATTATTATTCACTGATGCACTTCGCCGAATCGTAGATTACAGTACATTGAAATGCATATGCTCGAAATAGTCTCTTTAATATTCAATACGTGATAAATGGCGTTTTGTGTCCACGAAAGTTTGAGTTTCGAAAATTTCAAATAATGTTCATAAACAGTATGTGGTTCAGGGAAATAGATAATTGAATAGACGAGTATGTTTTACCGTATTATAATCTATGACGAAGCTTTTACGAATTGAATAAATTTCTTACATATATAATAGCTAGGAAATATTAGAAAATGTAGTTCATACATGTAATTCCCTACTGTATTTTCACGAAGTCTAATTATCTAATAATGCACCATCATTAAGCACGTTTGATTTACCATATGCGTCGGAGTTCGAACTTGCTAAAACTTAATTCACGATCTTCTTCGTCTTTTCAACTGGAAGAAGTTTTCAGATACTATCAACTTGAGCAAAGCTTTATCTAATAATTTGTTCGTGCTTCAGAATTTGCACCAGAAATTCTCTACAATGATCTAGGGTATCATGTAATATAAAGATAGTTATATCTTCTAATACATCGTGCATCGATTTGATTATTACACTGTAGATATAAATATTATAATTATTTAATTTGAAAGGGTTATAGATATAAAATATTTTGAAAATAGTTTTATGAATATTACAACAGACTGCCTACCCTGAGCTTTATAAGTTATTGAAGACCACAGACGTTTCAATTTCAATTTTTCCCAGTATTATCCTCTATCCCTTCAAATAAATATATCCTTCTAGTCAGTCAATAGAAGCCTGATGTTTTTATTTCTCAAATCGATCGATTACGACATGCATTCAGTAGCATCCTCTTCTCGGTGATAGCGTATTCCACCGACAAACCTTTTGCAATTGACGATAAAAAGAGTGTACTCTATACTGGAACTATCAGATTGAAATCTGAGAGAACAACTCATTGCCGCAATTCTAACCGATTTCTTTAAAGATTTCTACTTAATTGTTAATAGTAAAATGGATTATCTAGAAAACCCAAGTCAAAATTGTTCAATATATATATATATATATATATATATATATATATATATATATTAGTGTGTGTATCTGATGCCTAACATATTTAATAATTAGGAAATAGTAACAACTTGTTCCGAATTTTTCTTTGTTTATTATTACTGAAGCATGTTATATCTCTAGAAGAAAATTCTTATTTTATTTTCCTTTTTAAAATATAAAACATGGGAACGACAATAGCTTTTAAGAGTGTTTTACGTGGGATGCATGTCGTTCCTGGGTAAGTTGATACCAAGTTATGTTCACCTACACCATGAACCTTAAAGTAGACGCGTGTGCTTTGCCCCTTTTTACTCGAGCAGGTCTTCTCAATTCCAATTCCGCAACAATCTTTATTTATGTTTATGTCCTTTCGTTATTGGCTTTTATTTCATTCCTTTCTCACCACGAAATTCACCGTTCGCATTTCTAGGAATGGTTCTCAATCTTAAAGGACATATGATTTTGGCTTTGAAATTTCTATAAATTCAGTTGTAATTCATACTTGATAAAATTTTTGATACATAAGATGACACGATTAAAAGCAATTTACTAAATTTACTAAAATGTTTACAATCGTTCCATCTTATGTGTCAAAAATTTTATCAAGTGAGGACATTTTGCATGTCTTCAAGTATGAGGAATGAAATTGATAATCTGCTTTATTGCATAAGATATTATCAATTTACGTCTCTATTTACTTAAAGTAGGTATTTGTAAAAATGTTGCAAAATATTAGCTCACCTCAAAATGAACAATATAAAAATAATTGCTAAGAAATGCAATCATAACAAAAAGCATATCAATTTAATATTTTATATGTAGAATAGGTTGCAGTGGGTGAACCATCCATTTAATTTGTATTAGTTGTCTCTTTCACACATTTCTACATTTATAATCAGTCAGTTAGTTTTTAACTTTCCGAAGGAAAAGTTTATATTTTCAACAAAAATTCCGATTCGCTAATTTTATGTATTCTCGACGTTTCAAGCCATTCTGAATCGAATGAGACAAAATTTGGAAAAAGTATATGCGTGCGTGTGTGTGTGAACAGATTTTTTGCCGTAAATCGACGTTTTCTCAAAAACGGCTGGACCGATTTCAGAAATTTAAAAGCCATTTGTTGTATTTCGATGGGGATTATCGTTTTTCAGCTTTGTGCGATGATCGGCCAAGCCGTTTCTTTGTGATTTTGGAAAAAAGTGTAAAGCTTTCGTCCACATTTAAGTTCATTCTACCGAATCTATTTTAAAAAATCAAAAACTGAACGAAAGATATTAGTTGGGAATGATACTGATTAGTTTTAGGTGAAAATCTACAGACCGTTTTCTTGTAATTAACTGTTCAAAAAAAAATTGAGCCGATTTTTATAGATTTTTTTGGCGATACATATCATGGTCTTATAGAACTTACTGAAATATTACGGCCTTACGACAAGTAGTTTAATTTTAAAAATTCATCAAAGTTTGAGAAAATGAGTAATTTTTTTGACGTTTGTTAAAATTCAAACTACACGATTTACATTGTATAACGATAGAGTACTTGGTCTTAATGAACATACTAAACCATTAAGGTCCTTCGGAACTGGTTTAATTATAAAAATTATTGATTTTTGAAAATTTGCTTTTAGAAAATCCTCAGAGTTAACGTCTTCGTTTGTTTTCAATTATGTGTGATAAATCCACTCGGAATACATTTAATCACTCGTAAATTAGTCGAGTATTTACATATATATAGGAAATTCATGCAACTTTCCTCAAGTCAAAATACCAATACCAACTAGTTTGTTGTACATTTTATATTGCCAAAATATTCTGAAGCTGTTGTTACGATGATGAGTTGTATTAATTTGTGCCTTGAAAAAATACAGTAAGAAATACTATTTTTTCAATGATATATTATACTTTGAGAAATTCTTTTCTAACAATGAAAGCAAAGCTTTGGAACACTTCATTGTCGGTTTGTCTCTTTCGAGTGCGGTTTAATAGCACTTACTGGCGTTGGTTAAATTATCAGAAGCGTATTACCCGCAAAGCAGTTAGTTAAATGCCTTGAGAAATACAGAGAAACCACGACTATTTTGGCTGGTCGATTTGAGCATTGCCGACAGAAACGTGATTGATCGATAGAATTTAAATTATATCAACATATATAGTTGACTCCCTCTATTTGTCACAACATCTCTAAAGCAAACTGCCAAAAATCGATTACCAATCGAATTTTTACCACTGGTGCACGATTTCCGCGAATTCGTCCCACCATGAGATATTGGGTCGTTAACGACATGTAACCTGCCGTTAGTGCAAGATGTTTAAATCCATTTTAAGAAGAACGCCCGAACCATACTGCAACTTGCAGAATGTCCTCGCGAAATGGCAAACCATAAACCAATAAAAGATAAAAGATAAATCCCATCGAAAGCTGCCTGCACATTCCAGAAGTGCTCAATCGATTGAGGAATGAACGTTGGACAAAGTTTCAACAATGGCATGATGAAGTGATTTATTGTATATTTCTTGAAGTAATAGTATGAAGTAATAAATTTACTGCTTCAGATATATATTTTTTGTAATTTACGATATAAATCTAGTTAGATGTCGACTTAACTTCTCCGAAATTAATTGCCTTATGTAAAGCGATTTTGAATTTAATAAAATATTACAATTAATAAGGTCATAATATTTAATACAATCTTAAATAATTTATTATTATAGATCTATTCAGTTCTGAATATTATTCTGATTTCATGCAATGTTATATATTCCAAAGCTTTATTCATTTGCTCATTTTAATCTCCACTGTTTATTTTTTGCAAGCATATATTTTTTGTCTATAAAGATGACTACCATTTTATTTATATCATTTAATTTCTGGCTATGTTAATATATTTTATACCAAAATAACTATTGCTGGATAACGTGGAGAAGAAAATCAACTCAAGTTTTCAGAATAACATAACACATTAATTCAATTTTTGTCGTTTGTAAATAGTTGTCCCATATTATTCTCATTTTTATTTCTATTACATTGCAAGCAAATTTTCAGATTTATCATTAATTTTATAGAAAATCAAAGAAAAGTGTAGTTTCATTAAAAATTCAGGTTTCTTAGAATTCATCCAAAATGCTTCATAAAATTTATTACAATTTTAGCCACAAACACTCTTATGTAATTACCGAATGTAAAATGAATAGATGTATTTCATTAACTTTATTTATTATTTTTGAATTAACATTTAATTTGAACTCATTCACAAAAATTACTGTTATGTAATTGAAGCATGGCAAACAAAATAAAAATTATGCAATTTTATATGAAAAACGTATTAAATATTAAATGAATTTACTTGTGACTAAGCCTTTGGTGTTAATTTTTTCATTAATTCATAGAATTGTTGTTGTTTGGCAACTCTGACATACCTATATTTTTAGTAACTTCAGTCATATGTTATTATGCCACAACAGAAAGATGCATTTATGATATAAGCTTCTTTTTTAACGTTCATTATGTGTTTTCTAGGTTAGATTTTATTTCCAAGACGCATGAGTGCACAACAACCACATAGCATATTAACAGTTTTTTAGTACCATTTTATATGATAAGAATATGAAGATTATTTGAGACAAATGTTAATGCATCAAACTGTAAATAAGTATGAATGCAAGATTGAATGTGGTGAAATAGATGAAAATAGTCTGAAGTATATATATATATATATATATATATATATATATATATATTAATTTATTGTTAATTTATTTTCATAGTCTCTAATACCAGACACCACCGCCTGACTGAGATGTGAAAATGCATATTATGTCAATAAAAAAATGCATTGTTTATGGTAGAATTAGCCCATTAGTATTAATTATTTTTTGAGTATTATTAGCATTTTCTTGTGGCTAAGCCTATGGTGTTAATTATCCCATTAGTTCATTTGATTATTGTTGTTTGGCAACTCTGACTATATAATTTATCCTAATAGTTACCCTATAAGAAGCTCGGAGGGCAAATGCACATGTCGCTTCTGCATGTAATACCTTGTTTACTGCTTCCATTGTACAAGAAACTCGTGTTTTACCCTCAACTTCTGGTTCTGCAATAATGCAACCGGCATGGCTTGATACTTTGACCGTATAACGTCCTCTCGTTCGCAAACGTTATATTTGCAATTTATTCCTACAAGCCATGAGTCTTTTGCCAAAAAGGTTTTTCACGGATTTTCCCCGGACTCAAATTTATGATGTGTGCGCCCCGGAAAATTCTGCTGAAACATACTCTAATATCATGTGCATATTACAAGAATTGCAAAATTGGATTTAGGTCGCTCGTAATTTTGCAAATGTAATGTCGTATATCTCAGGATTATGGAAATTAAATATTTGGTAAAAATTTATTAAATTGATCATGGGGCACATTTAAAATTTTGTATTTGACCTAAAAAAAATAATAATCGTATGTTATAAATCATTTGATATAAATATAAATATATATATATATATATATATATATATATATATATATAATGGCGTCTCCCTACACCTAGCGGCGAGAGTAACAACCAGAAACGCCAATACCAACTTCATAGACACGTTGCGTGTGAAGAACGTCGCAAACTGTCAAGTTGGCGACGGCGCATCGTGCAACACTTGCGTGGGCTCGAGGGATGCGAAAAATGCAATCTCATCTTTTTGTGCATCAACTTTTGGAAGAGTGAAAATATAAAACCTAACCTAAATACATTTGATATCAGTGAAATACTTTATACTTATTTTGTTATTATAAGTTAAACTTATATACACGTTATTCAGTTCTTTTAATTATAAATATAAATTATATATAGACCCCACATCTATAATATATATATTATATAATATAATATATATATATAACTTTGAAGTATGTGAGTTTGGTGTTGATATATAATTTTGATGAGTTATTTAGAATGGGCAGTAAAACCAATAAAAAAACTAAAGTAGTTTGAAATACTTTATTTATCCATACGTTTTTTTTACTTGGTGTTACTGCCCAATTCTAAATAACTAATCAATATATATATATA
>NW_020539725.1:51286669-51308740 GCF_003426905.1 Ctenocephalides felis | reverse complement strand
GTGTTTCGTGATCTCAACCCGTCCTTAAGTACCATTACTTAACGACAACGGCAGAGGATAAACCTTTTGTCCAGATTTTCAGTGCTGCGTCCTTACAATTTCCGATCGATGTGTTTCGATACGAAATACCCTCAATTTAGAAATGTTTTATGTCCTTTGGTTTATGGTTCTGATACTCATTCGTATCTTAGGTACAAAATGTTCTTAAATATATAAATATTTTAATTATTTAAACGTAATAATTAATTATTCAATTTTCTGAAGATTAGAATTTAAAATATTATCTACTCATTTTTTTAAATGTTTGGAATTTATTGGAATAATTCATTGTGGTATATATGTTTAGTTTGTTGTTTTGCTTTTGTGATAACTGTTCTGTTTGAGTTTTTTATTTTTATATATTTTATTCTATTTGATGAAATATTAATTAGTTGTTTTGTTCTTTACAGGTGAGTGATTGGAAAATTTACAGTACTTGGTGAGTTTTCATTTTTATGAATATTCAAAAATTTATTCCCATTTCCCATTTTTTAAATAATGAATAAATTAGTTTACATCTATATGCATTATATTTTTTTAATAAATCAAAGTAAGTTTTTAAAATAATTGAGCATATTATTTAAAATTGATAATAAAAATGTTTTTTTCGACGTATTTTGCTTTCTTCGACAAACTCTTTGAGACGTTAGCTTACGGTGGAGACGCCATGTACTTCTGATTATACTTTATTATCTTTGCTTCACAAACATTACTTTAATTAGGTAATTAGGTGTTTATGTTATCTGACGTAATAATTAAGATTAAGTATTAGGATGTACCTATTTACATAGTCATTTAATTATTTTCAATTTCAAATTTCAGAATCGTAAACTCAAATTGTATCATTTCTTTGTACTAAAACCCTTTTGTTAGTCTTTCAGAGTATACTTATATTACATGCATTTAAATTTAATGTCTATTTACATTATAGTAAACACTAAATAGAAAACTTTTACCATAAAAATGGATATCGGGTTTATTTTCACTTCACAATATCAAATTATTCAATTTGCCATCATTCGCAATCACTTTCCAATACGTAGATATTTAGAAAAGTATCAAATGTAAAATTATTTATTAAATATTTATTTTCATTATTCAAGAGGTCATAAAACTTATCCAACTATCTTATTGTGGTTAAATTTGAAAATATATAAATTAAATGTAGTTTTGAGCATCGCAGTTTTGTATTGTCCTAAAAGCATTAAGCGTGGAATATAAACCTACGTCTTGTATGCAATAACGGTCAACGTGTTAGAAGCGTAAGTGTCAGGGCCGCCCTGAAGATGATGGCCATCTGTTGTCTTATGAATAGGGATAACTAAAGGTTACCTCGCCCATGCCGTCAAATGGAATTAGGTCCACTATAGTTTTATATTCCGGGGACATTGTTCCAGATTTCTATTTAGATATTGAATATAGAACTCTAGATCATTTACTCTTTAGAAATAGGACTTGTTTACGTAAATGCTATTTTATTTTTTTAGATCAAATCAAAGTAAGAGTTTTGACTAAATCGGTATGATGTAGCAAAAATGAATACCTTGACCATGGGAAATTTTTGACATACAATCATAAATTTCAAAACTATTCCAAATATCTGCCATCCAATGCGACAAAGGCGGATTAATATACGTTTTGAACATGTTATATGTCTTTTTCCAGTTTACAATATTTCATAATATAACTCTGGACAACTCAGGGTTATGAAGCATTTTCTTTCGGTCACGGGAAATTTCGTAGCCGTCACGCCGCTTTCGGATTACCACCAATTTAGTTTTACGAGGCGCGTGCTCGTCCGCCTTCTGCCTGCCTTGCCCTCAGAATGTTCAGCTGTACTTCGATCTGTTTTGTCTATTATATACAAACGTGAGATATATAATTTTATTGGTGTCACGGACAAATGATAGGGTCAGGTTGTGGACAATAACTATTTAATTTTAGGATGATTTGCCTAAATTTGCTTTAGCTAAATGCTTAATCCATAATCCATGTGCTATTGTATTTCAATATAACTCAGTTTCACAAAATCCTTCTCACGAATTTCCTACTTCTACCTATGATATTACATTACAAATGCATATTTCGTTGGTTTTATTCCACATTTTCCGAACAAATCCGGGAATGAAAATGTTTATATTCGAACTTTGAACCGATGCCTTTCCATAAACTGTGCAAAGGAGATTCGGTTCAGGACGAGAGAGGAGTTAATAGTTTTGTAAATTCATAGAGTAATTAAATTTAATCTCCCGGCTGGGTTCAATTAAAACTTATAATTATGCACCACAGCTTTGCAGTCAATTATTATTATTCACTGATGCACTTCGCCGAATCGTAGATTACAGTACATTGAAATGCATATGCTCGAAATAGTCTCTTTAATATTCAATACGTGATAAATGGCGTTTTGTGTCCACGAAAGTTTGAGTTTCGAAAATTTCAAATAATGTTCATAAACAGTATGTGGTTCAGGGAAATAGATAATTGAATAGACGAGTATGTTTTACCGTATTATAATCTATGACGAAGCTTTTACGAATTGAATAAATTTCTTACATATATAATAGCTAGGAAATATTAGAAAATGTAGTTCATACATGTAATTCCCTACTGTATTTTCACGAAGTCTAATTATCTAATAATGCACCATCATTAAGCACGTTTGATTTACCATATGCGTCGGAGTTCGAACTTGCTAAAACTTAATTCACGATCTTCTTCGTCTTTTCAACTGGAAGAAGTTTTCAGATACTATCAACTTGAGCAAAGCTTTATCTAATAATTTGTTCGTGCTTCAGAATTTGCACCAGAAATTCTCTACAATGATCTAGGGTATCATGTAATATAAAGATAGTTATATCTTCTAATACATCGTGCATCGATTTGATTATTACACTGTAGATATAAATATTATAATTATTTAATTTGAAAGGGTTATAGATATAAAATATTTTGAAAATAGTTTTATGAATATTACAACAGACTGCCTACCCTGAGCTTTATAAGTTATTGAAGACCACAGACGTTTCAATTTCAATTTTTCCCAGTATTATCCTCTATCCCTTCAAATAAATATATTCTTCTAGTCAGTCAATAGAAGCCTGATGTTTTTATTTCTCAAATCGATCGATTACGACATGCATTCAGTAGCATCCTCTTCTCGGTGATAGCGTATTCCACCGACAAACCTTTTGCAATTGACGATAAAAAGAGTGTACTCTATACTGGAACTATCAGATTGAAATCTGAGAGAACAACTCATTGCCGCAATTCTAACCGATTTCTTTAAAGATTTCTACTTAATTGTTAATAGTAAAATGGATTATCTAGAAAATCCAAGTCAAAATTGTTCAATTATATATATATATATATATATATATATATATATATATATATTAGTGTGTGTATCTGATGCCTAACATATTTAATAATTAGGAAATAGTAACAACTTGTTCCGAATTTTTCTTTGTTTATTATTACTGAAGCATGTTATATCTCTAGAAGAAAATTCTTATTTTATTTTCCTTTTTAAAATATAAAACATGGGAACGACAATAGCTTTTAAGAGTGTTTTACGTGGGATGCATGTCGTTCCTGGGTAAGTTGATACCAAGTTATGTTCACCTACACCATGAACCTTAAAGTAGACGCATGTGCTTTGCCCCTTTTTACTCGAGCAGGTCTTCTCAATTCCAATTCCGCAACAATCTTTATTTATGTTTATGTCCTTTCGTTATTGGCTTTTATTTCATTCCTTTCTCACCACGAAATTCACCGTTCGCATTTCTAGGAATGGTTCTCAATCTTAAAGGACATATGATTTTGGCTTTGAAATTTCTATAAATTCAGTTGTAATTCATACTTGATAAAATTTTTGATACATAAGATGACACGATTAAAAGCAATTTACTAAATTTACTAAAATGTTTACAATCGTTCCATCTTATGTGTCAAAAATTTTATCAAGTGAGGACATTTTGCATGTCTTCAAGTATGAGGAATGAAATTGATAATCTGCTTTATTGCATAAGATATTATCAATTTACGTCTCTATTTACTTAAAGTAGGTATTTGTAAAAATGTTGCAAAATATTAGCTCACCTCAAAATGAACAATATAAAAATAATTGCTAAGAAATGCAATCATAACAAAAAGCATATCAATTTAATATTTTATATGTAGAATAGGTTGCAGTGGGTGAACCATCCATTTAATTTGTATTAGTTGTCTCTTTCACACATTTCTACATTTATAATCAGTCAGTTAGTTTTTAACTTTCCGAAGGAAAAGTTTATATTTTCAACAAAAATTCCGATTCGCTAATTTTATGTATTCTCGACGTTTCAAGCCATTCTGAATCGAATGAGACAAAATTTGGAAAAAGTATATGCGTGCGTGTGTGTGTGAACAGATTTTTTGCCGTAAATCGACGTTTTCTCAAAAACGGCTGGACCGATTTCAGAAATTTAAAAGCCATTTGTTGTATTTCGATGGGGATTATCGTTTTTCAGCTTTGTGCGATGATCGGCCAAGCCGTTTCTTTGTGATTTTGGAAAAAAGTGTAAAGCTTTCGTCCACATTTAAGCTCATTCTACCGAATCTATTTTAAAAAATCAAAAACTGAACGAAAGATATTAGTTGGGAATGATACTGATTAGTTTTAGGTGAAAATCTACAGACCGTTTTCTTGTAATTAACTGTTCAAAAAAAAAATTGAGCCGATTTTTATAGATTTTTTTGGCGATACATAGCATGGTCTTATAGAACTTACTGAAATATTACGGCCTTACGACAAGTAGTTTAATTTTAAAAATTCATCAAAGTTTGAGAAAATGAGTAATTTTTTTGACGTTTGTTAAAATTCAAACTACACGATTTACATTGTATAACGATAGAGTACTTGGTCTTAATGAACATACTAAACCATTAAGGTCCTTCGGAAACTGGTTTAATTATAAAAATTATTGATTTTTGAAAATTTGCTTTTAGAAAATCCTCAGAGTTAACGTCTTCGTTTGTTTTCAATTATGTGTGATAAATCCACTCGGAATACATTTAATCACTCGTAAATTAGTCGAGTATTTACATATATATAAGAAATTCATGCAACTTTCCTCAAGTCAAAATACCAATACCAACTAGTTTGTTGTACATTTTATATTGCCAAAATATTCTGAAGCTGTTGTTACGATGATGAGTTGTTTTAATTTGTGCCTTGAAAAAATACAGTAAGAAATACTATTTTTTCAATGATATATTATACTTTGAGAAATTCTTTTCTAACAATGAAAGCAAAGCTTTGGAACACTTCATTGTCGGTTTGTCTCTTTCGAGTGCGGTTTAATAGCACTTACTGGCGTTGGTTAAATTATCAGAAGCGTATTACCCGCAAAGCAGTTAGTTAAATGCCTTGAGAAATACAGAGAAACCACGACTATTTTGGCTGGTCGATTTGAGCATTGCCGACAGAAACGTGATTGATCGATAGAATTTAAATTATATCAACATATATAGTTGACTCCCTCTATTTGTCACAACATCTCTAAAGCAAACTGCCAAAAATCGATTACCAATCGAATTTTTACCACTGGTGCACGATTTCCGCGAATTCGTCCTACCATGAGATATTGGGTCGTTAACGACATGTAACCTGCCGTTAGTGCAAGATGTTTAAATCCATTTTAAAAAGAACGCCCGAACCATACTGCAACTTGCAGAATGTCCTCGCGAAATGGCAAACCATAAAACCAATAAAAGATAAAAGATAAATCCCATCGAAAGCTGCCTGCACATTCCAGAAGTGCTCAATCGATTGAGGAATGGACGTTGGACAATGTTTCAACAATGGCATGATGAAGTGATTTATGGTATATTATTGAAATAATAGTAGGATGTAATAAATTTACTGCTTTAGATATAATTTTTTTATAATTTAATTTGGTAATACTTTGCTAAAAATAGTTGTTGACTCAACTTCAACGAAAATGAATTATTCAATAATAAATATAATAAGGTCATAATATTTAATCAAACTTTAAATAATATATTAATATTGATCTATTTAGTTCTAAATGTTATTCTGATTATATGCAAAGTTATATATTTTAAAGCTGTATTTATTTGCTGATTGTAATCTCCACTGGCTTGGCATTCATTTAGAGTACATAGGCCAATTTTCGATACTATTTTCAAGAGAGTAAAAAAATAATAAATTTTGTAAAGAGTATTTTATATTAATTTTTAGATAATAATTCAATAATTTTATAAAAATGTCATTGAGAGAAGTGTAGTTTTATTAGAAAATTCAGGTTTCTCAGAACTCAACTCAAATACTTGAAAAATACAAAATTGAATACAAGTGTAACCACGAACCCTCCTATATAATTATCAATTTATATTTAGTAAATATATATATGAGTAACAGTTAGTTTTAAAACCAGTTAAAATTAATCTGAATGCACTTTAGTAACTTTTTTCATCACTAAAGGTTGAAAAATGTAATAAAATGGGCCGAAATCATTTTGAACCTAACCCATCTTGAAATATAAAATAATTTGATTATAAAAACACAGAAATTGATTTTATTTTGATATATTCAAATATAACATTCATGTTCGTTAAAAAATCCAATATTTACAATTATTTTTGGATTAACATTTAATGTGAACTCATTCACAAAAATTACTGTTATGTAATTGAATCATGGCATATAAAATAAATATTGTGCTATATTCTAAATGAAGAAGAAATCATGTTAAGGCAAGGCTATGTTACGCTGCGTTATTCATATAAAATGGTACTAAAAACCGTCAAAATGCTATATATTTACTGTGCGATCAGGCGTTTTACACATAAAATATAAATTCACTCATATGTTATTATGACACATCATAAAGATGCACTTATGACAAGGATTCATTTTTAACGTTTATTATGTGTTTTTTAGGTTAGATTTTATATCTAAAACGCCTGACTGCACAATAACCACATAGCATATTGACAGTTTTTAGTGCCATTTTATATGAAAAAAACGCAGCTTTTATGGCAGAATTAGCCCATTAGTATTTATTTTTTTGGGTAATAATTGCATTTTCTTGTGGCTAAGCCCCTGGTGTTAATTATCCCATTAGTTCATAGGACTATTGTTGTTTGGCAACTCTGACCATATAATTTATCCTAATAGTTTCCTATAAGAAGCTCGTAGGGCAAATGCACATGTCGTTTCTGCATGTAATACCTTGTTTACTGCTTTCATTGTGCAAGAAACTCGTGTTTTACCCTCAACTTCTGGATCTGCAATAATGCACCCGGCATGGCTTGATACTTTGACCGTATAACGTCCTCTCGTTCGCAAACGTTATATTTGCAATTTATTCCTACAAGCCATAAGTCTTTTGCCAAAAAGGTTTTTCACGGATTTTCCCCGGACTCAAATTTATGATGTGTGCGCCCCGGAAAATTCTGCTGAAACATACTCTAATATCTTGTGCATATTACAAGAATTGCAAAATTGGATTTAGGTCGCTCGTAATTTTGCAAACGTAATGTCGTATATCTCAGGATTATGGAAATTAAATATTTGGTAAAAATTTATTAAATTGATCATGGGGCACATTTAAAATTTTGTATTTGACCTAAAAAAAATAATAATCGTATGTTATAAATCATTTGATATAAATATATATATATATATATATATATATATATATATATGATATTCAGTTTTCAGGGCAATACATCAATTAAAAAATTTGTATGACTTTAAAACATTTTTATTTATTCCATACGTTTCGACACATTGTTTTGTGTCATCTTCAGTGGACTCTAGATTGAAAGAACAGATAGAAATTATTAAATAAAACTAATATATAAGAAGTGATATGGTATGAACTTACATGCAATTGAATTAATCCTAATTATTTCATATTATAAATGTTCACAATGCACAATCTTAATTATTTCATATTATAAATGTTCACAATGAACAATCCTAATTATTTCATATTATAAATGTTCACAGTGCACTAAAAAACTAATCCTTGTCATTTTAAGTTGAACAATATATAAATTTTTGACTGAGATTTTTATGAATTTGTGAAGAACATCGCGCCATACATTTCTGTGCTCCGATGTATGGGTGCCTACTGAATGTACGTCAATGTGCGAACCACATGTTGAGGGCTGAGGTACAAGGCAAACGAACTGACCAAAGAATTTAAGATTTGACAACGCGAGAGGGTACATATAGTGAAATATAAAAAAACATGACAATTGTGAGGGTGGACATAATTAGTAAAATTGAGATCAAAATTAAAAGAAAAAGAAAAAGAAAAATTGGCAATAAAATTAATATAATTAAACGTCGATCATGATAGGTAACTATTTTAAAGGTATGAATTTCGAGACATTGTTTAAGACTACTTGGTAATTCTCGCACAGTGAGGAAGTATCCAATCTTTTGTTTAAACTATTTTTGTAAAGGTGTATCAGACAAGATTCTGAAAAGCGTCTCTGAGATGTATTCGATTCGTGATATAAAATTGTGGCCACATCAAAATTGAAAGTATGATTGAAATTTTGTATGTGATCAGTTATCATTGTTTGATTTTGATTTTTATTTTTGGAATTGTTATAATGTTGTCTAAGACGTTTTTTAAGATGTTGTCCAGTTTCGCCAATATAAGTGGCCTCACAATTTGTACAGTCAATTTTATATACGATGTTAGAAATACGATCTAAACTTGTCGGTGATTTTAAGTTCGAAAATAAAAAGTTGAGAGTCTGATCAATATTGCAAACTAAACGCAAATCCGCGAATTCAAATAGTTTTTTCCAAATAGGAAAGAGATTTTTAATGTAAGGGAGACAAATAGTGCCAACAAACTTATTTTCTTCTTTTTTCTGGGACACGAGGGAAAGATGATTATGTTTTGTGTTAAGGACGGAAAGTCTGTTGTTAATTACTGATTTTATAAGGTGTGGGGGATAGCAATTATTTAATAGGGTTCTGTGGATTAGAGATAGGTTAAAAGGCCAAAATTTTTTATCTGACAAGAGAATAGCATGATCAACTAAATTGATAATGGTACCGATTTTCATGTTAGTGGGATGATAAGAATGGAAATTGAGATATCTGCCAGACCACGTTGGTTTCTGGTACCAGTTAGTAATAATTTTATTATCTGTAGTTTTTATGATATTTACATCTAAAAAGCTAATTGACCTATTGTGTTCTTTTTCGGAGGTAAAGGTTAGGTGTTTATTAAAGGAGTTAAAATTTTTTAGTAAAGAATCAAAGTTATTTTTAGGAATGCAAGTAATTATATCATCAACGTATCTGTAGTAAAGGAAAAATTCAACATTAGAAAGCTTAAAAACATTTTTTTCAAGATGTTGTAAAGAGAGTTCAGCAAGAGCAGGTGAGATAGGCGATCCCATGGGGGTACCAAAAATTTGTGTATAAAATTGTGAATTGAATTCAAAATAAGTATTCGCGACTATGAATTTAATGGACTCTCGAAACCAATGGAGGGAAAGGGTTGTGTGGCAAGAAATCTCATCCCATCTATCTGTGATTGACTCTAAAATTAGTTCTAGTGGGACATTTGTGAAAAGAGAAACTACGTCTAGGCTTATTAAGAGGGAGTTGTTGGGCAATTGTGTATTACGTATTTTGTTGACAAATTCGAAGGAATTTTTAATAAAGAAAGGAGAATTAACTGCAACTATGGAGAGGGGTTTGCTCAGAAATTTGGAAAATTTATTTAGTGGTGAATTCAAATCTGCAACTATAGGTCTAAAAGGTACATTGGTTTTGTGGATTTTTGGGAGACCATATAATTTTGGGTTGTTAGGATGTAGGTTTTTTAACGACAAAGACAAGTCTTGTGGGATTTGTTTAGTAGAAACTAAATTATTAATGAATTTGTGGAACGTGCGGTTAATTCGATCTGTAGGATCGCTATTGATAGGACTGTAAACGTTAGTGTCATTAACTAGACTAGTGATTTTTTCTAAGTAGGTAGTTTTGTCGAGAATTACTGTGACATTTCCTTTATCTGCTTTGGTTACTAAAATATTCGGATTATCTTTGAGAAAGTTTTTACAAAGTTTTATGTCTCTTAAAATATCTTTGTAATCAACAATTTTTTTGGAGTTGAAGGACTTGATGTAGGAGAGAAAATTTTTGCAGAAATGGGAACGAATGTTAGATTTTACTTCAGGATTTTTGATATTATGAAGGCCAGCTTCTAGTCTGCTTAAAACTTTAATAAAATTTAAATTGTGGCAATTATTGGGGATAGCAAAGTTGGGACCTAGTGCAAAAATGTAAAGTAATCTATCTGGAATTGTGACGCTGGAAAGATTTTTTAGCCATTTGTTAATTAGTGTACTATTTAAAACTATTTTTGAACGGTTGCGTTTAGCCTGCAATAATTTATCGAATTTAATTTTATAAGAATTTTTTAATTTATTGAAAAATTTGTTGTTACGAGTCGATTCGTATTCAGAAAAGCTTTGCAGAATCTCCGCTTCGACAGTATGAGTGAGCCAAGAGTACGTTTTATCAATAGCTAGTTTCAAATTATTGACATTGCAGATACAATTCTTGATTTCAATGGATAACATGTGGAGGCTTAATGATGAAAATTTGTTTTTTAGCGAACTATGTAAGTGCGAAAATTTGTCTGTATTGAATTGATAGAACTTAGGAATTATACTTTCTTTTCTGCATCTTATTAAGAAAATCTGTTTGTTAATGTTAGTTATTAATTTCGTATTCAGTTTAGTAATGTGTTTTAATTGTGAAAAAATGTAAAAACCGTAATGTTTTTTGATAAACGAGTAAAACGAATTATTTAGGGGATAATTGTTTTGAGAATAATCAGTTCGTTTGAAGAACGCGCGGTTGAAATTAATAACTAACATTAACAAACAGATTTTCTTAATAAGATGCAGAAAAGAAAGTATAATTCCTAAGTTCTATCAATTCAATACAGACAAATTTTCGCACTTACATAGTTCGCTAAAAAACAAATTTTCATCATTAAGCCTCCACATGTTATCCATTGAAATCAAGAATTGTATCTGCAATGTCAATAATTTGAAACTAGCTATTGATAAAACGTACTCTTGGCTCACTCATACTGTCGAAGCGGAGATTCTGCAAAGCTTTTCTGAATACGAATCGACAAGTAACAACAAATTTTTCAATAAATTAAAAAATTCTTATAAAATTAAATTCGATAAATTATTGCAGGCTAAACGCAACCGTTCAAAAATAGTTTTAAATAGTACACTAATTAACAAATGGCTAAAAAATCTTTCCAGCGTCACAATTCCAGATAGATTACTTTACATTTTTGCACTAGGTCCCAACTTTGCTATCCCCAATAATTGCCACAATTTAAATTTTATTAAAGTTTTAAGCAGACTAGAAGCTGGCCTTCATAATATCAAAAATCCTGAAGTAAAATCTAACATTCGTTCCCATTTCTGCAAAAATTTTCTCTCCTACATCAAGTCCTTCAACTCCAAAAAAATTGTTGATTACAAAGATATTTTAAGAGACATAAAACTTTGTAAAAACTTTCTCAAAGATAATCCGAATATTTTAGTAACCAGAGCAGATAAAGGAAATGTCACAGTAATTCTCGACAAAACTACCTACTTAGAAAAAATCACTAGTCTAGTTAATGACACTAACGTTTACAGTCCTATCAATAGCGATCCTACAGATCGAATTAACCGCACGTTCCACAAATTCATTAATAATTTAGTTTCTACTAAACAAATCCCACAAGACTTGTCTTTGTCGTTAAAAAACCTACATCCTAACAACCCAAAATTATATGGTCTCCCAAAAATCCACAAAACCAATGTACCTTTTAGACCTATAGTTGCAGATTTGAATTCACCACTAAATAAATTTTCCAAATTTCTGAGCAAACCCCTCTCCATAGTTGCAGTTAATTCTCCTTTCTTTATTAAAAATTCCTTCGAATTTGTCAACAAAATACGTAATACACAATTGCCCAACAACTCCCTCTTAATAAGCCTAGACGTAGTTTCTCTTTTCACAAATGTCCCACTAGAACTAATTTTAGAGTCAATCACAGATAGATGGGATGAGATTTCTTGCCACACAACCCTTTCCCTCCATTGGTTTCGAGAGTCCATTAAATTCATAGTCGCGAATACTTATTTTGAATTCAATTCACAATTTTATACACAAATTTTTGGTACCCCCATGGGATCGCCTATCTCACCTGCTCTTGCTGAACTCTCTTTACAACATCTTGAAAAAAATGTTTTTAAGCTTTCTAATGTTGAATTTTTCCTTTACTACAGATACGTTGATGATATAATTACTTGCATTCCTAAAAATAACTTTGATTCTTTACTAAAAAATTTTAACTCCTTTAATAAACACCTAACCTTTACCTCCGAAAAAGAACACAATAGGTCAATTACCGTTGTAATGTAAATATCATAAAAACTACAGATAATAAAATTATTACTAACTGGTACCAGAAACCAACGTGGTCTGGCAGATATCTCAATTTCCATTCTTATCATCCCACTAACATGAAAATCGGTACCATTATCAATTTAGTTGATCATGCTATTCTCTTGTCAGATAAAAAATTTTGGCCTTTTAACCTATCTCTAATCCACAGAACCCTATTAAATAATTGCTATCCCCCACACCTTATAAAATCAGTAATTAACAACAGACTTTCCGTCCTTAACACAAAACATAATCATCTTTCCCTCGTGTCCCAGAAAAAAGAAGAAAATAAGTTTGTTGGCACTATTTGTCTCCCTTACATTAAAAATCTCTTTCCTATTTGGAAAAAACTATTTGAATTCGCGGATTTGCGTTTAGTTTGCAATATTGATCAGACTCTCAACTTTTTATTTTCGAACTTAAAATCACCGACAAGTTTAGATCGTATTTCTAACATCGTATATAAAATTGACTGTACAAATTGTGAGGCCACTTATATTGGCGAAACTGGACAACATCTTAAAAAACGTCTTAGACAACATTATAACAATTCCAAAAATAAAAATCAAAATCAAACAATGATAACTGATCACATACAAAATTTCAATCATACTTTCAATTTTGATGTGGCCACAATTTTATATCACGAATCGAATACATCTCAGAGACGCTTTTCAGAATCTTGTCTGATACACCTTTACAAAAATAGTTTAAACAAAAGATTGGATACTTCCTCACTGTGCGAGAATTACCAAGTAGTCTTAAACAATGTCTCGAAATTCATACCTTTAAAATAGTTACCTATCATGATCGACGTTTAATTATATTAATTTTATTGCCAATTTTTCTTTTTCTTTTTCTTTTAATTTTGATCTCAATTTTACTAATTATGTCCACCCTCACAATTGTCATGTTTTTTTATATTTCACTATATGTACCCTCTCGCGTTGTCAAATCTTAAATTCTTTGGTCAGTTCGTTTGCCTTGTACCTCAGCCCTCAACATGTGGTTCGCACATTGACGTACATTCAGTAGGCACCCATACATCGGAGCACAGAAATGTATGGCGCGATGTTCTTCACAAATTCATAAAAATCTCAGTCAAAAATTTATATATTGTTCAACTTAAAATGACAAGGATTAGTTTTTTAGTGCACTGTGAACATTTATAATATGAAATAATTAGGATTGTTCATTGTGAACATTTATAATATGAAATAATTAAGATTGTGCATTGTGAACATTTATAATATGAAATAATTAGGATTAATTCAATTGCATGTAAGTTCATACCATATCACTTCTTATATATTAGTTTTATTTAATAATTTCTATCTGTTCTTTCAATCTAGAGTCCACTGAAGATGACACAAAACAATGTGTCGAAACGTATGGAATAAATAAAAATGTTTTAAAGTCATACAAATTTTTTAATTGATGTATTGCCCTGAAAACTGAATATCACATATTTCAACATCAAAATTATATAAAAAATTTAATATATATATATATATATATATATACTTTGAAGTATGTGAGTTTGGTGTTGATATATATTTTGATGAGTTATTTAGAATTGGGCAGTAAAACCAAGTAAAAAAACTAAAGTAGTTTTGAAATACTTTATTTATCCATACGTTTTTTTTTACTTGGTGTTACTGCCCAATTCTAAATAACTCATCAATATATATATATATATATATATATATATATATATCCGTTAAATATCAAATGGCTTTTAAAATTTTGAAATTGGCCGTTTTTTGAGAAAACGTCGACGAGAGTGCCAAATTTTGGTACCCGTACCACATACGAGTATCCACATATTCATGTAGGGTGGTTCTTAATATGGATGTTTTCGAATTTCCTTGCTCCCAAGGGCATTTTTTTATTTATTGAGTCCCAAGGGCTTGAATACTCCAAATTGATAAAAAAAATTGAAAGTTTTAACTCTAACATAATCCGCCCTCTGCCCAAAGTTTCTTGGTTCTTCTTCCTAAGTAAATACTTTTTTTATGAAATATATCAAAATTTGTTATGATTTTTATATTTCTGATCAGAATAAGCAAATACAATGTTATTCTCAAAATATTGATGCACTTATCGCTAAGTTATAAAAAAATGGAGTTTTACCCATGTTATTTCCATTAGTTGAAGTGCGGACTATCTTGAAGTTAATAATAAGAGCTAACTCAGACAATAACTTAAAGTTAATAATAAGAGCTAATTCAGACAATTTTTTTTATCAATCTGGGAGTATTTGAGCCCCTGGGAGCAAAAAAATTCGAAAACATCCATATTAAGGACCTCCCTGATGTACATACTTCATCTAATTTTAGTGTCAAACGATTCAGAATGACTTGAAGCGTTGAAAATATATAAAATTAGTAATACTGGTTATCGGGCTAAAACAAACTTCCCTTTCGGTCATTTAAAAGTTTTTGGTATGTAAGTATATATCCACGACGTTTCAGAACTTTGAACCAAAATTTGACTTTCTGTCAACTGTTTTTCCACGAATTTTAATTCCATTTGAGAAGCTAAATCAGGAATTGAGTTGATGACGTTTTTGCTAGATAAGTGAAAAGAAATTCACATACCTGTCGTTTTTGTCAAAAATCTTCAACCTATTTTGAATATTCAAAAACTGTTTGAACTAGGTTGCAAATCGTGCTGCTTAATTCTTTGTATAAAAACACCTAGGAAAATTTATGCATTTCCCTCAAGGTGACATAGCTTGTATTCATAGCTCTTTATTTGGTTTGCCTAGTTGGAGCACTAATACAATTTTATAAAAAATTTAGAATTTATCAATCAAAAGTGTATACTTAAACAAAAAACATCTTAAATGATTTTCATTTTGCAATTTGGCTAAAACATGTTAATATTTTACCTCGTAAGAATTTAATTTCTATTTTCAATGTTTTATATTTAGTGAATTTCAATTTCCTGAAACTTTTCTAAGTATCCTTTTATAAACTTTACGTTCAACAACTGCTATGTGCATTATAGAAATAGCTGGTATTAAGGACACCAGCACGGACAGGACATAATTCTCCATTAATCCAACAAAACAGAAAGCAAAAAAACAGAGTACTTCTACGCTCTACTTCTGGCACTCTCTTGTTGAATTTCTGTGTAATGCATCTTAATGGTAATGCATTTTAAAATAATGCATACATTAAATGCAACTGAATACAATACACTCGGCGCGGACTAAAAAAGCTTCAACAAGGATCTTCTAGAAATGCGACGACAAATGCTGAGCACAAAATGCTTTGAACAAGATGGTAAAGGGTGTAATGTAAATGTTTTATGTTTATGGATACACAATATTATCCACCAGCTTATGAAATAAAATAATCATTATTATCGTGCAAATATATTTTCACAGAAAAACATGGACAAAAAACCATAGGGATTCTAAAATTAGATTTATCTATATGACATTTATTCATCTCGTATATTATTCATTCGTCTCCATATGGTTAGAAGCAATCTTAATATAATATATATTAGTCTAAAGACGTATTCATGCCTTAAGCTATCAGAATGTAATTAGTGCTCCTCAGTTAGCATATCTTGCGATTGTTATTTCAAAGGAATATTATAACAACATATGATGAATCAAAACGTAAAGGTTCAGTATAATACGACGATCAGACATATTTCGTACCCAATTTGGAAATGCGTTCATCACTGATCCTCACTAGAATATAATTGGTATTATTATTACAATGGTTATCTTATTTGTTAGGTCATAGTACGAGGAGCGACGACACATAGATTTGTCTCTGGAAGGCTTTCAGATACATATTTGATTTTTCTAGGATTACCAAAAATATGTATGTACCTAGTAACATTTTCACAATTAAACCATTTTCTCTATGTTTTTGCAATTTTAAAATATTTAAGACCATGCACTATAAAATTTCTTAAATATCTTAAAATAATTTTAATTAAATTTGATTGCGAAGAAATGATTTTACTAAAAATGGACAAAATAATTCCCGAGTGATATCCTTCCAACAGTTTTTCATAACAATTAAGTTTAAGATTTTTGGCCAAAACCATGACAAAAAACTTTACACTTTTCTACTTAGTATAGTAAAGAATTTATTTGGTTCCAGCAAAACTAATCAATGCAAGTACTTACTAATCGATTTTTATCAAATAACTATTAAATTGCAAAAATTTGTTATGTCTGAAAAAACGTCGATAAATAGCCAAATTTTGGCAAACAAATACACTAACACACACAGTTTTGTCTCAAACGATTTCAAATGACCCAAAAGTTCGAGAAAACATAAAAGTAGCATATTGTATGTCCTGGCTATAACCAAGTTTTTCTCCAATTAAGAAGAAAACTAGAATTTTTTAAATTGGCGGTTTAATTTGATTTATGTTGAAATAGTCTATAAAAGAAAGTTGATTACATTAATATTTAATATGTATTTATTTTACTGTGAATACCTCCTGTTTCACTTCTATAAACCAAATGTATTTCCAGATTACGTTTCACGAAAATTAAATAATTCATCTCTGAGCTGCTTGGTATCTCATTTCTTAGTGAAGGACGATGGCATTAGTATAATTGAGCCAGAATTACGAGGATAAGAACGCTACATATAACACTTAAAATTATGTTACATTTCACCTTTAATTACCAGATGAACATGACAAATGTATGTCAGGGGCTTCGGTGACACCATCATATTTTATAAGCCCACTTATTTTTAGGATATAGAAGTTCTCGTATTGAACATATAGAAGACATAATACCATGCACCACTAATTCATTTTTAAATATACAACGGCCATTAGTAATGATTAGAAGAACGTCAAATCTTTACAACAAGTATTGTATATAAAGAATTTTTCTCAATAGAATTTACATGAAAATGCAAAAACCTTTAATTTTTTAACTTCCCGAAAGAGAAGTTTATGTTTTCATAAAAAAATCCGAATTGCTAATTTTATGTTTTCTCGACGTTTCAAGCCATTCTGAATGGAATGAGACCAAATTTGGAAAAAGTATGTGTGTGTGTGTATGTGTATGTGTATATGATTTTTTGATGTATAAGATTTTTTGCCGTAAATCGACGTTTTCTCGAAAACGGCTGGACCGATTTCAAAAATTTAAAAGCCACTCGATGTATTTCGATAAGGACTAGCGTTTCTGAGTTTTGTGCAACGATCGTCCAAGCCGTTTCTTTATAAATAGCAGAAATGTGAAAAAATTTTCGTCCACGTTTTAGCCCGCAATTCTGAATCGATTTTGAAAATTTAAAAACCGTTCGAAAGATATTGGTTGGGAATCGTGCTGATTAGTTTTTGGTAGAGATCGGCCGTTTTCTTGTAATAAAGTTAAAAAAAATTCGACGATTTTTATGATTATTTTTTTGATGGTAGATTCCATAGTCTTCTAGATCATACTAAAATATTACGGCCCTACGACAGCTGGTTTAGCTTTAAAAATTCGTCAAATTATTACAATGGTTACCTTATTTGTCAGGTCATAGTACAACAGGTAACTGTTGGTAAATCCTCAAGAGCGTTCATAACAAAATATAATTCAGAAAATATTTTTTCTTCAAGTATAGTAATTGTAATAAAAACCATATTTAATGCATAATATTCTTCATAGCATAAATATCTGTTTTGTTTGCATTATGAATTTTAAACAAGTAAATACATCCATATCGTTCCGAAGGCTCACCACATATATCAGCACCAGAATTTCCCAGTCATAGTGAGACATTTTGCTTCTGCACGTTTTCTACTGCGAAAACCCATTTTCGCAATGCTACAAGCATATAAAACCGTTATGTGACACCAATATAATATTATACAACATAAAAGACCACGGACGTTTTTCGCCGCCCCTGAAAAAAATCGAATAACATTATTACTACGACGTGATATAAAACACATTAATGTTTTAATTTCTTTTTGTAATTAAAAGTTGAATTTGTGGAAGAAAACGCGAGATAAATTAATTGTTTATTTACATTTTTGCAGCGAGCTGTAGTGTAATTTCATAACGTGTAATAAGATTCAAGAGGAAAATTAATGAAAGTTTGAGGAAATTTTCTTCCACTACATATTTTTCGGGGTCATTCTTTATAGTTTTAGATTCTATTATTATCTTAAATAATAAATCTTTTACTTAAGCTATTCAAACAGGGTTGAATCCGAGACTTTTGGTCTCACATTAATAAACTTCTGTGCTCAAACTATTCGAGTTCTATTTGTACTCCGGAAAGTTCTCAGTAACCATATAACCTGTGGCGCTAATATTGTCGAGCATGTCGTAGAATATTCTGATTTTCGAAATCAAAATGCAATTGAATTAGCATAGTTAAAATTTATGAACAAGAAATTATAGCTCAAATGTTTTATTTACTTCCAACTTAATATAGAAAAGTTTTATTGTTGATCGCGTAATCATCATTATTGATAGTAATACCCGCGGAGTGATGCTGAGTTTACTTACATTGGATAATTTGTTATAGATTTATTTGAAGTGAATCAATTTCTATTCCTGAAATATACGCAATGAGTTAATAATTATATTTTTTACAATATTTAACTATACAAACAAAAAACTGAATAAGAAAAAGTGCGCGTAATGTTCACACACGATTGAAATAAAACTTATTTGCAACTGTACAAGATCGCATTCAAGGAAAAATAAATACATCATATAACAATTATGAATAATGTTTATTAGTAACATGGTAACACTCGTGATGCACACATTTATTAGTGTCAAACATTATACACATTTATATAATTCTAAATTATAAATGTTATATTTATAATAGCATCAAAATGTTTATAATATTTAAAAACAATAATGTAATTAAAGTCATATTTCAAATATGACATGGTCGGTTTGTCATTGTAATTAGCATTTAGAAATGAACCTTCATTAGAGGAATGAAGTAATTGCTGATTAATAATTTCTATGATATTCGTTCATACAGTGGATTATGTTAAACAACGCCTAAACAAATATTGTTTTCGCAACTTTACTCATCATGTAATAGTGTTTGAAGAACTTCATGAAATTAAAATTAATACACTTTCATTGACTGCTTGTATTTTTTTACTTTTTCGCTGGTGATACAATATCGTTCTTTGAACAGCTGTAATATCTGTCTTGCCTAAAAATATTTTCCATTTTAATAACTTCAAAAATTTATAGAAAGAGTAAACCTGAGGTTCGCTTGTTAGTAGTTCTGATCAGTTCTGATCAAATATATTTTCCTACTTCTACCTTATATTATAAATTCATAAAATATTTCTGTAATTAGAAGAAGAGAATTTTGCTCAGAAGTCATTAATTAAATTTTGAGATATCATATTAATCACAGTGAATTAAGTAAAAGATTTAAATGCCGAACTGTCACTAAAGTAAATGTAAAGCCGCTCATTATCATTCAGTCTTCGTATCTCTTGATGGGATATCATGACTCCATCTCGTTTCTGAAATAGCGACAGGACGCTAATCTGACGAGCGAATTATTTTAGAAATTCTAATTTAATTATAGATAAGTACAGGAAATATTTTATAAAAGATTGTGTGTTTGAAACGAAAGATAATTTTTGCAGGTGGTAATAAATATAATACACTTTGACTCATTTAGAACCTTTTACAAATATGTTACTGAATACTTCAAAGTTATATTAAAATTAGTTTTATCTAAAATTTATTCTTGCCATAGAATTTTTCTATTGAAGATACATTTTTTATTTGTTTTATTTTTCTTGAATACATAAATTAATTTCTGTCTATTGTTTTAGATATTTTAACCTTCTCTTTCTTCCATGTTTATTATTTCAACAATCTAAAATAGTTTTATAATATTCCTGTATGAAATCAATTACTATAAACTTTATATTCTATAGTTTTGAACACTTTTTAATCCAAAAAATAATTGTAGGTAAAGAATCGACTTTCAAAAATTATTTAATTTGCTAATTCTCAAATTTTAGTAACACAACAATTTTTTGTTTTTTTTTTCAAACTATATTTGCAGGATGTTTTCATGATATAGTTTTTTTTATTGTATGATAGTTAATAACTAATGAAGTTTATACCGATACATTATGTAAGATGAACAATATTTTTATTACAATTCACTAACATACTTTTGTTTTATTTTCAGGTATTTATCTTCAAAATTATTAAACTTGACTAGCGGTGAGTTTAGTTTTAATTTCTAATTATAAATAATATTTAACACTTACGGGACGGTACCGATTTCAAAAAAATCTACTGTACCGGCTGAAAACTTGATTTCATTGTGTATGTTATGCAATTTGTTTGATAAAAATTTGTGTTCATTGAAGGGCATACATTTATAATAATAATTTATTTTTGATCAATTTATAAAGAATGGTTGCGTTCAAAACAATTTCTAAAATGTTAAGCTGGTTGATTTTGACTGCATTTCAGCATAGATTTCAATCGGAATCATTTTTGTTTTTTGTTTTTGTGGAGGCAAATGAAAGTTCCGTATTTTGATTGGGAGCTACTTATTACAGTTCACGTTCATACTTAGATAAAATACATTTTTAGAACACGAAACTGACGAAATTAACTGTGATCAATAAATTAATTTAATTTATACAATTATACATATTATAAGTATGCATGAAAGACAACATTTTGAAATCGCATTGATTAATTTCTAGTGAAAGCGAAAACTTTATTTGAGAAATAAACAAAATTATAATAAATTTATTTTAATCGAAACTATTATTTTTTTTCAATTGCTTCGTTATATTTATATAAAATCATCAAATTTAAGATCAGAAATTCAGCTTTACTTCCTCTGGTAGAATCACCACCTTTCTAAAATTAAACAATTTTATCCAAGCTTAAACTTTTCATATAAAAGTTTAGTCATAGTTTTGATATATTAGTCAATTTCTGAACATATATTTCTAATCCTTCAGTAATTTCAATATTGAGTGAGAATTGAGTAATTTTAATGTTTTTTACCATTTTTGCTTAGACCTCACATTAATAATAAGTCACCTACCATCAATGAACTCCATACTTGCAAAAGACAAGAACCTTTCACCATTTCAAACTCCTGAATAATTCTAAACATATTGGATTCTCAGTTCTACCTACTACATACAAAAAAACGTCACATGATGTGACGATACATGAATAGAAGAGACTTTCGTATATAAATATCCTGTAAGAGGCATGCATAACGTAGTGATAAGAGCCATGTAAATATCACAATGTCACAACAAATACGTTTTGTTACTCCATCTGGAGGGGTTGAATTTGTTTAACAATGAAGTTGTAAGTAAATATTATTTTATCTCGAGCAGAGAGAACGGTTTATCTGCCGGAGCGATCTCGAGCACCCTGAAGAAAATTTATACGAGCACCTGGCGCACGACTACCTACGGGGTGGGGGATGAAATTATGGCAATTTTGGTTATGATAATGTTTGTTAAGGATTTGATACTTGTAAATAAATTATTGATGTGTT
>NW_020539725.1:51262431-51285669 GCF_003426905.1 Ctenocephalides felis | reverse complement strand
TAAGATTGGCATTGGATTTTAAACATTTTGGAATGTATCCGCTTTCAGAAAATTCTGAATATTCACTACCTACTGCTGTTTCATTTATTTCTTATATGAAGTATTATTATCTTGGTACATTCATATGCTCAATTAATAAATTCCTCGAAAATTGTTATGAAAAATTTAATTCTATCAACAAAAACTCACGAGTTTTTGATCCTCAATTAACTAAATCAAAAATTGGCCTAAACTGTAATACATGAGCTGATGGGTACATTTATTTATATTTGTATTTCTAATTATTAATTTCCAAAGTTCATGTATACTTGCCCTGGGAATTTATATCTATAACCATCTGTCGATTAACTTGTCCTTCTCGATATTCTATAAATATGTGTGTTTCGTGATCTCAACCCGTCCTTAAGTACCATTACTTAACGACAACGGCAGAGGATAAACCCTTTTGTTCCAGATTTTCAGTGCTGCGTCCTTACAATTCCGATCGATGTGTTTCGATACGAAATACCCTCAATTTAGAAATGTTTATGTCCTTTGGTTTATGGTTCTGATACTCATTCGTATCTTAGGTACAAAATGTTCTTAAATATATAATATTTTAATTATTTAAACGTAATAATTAATTATTCAATTTTCTGAAGATTAGAATTTAAATATTATCTACTCATTTTTTAAATGTTTTGGAATTTATTGGAATAATTCATTGGGTATATATGTTTAGTTGTTGTTTTGCTTTTGTGATAACTGTTCTGTTTGAGTTTTTTATTTTATATATTTTATTCTATTTGATGAAATATTAATTAGTTGTTTTTGTTCTTTACAGGTGAGTGATTGGAAATTTACAGTACTTGGTGAGTTTTCATTTTTATGAATATTCAAAAATTTATTCCCATTTCCCATTTTTTAAATAATGAAATAAATAGTTTACATCTATATGCATTATATTTTTTTAATAAATCAAAGTAAGTTTTTAAAATAATTGAGCATATTATTTAAAATTGATAATAAAAATGTTTTTTCGACGTATTTTGCTTTCTTCGACAAACTCTTTGAGACGTTAGCTTACGGTGGAGACGCCATGTACTTCTGATTATACTTTATTATCTTTGCTTCACAAACATTACTTTATTAGGTAATTAGGTGTTTATGTTATCTGACGTAATAATTAAGATTAAGTATTAGGATGTACTATTTACATAGTCATTTAATTATTTTCAATTTCAAATTTCAGAATCGTAAACTCAAATTGTATCATTTCTTTGTACTAAAACCCTTTTGTTAGTCTTTCAGAGTATACTTATATTACATGCATTTAAATTTAATGTCTATTTACATTATAGTAAACACTAAATAGAAAATTTACCATAAAAATGGATATCGGGTTTATTTCACTTCACAATATCAAATTATTCATTTGCCATCATTCGCAATCACTTTCCAATACGTAGATATTAGAAAAGTATCAAATGTAAATTATTTATTTAAATATTTATTTTCATTATTCAAGAGGTCATAAAACTTATCCAACTATCTTATTGTGGTTAAATTTGAAAATATATAAATTAAATGTAGTTTTGAGCATCGCAGTTTTGTATTGTCCTAAAAGCATTAAGCGTGGAATATAAACCTACGTCTTGTATGCAATAACGGTCAACGTGTTAGAAGCGTAAGTGTCAGGGCCGCCCTGAAGATGATGGCCCATCTGTTGTCTTATGAATAGGGATAACTAAAGGTTACCTCGCCCATGCCGTCAAATGGAATTAGGTCCACTATAGTTTTATATTCCGGGGACATTGTTCCAGATTTCTATTTAGATATTGAATATAGAACTCTAGATCATTTACTCTTTAGAAATAGGACTTGTTTACGTAAATGCTATTTTATTTTTTTAGATCAAATCAAAGTAAGAGTTTTGACTAAATCGGTATGATGTAGCAAAAATGAATACCTTGACCATGGGAAATTTTTGACATACAATCATAAATTTCAAAACTATTCCAAATATCTGCCATCCAATGCGACAAAGGCGGATTAATATACGTTTTGAACATGTTATATGTCTTTTTCCAGTTTACAATATTTCATAATATAACTCTGGACAACTCAGGGTTATGAAGCATTTTCTTTCGGTCACGGGAAATTTCGTAGCCGTCACGCCGCTTTCGGATTACCACCAATTTAGTTTTACGAGGCGCGTGCTCGTCCGCCTTCTGCCTGCCTTTGCCCTCAGAATGTTCAGCTGTACTTCGATCTGTTTTGTCTATTATATACAAACGTGAGATATATAATTTTATTGGTGTCACGGACAAATGATAGGGTCAGGTTGTGGACAATAACTATTTAATTTTAGGATGATTTGCCTAAATTTGCTTTAGCTAAATGCTTAATCCATAATCCATGTGCTATTGTATTTCAATATAACTCAGTTTCACAAAATCCTTCTCACGAATTTCCTACTTCTACCTATGATATTACATTACAAATGCATATTTCGTTGGTTTTATTCCACATTTTCCGAACAAATCCGGGAATGAAAATGTTTATATTCGAACTTTGAACCGATGCCTTTCCATAAACTGTGCAAAGGAGATTCGGTTCAGGACGAGAGAGGAGTTAATAGTTTTGTAAATTCATAGAGTAATTAAATTTAATCTCCCGGCTGGGTTCAATTAAAACTTATAATTATGCACCACAGCTTTGCAGTCAATTATTATTATTCACTGATGCACTTCGCCGAATCGTAGATTACAGTACATTGAAATGCATATGCTCGAAATAGTCTCTTTAATATTCAATACGTGATAAATGGCGTTTGTGTCCACGAAAGTTTGAGTTTCGAAAATTTCAAATAATGTTCATAAACAGTATGTGGTTCAGGGAAATAGATAATTGAATAGACGAGTATGTTTTACCGTATTATAATCTATGACGAAGCTTTTACGAATTGAATAAATTTCTTACATATATAATAGCTAGGAAATATTAGAAAATGTAGTTCATACATGTAATTCCCTACTGTATTTTCACGAAGTCTAATTATCTAATAATGCACCATCATTAAGCACGTTTGATTTACCATATGCGTCGGAGTTCGAACTTGCTAAAACTTAATTCACGATCTTCTTCGTCTTTTCAACTGGAAGAAGTTTTCAGATACTATCAACTTGAGCAAAGCTTTATCTAATAATTTGTTCGTGCTTCAGAATTTGCACCAGAAATTCTCTACAATGATCTAGGGTATCATGTAATATAAAGATAGTTATATCTTCTAATACATCGTGCATCGATTTGATTATTACACTGTAGATATAAATATTATAATTATTTAATTTGAAAGGGTTATAGATATAAAATATTTTGAAAATAGTTTTATGAATATTACAACAGACTGCCTACCCTGAGCTTTATAAGTTATTGAAGACCACAGACGTTTCAATTTCAATTTTTCCCAGTATTATCCTCTATCCCTTCAAATAAATATATCCTTCTAGTCAGTCAATAGAAGCCTGATGTTTTTATTTCTCAAATCGATCGATTACGACATGCATTCAGTAGCATCCTCTTCTCGGTGATAGCGTATTCCACCGACAAACCTTTTGCAATTGACGATAAAAAGAGTGTACTCTATACTGGAACTATCAGATTGAAATCTGAGAGAACAACTCATTGCCGCAATTCTAACCGATTTCTTTAAAGATTTCTACTTAATTGTTAATAGTAAAATGGATTATCTAGAAAATCCAAGTCAAAATTGTTCAATTATATATATATATATATATATATATATATATTAGTGTGTGTATCTGATGCCTAACATATTTAATAATTAGGAAATAGTAACAACTTGTTCCGAATTTTTCTTTGTTTATTATTACTGAAGCATGTTATATCTCTAGAAGAAAATTCTTATTTTATTTTCCTTTTTAAAATATAAAACATGGGAACGACAATAGCTTTTAAGAGTGTTTTACGTGGGATGCATGTCGTTCCTGGGTAAGTTGATACCAAGTTATGTTCACCTACACCATGAACCTTAAAGTAGACGCGTGTGCTTTGCCCCTTTTTACTCGAGCAGGTCTTCTCAATTCCAATTCCGCAACAATCTTTATTTATGTTTATGTCCTTTCGTTATTGGCTTTTATTTCATTCCTTTCTCACCACGAAATTCACCGTTCGCATTTCTAGGAATGGTTCTCAATCTTAAAGGACATATGATTTTGGCTTTGAAATTTCTATAAATTCAGTTGTAATTCATACTTGATAAAATTTTTGATACATAAGATGACACGATTAAAAGCAATTTACTAAATTTACTAAAATGTTTACAATCGTTCCATCTTATGTGTCAAAAATTTTATCAAGTGAGGACATTTTGCATGTCTTCAAGTATGAGGAATGAAATTGATAATCTGCTTTATTGCATAAGATATTATCAATTTACGTCTCTATTTACTTAAAGTAGGTATTTGTAAAAATGTTGCAAAATATTAGCTCACCTCAAAATGAACAATATAAAAATAATTGCTAAGAAATGCAATCATAACAAAAAGCATATCAATTTAATATTTTATATGTAGAATAGGTTGCAGTGGGTGAACCATCCATTTAATTTGTATTAGTTGTCTCTTTCACACATTTCTACATTTATAATCAGTCAGTTAGTTTTTAACTTTCCGAAGGAAAAGTTTATATTTTCAACAAAAATTCCGATTCGCTAATTTTATGTATTCTCGACGTTTCAAGCCATTCTGAATCGAATGAGACAAAATTTGGAAAAAGTATATGCGTGCGTGTGTGTGTGAACAGATTTTTTGCCGTAAATCGACGTTTTCTCAAAAACGGCTGGACCGATTTCAGAAATTTAAAAGCCATTTGTTGTATTTCGATGGGGATTATCGTTTTTCAGCTTTGTGCGATGATCGGCCAAGCCGTTTCTTTGTGATTTTGGAAAAAAGTGTAAAGCTTTCGTCCACATTTAAGTTCATTCTACCGAATCTATTTTAAAAAATCAAAAACTGAAAGAAAGATATTAGTTGGGAATGATACTGATTAGTTTTAGGTGAAAATCTACAGACCGTTTTCTTGTAATTAACTGTTCAAAAAAAAATTGAGCCGATTTTTATAGATTTTTTTGGCGATACATATCATGGTCTTATAGAACTTACTGAAATATTACGGCCTTACGACAAGTAGTTTAATTTTAAAAATTCATCAAAGTTTGAGAAAATGAGTAATTTTTTTGACGTTTGTTAAAATTCAAACTACACGATTTACATTGTATAACGATAGAGTACTTGGTCTTAATGAACATACTAAACCATTAAGGTCCTTCGGAAACTGGTTTAATTATAAAAATTATTGATTTTTGAAAATTTGCTTTTAGAAAATCCTCAGAGTTAACGTCTTCGTTTGTTTTCAATTATGTGTGATAAATCCACTCGGAATACATTTAATCACTCGTAAATTAGTCGAGTATTTACATATATATAGGAAATTCATGCAACTTTCCTCAAGTCAAAATACCAATACCAACTAGTTTGTTGTACATTTTATATTGCCAAAATATTCTGAAGCTGTTGTTACGATGATGAGTTGTATTAATTTGTGCCTTGAAAAAATACAGTAAGAAATACTATTTTTTCAATGATATATTATACTTTGAGAAATTCTTTTCTAACAATGAAAGCAAAGCTTTGGAACACTTCATTGTCGGTTTGTCTCTTTCGAGTGCGGTTTAATAGCACTTACTGGCGTTGGTTAAATTATCAGAAGCGTATTACCCGCAAAGCAGTTAGTTAAATGCCTTGAGAAATACAGAGAAACCACGACTATTTTGGCTGGTCGATTTGAGCATTGCCGACAGAAACGTGATTGATCGATAGAATTTAAATTATATCAACATATATAGTTGACTCCCTCTATTTGTCACAACATCTCTAAAGCAAACTGCCAAAAATCGATTACCAATCGAATTTTTACCACTGGTGCACGATTTCCGCGAATTCGTCCCACCATGAGATATTGGGTCGTTAACGACATGTAACCTGCCGTTAGTGCAAGATGTTTAAATCCATTTTAAGAAGAACGCCCGAACCATACTGCAACTTGCAGAATGTCCTCGCGAAATGGCAAACCATAAAACCAATAAAAGATAAAAGATAAATCCCATCGAAAGCTGCCTGCACATTCCAGAAGTGCTCAATCGATTGAGGAATGAACGTTGGACAAAGTTTCAACAATGGCATGATGAAGTGATTTATTGTATATTTTTGAAGTAATAGTATGAAGTAATAAATTTACTGCTTCAGATATATATTTTTTGTAATTTACGATATAAATCTAGTTAGATGTCGACTTAACTTCTCCGAAATTAATTGCCTTATGTAAAGCGATTTTGAATTTAATAAAATATTACAATTAATAAGGTCATAATATTTAATACAATCTTAAATAATTTATTATTATAGATCTATTCAGTTCTGAATATTATTCTGATTTCATGCAATGTTATATATTCCAAAGCTTTATTCATTTGCTCATTTTAATCTCCACTGTTTATTTTTTGCAAGCATATATTTTTTGTCTATAAAGATGACTACCATTTTATTTATATCATTTAATTTCTGGCTATGTTAATATATTTTATACCAAAATAACTATTGCTGGATAACGTGGAGAAGAAAATCAACTCAAGTTTTCAGAATAACATAACACATTAATTCAATTTTTGTCGTTTGTAAATAGTTGTCCCATATTATTCTCATTTTTATTTCTATTACATTGCAAGCAAATTTTCAGATTTATCATTAATTTTATAGAAAATCAAAGAAAAGTGTAGTTTCATTAAAAATTCAGGTTTCTTAGAATTCATCCAAAATGCTTCATAAAATTTATTACAATTTTAGCCACAAACACTCTTATGTAATTACCGAATGTAAAATGAATAGATGTATTTCATTAACTTTATTTATTATTTTTGAATTAACATTTAATTTGAACTCATTCACAAAAATTACTGTTATGTAATTGAAGCATGGCAAACAAAATAAAAATTATGCAATTTTATATGAAAAACGTATTAAATATTAAATGAATTTACTTGTGACTAAGCCTTTGGTGTTAATTTTTCATTAATTCATAGAATTGTTGTTGTTTGGCAACTCTGACATACCTATATTTTTAGTAACTTCAGTCATATGTTATTATGCCACAACAGAAAGATGCATTTATGATATAAGCTTCTTTTTTAACGTTCATTATGTGTTTTCTAGGTTAGATTTTATTTCCAAGACGCATGAGTGCACAACAACCACATAGCATATTAACAGTTTTTTAGTACCATTTTATATGATAAGAATATGAAGATTATTTGAGACAAATGTTAATGCATCAAACTGTAAATAAGTATGAATGCAAGATTGAATGTGGTGAAATAGATGAAAATAGTCTGAAGTATATATATATATATATATATATATATATATATATATACTATGTATAAATTTATTTCATAGTCTCTAATACCAGACACCACCGCCTGACTGAGATGTGAAAATGCATATTATGTCAATAAAAAAATGCATTGTTTATGGTAGAATTAGCCCATTAGTATTAATTATTTTTTGAGTATTATTAGCATTTTCTTGTGGCTAAGCCTATGGTGTTAATTATCCCATTAGTTCATTTGATTATTGTTGTTTGGCAACTCTGACTATATAATTTATCCTAATAGTTACCCTATAAGAAGCTCGGAGGGCAAATGCACATGTCGCTTCTGCATGTAATACCTTGTTTACTGCTTCCATTGTACAAGAAACTCGTGTTTTACCCTCAACTTCTGGTTCTGCAATAATGCAACCGGCATGGCTTGATACTTTGACCGTATAACGTCCTCTCGTTCGCAAACGTTATATTTGCAATTTATTCCTACAAGCCATGAGTCTTTTGCCAAAAAGGTTTTTCACGGATTTTCCCCGGACTCAAATTTATGATGTGTGCGCCCCGGAAAATTCTGCTGAAACATACTCTAATATCATGTGCATATTACAAGAATTGCAAAATTGGATTTAGGTCGCTCGTAATTTTGCAAATGTAATGTCGTATATCTCAGGATTATGGAAATTAAATATTTGGTAAAATTTATTAAATTGATCATGGGGCACATTTAAAATTTTGTATTTGACCTAAAAAAATAATAATCGTATGTTATAAATCATTTGATATAAATATAAATATATATATATATATATATATATATATATATATATATATATGGCGTCTCCCTACACCTAGCGGCGAGAGTAACAACCAGAAACGCCAATACCAACTTCATAGACACGTTGCGTGTGAAGAACGTCGCAAACTGTCAAGTTGGCGACGGCGCATCGTGCAACACTTGCGTGGGCTCGAGGGATGCGAAAAATGCAATCTCATCTTTTTGTGCATCAACTTTTGGAAGAGTGAAAATATAAAACCTAACCTAAATACATTTGATATCAGTGAAATACTTTATACTTATTTTGTTATTAAATTAAACTTATATACACGTTATTCAGTTCTTTTAATTATAAATATAAATTATATATAGACCCAACATCTATATATATATATATATATATATATATATATATATATATATATACTTTGAAGTATGTGAGTTTGGTGTTGATATATATTTTGATGAGTTATTTAGAATTGGGCAGTAAAACCAAGTAAAAAAACTAAAGTAGTTTTGAAATACTTTATTTATCCATACGTTTTTTTTTACTTGGTGTTACTGCCCAATTCTAAATAACTAATCATATATATATATATATATATATATATATATCCGTTAAATATCAAATGGCTTTTAAAATTTTGAAATTGGCCGTTTTTTGAGAAAACGTCGACGAGAGTGCCAAATTTTGGTACCCGTACCACATATCCACATATTCATGTAGGGTGGTTCTTAATATGGATGTTTTCGAATTTCCTTGCTTCCAAGGGCATTTTTTTATTTATTGGGTCCCAAGGGCTTGAATACTCCAAATTGATAAAAAAAATTGAAAGTTTTAACTCTAACATAATCCGCCCTCCGCCCAAAGTTTCTTGGTTCTTCTTCCTAAGTAAATACTTTTTTTATGAAATATATCAAAATTTGTTATAATTTTTTTATTTCTGATCAGAATAAGCAAATACAATGTTATTCTCAAAATATTGATGCACTTATCGCTAAGTTATAAAAAAATGGAGTTTTACCCATGTTATTTCCATTAGTTGAAGTGCGGACTATCTTAAAGTTAATAATAAGAGCTAACCCAGACAATAACTTAAAGTTAATAATAAGAGCTAATTCAGACAATTTTTTTTATCAATCTGGAAGCATTTGAGCCCCTGGGAGCAAGAAAATTCGAAAACATCCATATTAAGGACCTCCCTGATGTACATACTTCATCTAATTTTAGTGTCAAACGATTCAGAATGACTTGAAGCGTTGAAAATATATAAAATTAGTAATACTGGTTATCGGGCTAAAACAAACTTCCCTTTCGGTCATTTAAAAGTTTTTGGTATGTAAGTATATATCCACGACGTTTCAGAACTTTGAACCAAAATTTGACTTTCTGTCAACTGTTTTTCCACGAATTTTAATTCCATTTGAGAAGCTAAATCAGGAATTGAGTTGATGACGTTTTTGCTAGATAAGTGAAAAGAAATTCACATACCTGTCGTTTTTGTCAAAAATCTTCAACCTATTTTGAATATTCAAAAACTGTTTGAACTAGGTTGCAAATCGTGCTGCTTAATTCTTTGTATAAAAACACCTAGGAAAATTTATGCATTTCCCTCAAGGTGACATAGCTTGTATTCATAGCTCTTTATTTGGTTTGCCTAGTTGGAGCACTAATACAATTTTATAAAAAATTTAGAATTTATCAATCAAAAGTGTATACTTAAACAAAAAACATCTTAAATGATTTTCATTTTGCAATTTGGCTAAAACATGTTAATATTTTACCTCGTAAGAATTTAATTTCTATTTTCAATGTTTTATATTTAGTGAATTTCAATTTCCTGAAACTTTTCTAAGTATCCTTTTATAAACTTTACGTTCAACAACTGCTATGTGCATTATAGAAATAGCTGGTATTAAGGACACCAGCACGGACAGGACATAATTCTCCATTAATCCAACAAAACAGAAAGCAAAAAAACAGAGTACTTCTACGCTCTACTTCTGGCACTCTCTTGTTGAATTTCTGTGTAATGCATCTTAATGGTAATGCATTTTAAAATAATGCATACATTAAATGCAACTGAATACAATACGCTCGGCGTGGACTAAAAAAGCTTCATCAAGGATCTTCTAGAAATGCGACGACAAATGCTGAGCACAAAATGCTTTGAACAAGATGGTAAAGGGTGTAATGTAAATGTTTTATGATTATGGATACACAAGATTATCCACCAGGTTAAAATATAAAATAATTCTAAAATTACATTTATTATATTTTATTATTACATTTATTTATTATCTATATTGCATTCATTTATCTCCTATATTATTCATTCGTCTCCATATGGTTAGAAGCAATCTTAATATAATATATATTAGTCTAAAGACGTATTCATGCCCTAAGCTATCAGAATGTAATTAGTGCTCCTCAGTTAGAATATCTTGCGATTGTTATTTCAAAGGAATATTATAACAACATATGATGAATCAAAACGTCAAGGTTCAGTATAATACGACGATCAGACATATTTCGTACCCAATTTGGAAATGCGTTCATCACTGATCCTCACTAGAATATAATTGGTACTATTATTACAATGGTTACCTTATTTGTTAGGTCATAGTACGAGGGGCGACGACACATAACACAAGCAAAAAGCTTTTTGAATCATTCAAATCTGATGCTTAGTTCTCTCAAAAACTGCAATTTTTTGTACATTCATATCCGTATCTTCGAAACGGCTGGACCTGCCTTTGCCAAAAACTGATCAGCACATCTCCCTATAATAGGAATCGAAAGTTTTTTGAAGCATTCAAATCGGTTTATCCGTGCGCCCGAAAACGTGGACGAATAATTGTATGTATGTATACATACATACACACACACATACAGACACACATTCATTTTTTCTGAGGTATGCCAAAATGTTCAGAAACCGCTGTAGAATTTTTCACAACAGATGACAAAAAACTTTACACTTTCCTGCTGATTTATTTAGTTCCAGCAAAACTAATCAATGCAAGTACTCACTTATCGATTTTTATCAAATAATTATTAAATTGCAAAAATTTGTTATGTTTGAGAAAACGTCGATAAATAGCCAAATTTTGGCAAACACACACAATTTTGTCTCAAACGATTTCAAATGACTCAAAAGTTCGAGAAAACATAAGTTGCATATTGTACGTCCTGGCTATAACTAAGTTTCTCTTCAATTAAGAAAAAACTAGAATTTTATAAAATGGCGGTTTAATTTGATTTATGTTGAAATAGTCTATAAATGAAAATTGATTATATTAATATTTAATATGCATTTATATTACTGTGAATGCCTCCTGTTTCACTTCTGTAAACCAAATGTATTTCCAGATTACGTTACAGGCAAATTAAATAATTCATCTCTGAGCTGCTTGGTATCTCATTTCTTAGTGAAGGACGATGGCATTAGTATAATTGAGCCAGAATTACGAGGATAAGAATGCTACATATAACACTTAAAATTATGTTACATTTCACCTTTAATTACCAGATGAACATGACAAATGTGTGTCAGGGGCTCCGGTGACACCATCATATTTTATAAGCCCACTTATTTTTAGGATATAGAAGTTCTCGTATTGAACATATAGAAGGCATAATACCATGCACCACTAATTCATTTTTAAATATACAACGGCCATTAGTAATGATTAGAAGAACGTCAAATCTTTACAACAAGTATTGTATATAAAGAATTTTTCTCAATTGAATTTACATGAAAATGGAAAAACCTTTAATTTTTTAACTTCCCGAAGGAGAAGTTTATGTTTTCATCAAAAAATCCGAATTGCTAATTTTATGTTTTCTCGACGTTTCAAGTTATTCTGAATCGAATGAGACCAAATTTGGAAAAAGTATGTGTGTGTGTATGTGTATGTGTATATGAACAGATTTTTTGCCGTAAATCGACGTTTTCTCGAAAACGGCTGGACCGATTTCAAAAATTTAAAAGCCACTCGTGCGACGATCCGCCAAGCCGTTTTTATATAAATCACAGAAAAGTGAAAAAAATTTTGTCTACATTTTAGCCCGCTTTATTTCTGAATCGATTTTGAAAATTCAAAAACCGTTCGAAAGATATTGGTTGGGAATCGTGCTGATTAGTTTTTGGTAGAGATCGGCCGGGCCGAAGTAATAAGTTATATTATTATTTCTTATCGAAGTAATAAGTTATATATTATTATTTCTTGTAATAAAGTTAAAAAAAAATTAGACGATTTTTATGATTATTTTTTTGATGGTAGATACCATAGTCTTCTAAATCATACTAAAATATTACGGCCCTACGACAGCTGGTTTAGCTTTAAAAATTCGTCAAATTATTACAATGGTTACCTTATTTGTCAGGTCATAGAACAACAGGTAACTGTTGGTAAATCCTCAAGAGCGTTCATAACAAAATATAATTCAGAAAATATTTTTTCTTCAAGTATGGTATTTGTAATAAATACTATAGTTAATGCATAATATTCTTCATAGCATAAATATCTGTTTTGTTTGCATTATGAATTTTAAACAAGTAAATACATCCATATCGTTCCGAAGGCTCACCACATATATCAGCACCAGAATTTCCCAGTCATAGTGAGACATTTTGCTTCTGCACGTTTTCCACTGCGAAAACCCATTTTCGCAATGCTACAAGCATATAAAACCGTTATGTGACACCAATATAATATTATACAACATAAAAGACCACGGACGTTTTTCACCGCCCCTGAAAAAAATCGAATAACATTATTACTACGACGTGATATAAAACACATTAATGTTTTAATTTCTTTTTGTAATTAAAAGTTGAATTTGTGGAGAAAATCGCGAGATAAATTAATTGTTTATTTACATTTTTGCAGCGAGCTGTAGTGTAATTTCATAACGTGTAATAAGATTCAAGAGGAAAATTAATGAAAGTTTGAGGAAATTTTCTTCCGCTACATATTTTTCGGGGTCATTCTTTACATTTTTAAATTTTTTTATTATCTTAAACAATAAATCTATTACCTAAATTATTTAAACAGGGTTGAATCGGAGGCTTTTGGTCTCACATTAATAAACTTCTGTGCTCAAACTATTCGAGTTCTATTTGTACTCCGGAAAGTTCTCAGTAACCATATAACCTGTGGCGCTAATATTGTCGAGCATGTCGTAGAATGTTCTGATTTTCGAAATCCAAATACAATTGAATTATCATAGTTAAAATTTATGTAAAAAATATTATAACTTAAATGATTTATTTACTTTCAACTTAATAAAGAAAGTTTTATTGTTGATCACGTGATCATCATTATTGTTAGTAATACCCGCGGAGTGATGCTGAGTTTACTTACCTTGGATAATTTGTTATAGATTTATTTGAAGTGAATTAATTTCTATTCCTGAAATATACGCAATGAGTTAATAATTATATTTTTTGCAATATTTAACTATACAAACAAAAAACTGAATAAGAAAAAGTGCGCGTAAGGTTCACACACGATTGAAATAAAACTTATTTGCAACTGTACAAGATCGCATTCAAGGAAAAATAAATACATCATATAACAATTATGAATAATGTTTATTAGTAACATGGTAACACTCGTGATGCACACATTTATTAGTGTCAAACATTATACACATTTATATAATTCTAAATTATAAATGTTATATTTATAATAGCATCAAAATGTTTATAATATTTAAAAACAATTTGTAATTAAAGTCATATTTCAAATATGACATGATCGGTTTGTCATTGTAATTAGCATTTAGAAATGAACCTTCATTAGAGGAATGAAGTAATTGCTGATTAATAATTTCTATGATATTCGTTCATACAGTGGATTATGTTAAACAACGCCTAAACAAATATTGTTTTCGCAACTTTACTCATCATGTAATAGTGTTTGAAGAACTTCATGTAATTAAAATTAATACACATTCATTGACTGCTTGTATTTTTTTACTTTTTCGCTGGTGATACAATATCGTTCTTTGAACAGCTGTAATATCTGTCTTGTCTAAAAAATATTTTCCATTTTAATAACTTCAAAAATTTATAGAAAGAGTAAACCTGAGGTTCCGCTTGTTAGTAGTTCTGATCAGTTCTGATCAAATATATTTTCCTACTTCTACCTTATATTATAAATTCATAAAATATTTCTGTAATTAGAAGAAGAAAATTTTGCTCAGAAGTCATTAATTAAATTTTGAGATATCATATTAATCACAGTGAATTAAGTAAAAGATTTAAATGCCGAACTGTCACTAAAGTAAATGTAAAGCCGCTCATTATCATTCAGTCTTCGTATCTCTTGATGGGATATCATGACTCCATCTCGTTTCTGAAATAGCGACAGGACGCTAATCTGACGAGCGAATTATTTTAGAAATTCTAATTTAATTATAGATAAGTACAGGAAATATTTTATAAAAGATTGTGTGTTTGAAACGAAAGATAATTTTTGCAGGTGGTAATAAATATAATACACTTTGACTCATTTAGAACCTTTTACAAATATGTTACTGAATACTTCAAAGTTATATTAAAATTAGTTTTATCTAAAATTTATTCTTGCCATAGAATTTTTCTATTAAAGATACATTTTTTGTTTGTTTTATTTTTCTTGAATACATAAATTAATTTCTGTCTATTGTTGTTTTAGATATTTTAACCTTCTCTTTCTTCCATGTTCATTATTTCAAGAATCTAAAATAGTTTTATAATATTCCTGTATGAAATCAATTACTATAAACTTTATATTCTATAGTTTTGAACACTTCTTAATCCAAAAAATAATTGTAGGTAAAGAATCGACTTTCAAAAATTATTTAATTTGCTAATTCTCAAATTTTAGTAACACAACATTTTTTTGTTTTTTTTTCAAACTATATTTGCAGGATGTTTTCACGATATAGTTTTTTTTATTGTATGATAGTTAATAACTAATGAAGTTTATACCGATACATTATGTAAGATGAACAATATTTTTATTACAATTCACTAACATACTTTTGTTTTATTTTCAGGTATTTATCTTCAAAATTATTAAACTTGACTAGCGGTGAGTTTAGTTTTAATTTCTAATTATAAGCATAAATTTAATATTCAACACTTACGGTACGGTACCGATTTCAAAACAATCTACTGTACCGGCTGAAAACTAGATTTCATTGTGTATGTTATGCAATTTGTTTGATAAAAATTTGTGTTCATTGAAGGGCATACATTTATAATAATAATTTATTTTTGATCAATTTATAAAGAATGGTTGCGTTCAAAACAATTTCTAAAATGTTAAGCTGGTTGATTTTGACTGCATTTCAGCATAGATTTCAATCGGAATCATTTTTTGTTTTTTGTTTTTGTGGAGGCAAATGAAAGTTCCGTATTTTGATTGGGAGCTACTGCTTACAGTTCACGTTCATACTTAGATAAAATACATTTTTAGAACACAAAACTGACGAAATTAACTGTGATCAATAAATTAATTTAATTTATACAATTATACATATTATAAGTATGCATGAAAGACAACATTTTGAAATCGCATTGATTAATTTCTAGTGAAAGCGAAAACTTTATTTGAGAAATAAACAAAATTATGAATACATTTATTTTAATCGAAACTATTATTTTTTTTCAATTGCTTCGTTATATTTATATAAAATCATCAAATTTAAGATCAGAAATTCAGCTTTACTTCCTCTGGTAGAATCACCACCTTTCTAAAATTAAACAATTTTATCCAAGCTTAAACTTTTCATATAAAAGTTTAGTCATAGTTTTAATATATTAGACAATTTCTGAACATATATTTCTAATCCTTCAGTAATTTCAATATTGAGTGAGAATTGAGTAATTTTAATGTTTGTTACCATTTTTGCTTAGACCTCACATTAATAATAAGTCACCTACCATCAATGAACTCCATACTTGCAAAAGACAAGAACCTTTCACCATTTCAAACTCCTGAATAATTCTAAACATATTGGATTCTCAGTTCTACCTACTACATACAAAAAAACGTCACATGATGTGACGATACATGAATAGAAGAGACTTTCGTATATAAATATCCTGTAAGAGGCATGCATAACGTAGTGATAAGAGCCATGTAAATATCACAATGTCACAACAAATACGTTTTGTTACTCCATCTGGAGGGGTTGAATTTGTTTAACAATGAAGTTGTAAGTAAATATTATTTTATCTCGAGCAGAGAGAACGGTTTATCTGCCGGAGCGATCTCGAGCACCCTGAAGAAAATTTATACGAGCACCTGGCGCACGACTACCTACGGGGTGGGGGATGAAATTATGGCAATTTTGGTTATGATATATGTTTGTTAAGGATTTGATACTTGTAAATAAATTATTGATGTGTTGCACTTGAATAATGGTGTTGTTTCTGTATGAAAAAAATATAGAAATACAAGGAAAAAGTATGCCAGTTTTTTAGCAGTTTTTTGTATTTCATATCCAAATCTGTTGCTCTGCCCTCATACTGGTTTTTACATACTTTGTGTTGATTTTTCACGTACCTGTTCTGTTTTTATTTCCATGTTCCAGTCTATTAAATTTTTTCCAGAAAAAAAATTTTTTGCACAGTATTGTGACCGATGGATATTTTCACTTGAAAATTTGTTTTGGTAAATATTTTTAAGTTATTACCCGTATAAAATATATTTGCGAAAAATATTGATGATTTACTTAAATGTTATATTTTATATATTTAATTATATCAATTTATAAGTTGTACTTGAATAATGAAGTTTTTCTTACCATATAGCAACTCAAAATATTTGGTATTTGGCTATAAAAAAACTACTGAATATTTTCTAATTTTTTTTTATTTGGAAGTATAATGCTCCAAGTTTGTAATAGAAAATAGTTTCACTTAAAAAAAAAGAAATTTGTAAAAATATTAGTAGTTTTTAGTAATTTAAAAAACCCTGGCAGACCTTTCACAACCTAATCTATTAAATGTTACACGTCATACTGGTTTTTACATACTTGGTGTTGATTTTTCACAAATCATATTTTTATCACTACATCTTAGTTTATTTTTTAATTTAATTTAATTTAATTTAAATTTATTATAATTTTCCTCACGAATATATTTTTTATATGCATTTTCAAGTATGAACTGATATTACTACTGCTTGACATCAATATTTACGTAGCACGGAATTTCTACTAAACTTTATTATAGAAATGATGTTATCATTTAGCAATTATGTTATCATTTTAGATATGTGTTACTTGATATATTGAGAACAAGTTTCATGAATTTTATATATATAGGGTGGTCCATTTAAAAATTGGAATTTATCGATAGCAACTTGCCTGTAGGCCACACCGTGCGGAATTCAAAGTTACGATATTTGGAGAAAAACTAGAAATTTTGAGATTTTTCTAACGATGTATAATAATTTACAGAAATATCTAAACCGTAAGATCACCAGATCACTAGATTGCTAGGACCACTAAAATTTTTAAGTAATAATGTTTTGCTATCATTTTTATAATAATTTCTTACTAAATAACTATTTTAAATGCTATGCAATATGAGCCTAACTTTGATAAAAGTTACATACCTATGTTCTGTAAAATTTTTGATAAAAAATATTGAAGCATAAAATTTTTTCTATTTTTGTTTTAATCATATATGGGTCATAATATATCAATTAGAATACAAATTCAAATTCCATATTATTACTATTGATTCTAAATTATTATTCTCATATTTCAATTAAAATTCAAATAATATCATATCTAGTCTATTACCATTCAATTATCCAACTTTTCCAATACGAACACCACGCCATAATCTATAACAAAAATCTAACACGTGATTTCCCACTATTTTCAACGCGAAGTTTTCACGGATTTTCATCATACTACCACCCTGTGTAATGCACTTAAATTCCAGCATCGGCCTTTGGCCTGGAAAGTATTAGTGCATACAAAAGTTTGCAATTTTTGTATTACTTTGCCCAAACCAACCCTCTCGGCCGGTCGATAATAACTCAACCCCCCGTGGAGAACCGCACTCATGTATGGATGGACGAACTATACACGTGAAATACGGCACACAAATAGACAGGGTTTAGCTTTTATAAATAATGGATAAAAAATTATGGTACCAGTCCAGGGTAGATATAGATGGCATTCACTTTTGGAAAAAAATAAAACTAGTTGCTATTTGTATTTTGCCTTGAGGCAAGTTTCATGAACTTCCCGAAATGTGTAAATAATCGACTTAATCAATAAAATATAAATTAATTTATGAGTGATTAAAAGTATTCCGAGTGGATTTATTACACATAATTGAAAACAAACAAACACTCTGTACCAAGTAAATCATTTTCATTTTGTCGTTTTCATCTAATTTTCATTTTGTCAAAAAACTACTCATTTTCTCAAACTTCGATGAATTTTTAAAATTAAACTACTTGTCGTAAGATCGTAATATTTCAGTAAGTTCTATAAGACCATGATATATATCGCCAAAAAAGTTCCATAAAAATCGGCTTACATTTTTTTTTCAACGGTTAATTACAAGCAAACGACTCGGTAGATTTTCACCTAAAACTAATCAGTATTATTCCCAACTAATATCTTTCGAACAGTTATTGATTTTTTAAAATCGGTTTGGTAGTATGAGCTTAAATGTGGACGAAAGGTTTAACACTTTTTTCCAAATTACAAAGAAACGGCTCGGCCGATCGTCGCACAAAACTAAGAAACGATAATCCTCATCGAGATACAGATGCTTTTTAAATATCTGAAATCGTTTCAGGCGTTTTTGAGCAAACGTTGATAAAAGTTCTAATTTTGACAAATGCCAAAAAGACCATACTAATTTTTGCAAACTTCGACGAATTTTTAAAGCTAAACCAGTTGTCGTAGGGCCGTAATATTATAGTATGATCTAGAAGACTATGGTATCTACTGTCAAAAAAAAACATAAAAATTGTCGAATTTTTTTTTTAAACTTTATTACAAGAAAACGGCCCGGCCGATCTTTACCAAAAATTAATCAGCACGATTCCCAACCAATATCTTTCGAACGATTTTTGAATTTTCAAAATCGATTCAGAATTGCGGGCTAAAACGTGGACGAAAATTTTTTCACTTTTCTGCGATTTATAAAGTAACGACGTGGCCGATCGTCGCACAAAACTGAAAAACAATAATCCTCATCAAGATACATCGAGTGGCTTTTAAATTTTTGAAATCGGTCCAGCCGTTTTCGAGAAAACGTCGATTTACGGCAAAAAATCTGTTCACACACACACGTACTTTTTCCAAATTTGGTCTCATTCGATTCAGAATGGCTTGAAACGTCGAGAAAACATAAAATTAGCGATTCGGATTTTTTGATGAAAACAAACTTCTCAGAACTATTTTCAATAAGGCAGTAATTTTCAGTAATGAGAGTACAAAAAGGAAAAAAATAATATAATGTAGTTTTATCATTATTTCTGTAATATGTCATTAATGTTTAACTATTCTATTATGAGTTTTTAATAACAATTTAAATGCTAAGCTATTATAATGTTGGATCTATCCTGTTTTTCACTTTTGCTACAATGATCGTTTCATTTCTGAAGAATTTTTTCGTATTTTTATTCAAAGATTAGTAGTTTTACCAATCCTTGAACTAGGAAATATATTGTAGTGCTTTGTGGGGTTGAATTCATGCTAACAAACCTCCCCTTGTCGTTTGAATTTTTAATAAACATGTCGTCTGCACACGAGACCATAGCAAAATATGAACTACGCTCTTACCGCCCCTCTTATTGTCTCGCTCTTGTAGTTTGGCTGTCTATATTGATCTATAATAATAAATTGAAATTAAAAAAATAATTTGAGAATCAATAATTGATTTTTTAAAAAGACTGTCATATGTTTTGAATAATAGAATATGCTGTTATCAAATGATCTTGCTAATGACTACCATAAATTAGTCATAGATTTTTCTGTTACTTTTAAGTCATCCTCTATTATGTGTCATTAAAATTGGGAATAGTTCTTGCATATGTGAGCAAAAAATTTGACATTTCGTCATTGTTTTATGTATCCTCGTGCTTTTCTCAGTTGCAATGTGACGCACCTGCACACTTCTGTTAATTGTCGGCCTGCGGTATGGTAGCCTTTACAACATTATTGAGCCGGTTTACATGTTCAAAAAAGACGAAAAAATATTTTAATATCATTTTAGATCCTATTGAGTAACACCTGGTACTAGTTACGCCTGTTACAAATAGTCCTTAGCTTTCTTATATAATAATATAAACCTACAAAAAACTCGGTTTTTATCACGAATAGTTGTTCCTTCACAGAATTAAAATTAATTGTTCAATAATTTATATTTTTGTTATGCTTTATCAATATTACATGTTCTTTTAGCGTTTGAACGCTTTTGCATAATTTCAGCAAGATAAACAGCAAAAATGGTGATTGGGTCGCATCTGTAAACAGAATGTTAAAATATTGCTCATTATAAATTCGCATTTCATCATAAATTCGCGTGTTCCGGCGAATGTAATCTGCGTATATTATAAATGTACAGACATAAGCGGTTGCGATTTTAAATCCCTGGTGTCCACACATTAATAAATTATTTTGTGAGAAAATCTAAAGTACAATTTGAAGAAGATAATATAAAAAAAATAATTTGTTTAGTAATCTTGTATTTTTTAGCATATACATCTTAGTATCTACTTAAACTACGTGATTTAAATTTAAAAAAAAAAATTCAACACAATGTAAACTTGTTCGAACAAACATACTTTGAGTGGGTTCTATCTTATAATGAGTATAGATTAGCCTTTATGACGATTGTCACTACCATACCTTGACACAACCGTACCCAATCTACCCTACTCTCAATACTACCCTTAATTTTACCTTTGATTTTTTTACTTTGATAAGTGATGTATCAGCTTCTGTTCCTCAGCGTCCTTATTTCATTTTTAAAAACTATTTTTTTTTTCTTTTTGTGAAAATTTTGAAATTTTTTAAAATTTTTTGGTACACATTCGTTATGATTGATCCTAACTGTCAAAAATATCTAATTTTTGACTACCAAATGGCATTTTCTCTATGTTCTTTTTCTGGATCTACAAAACCGCAGACACTGCCTTTAAAAAATTTAATCAATTCTTTATGACGTCAGTACAAGAGAATGCTTTTTGAATAATTCAAATCGGTTGAGCTGTGCTCCCAAAAATGTAGTCGACAAATTGTGTCCACATATACGTAGATACACGCATATCAATTCTTTTTAAGGTATGCCAAATGTTGAGAAACCTCTGAAACATAAAGTTATGCGAAAAAATTTTTTTTTTGATTTTTTGACGAATACTATAACTTACCCTGCGAGAAATTAAAAATATTGTTAGGTTAGGTATTTATATAGTTTCATCAATAAATTATTCCCATATTGCATTAAATTTGTGTTATTTGTGAACTAGTACAAGGTACTCAATTAATATTATCATTGCACACATAGACCAATTAGGTAACCTGAAACATATGTACTTCGTTATTTGCATATCAGACATGTGCTGAGTACATGATGTTATTTGAACCAATATTTTTTGATTAAATGAACTGATCAGTTTATTATGAAAAAATGTAAAACTACAATAATTTAAGCAAAGAAAATGACTTTGCGAAATCTGGAATTAGGAATAAATTTTGCTCCTGTAATATCATTAGAAATAAATTATATGCACAGTATTTGTGGATATATATTTGATTTGAATTTTCAGAATGCTTATATATTTAAAAAAGAAATTTATTACAGATTAATAATTAGTTTGTGGATAGTCACATATCTACAAATTCCATTATCCATAGTTTCCAATAAAATACTTTACATTTTCTTGCCCGACTGTTGCAATATGCGAATTCTATTGCTTCATTCAAAGCGCAACATTAAATTACAGATATTCGAGGTGCATTCTAGATATTCTGCAATAAAATATGTGTTGCAACAAACAATGACAATAATTTAACAAGCTTATTAATATGGAGGCTTTTGTAACACGCGAACCTGCATACATAACAAACATATCATGGGTTATATATGGGACATTTTGCTTTGAATTGCTGGGTATGTGTAATAATAATATATGAAGGCTGACATTTAGTAGTAAAATATTTTTTATTTTTGCATCGACGGGAGAGGACTCATTTTGAAGTAATACTAGCATATATGAATTCCAAATGACCTGTATACATAAAATATTACAAAGTAACTTGGACTTTGTCCCAGAGGTATTCAAAATTATTTTTCATTTTTACAAAATCTTTTTCTTATTTGTGTCAAATTTATAAAAGTTTACGTATGCACTTTAGGCACATTTTTTTTTTTAAGAAAAACCTCTAGGCGCGACTTGGGTGTAAAATCGGTACAAATGCAACGGAAGTGCGTTTCGGCCGAGTTGAGTGCCAATGATTCGTCATTTGCACTCGATAATATCATTTCTATATGGGTCGATTGTGATTGGTCGTCGTATCATGTGCGAGGCTTCTTTGTATGCGTGACTTTGTACGTGCATACGTCACCGAAAGCGTGAAGCATATTGTTCATTTTCGGTGTTTCATGTCATTGCATTTTAAGGTTAAATAGTAGCACGAATCTTGAGTTAATAAGAAATGTCTGGATCAGAAGAATATTTTATCCCGTCCCCCGTGAATAACTTTTGTGCAAATAATAAATATATTTTTATGTATCTTATTATTATTGCCCACTGGCTCCTTTACCATGTGAGTGCAATATGCATTGCGATAATGGAATATTCACAATTGTTCGCAGATTCTCATCAGCTCACATCCAAAGGATCATGTATATTTCGTAGATTTATGTTTAATATTCTACTATTCCTGTATTACTTGCATTATATGCACGTTGAGAATAAACGAGGTCGACGCCAGGCGATAAGTCACAGGAATAATTTAAGCTCATAAAAGGATAGGCTTTCAT
>NW_020539725.1:51236802-51261431 GCF_003426905.1 Ctenocephalides felis | reverse complement strand
ACAGATATCTCAATTTCCATTCTTATCATCCCACTAACATGAAAATCGGTACCATTATCAATTTAGTTGATCATGCTATTCTCTTGTCAGATAAAAAATTTTGGCCTTTTAACCTATCTCTAATCCACAGAACCCTATTAAATAATTGCTATCCCCCACACCTTATAAAATCAGTAATTAACAACAGACTTTCCGTCCTTAACACAAAACATAATCATCTTTCCCTCGTGTCCCAGAAAAAAGAAGAAAATAAGTTTGTTGGCACTATTTGTCTCCCTTACATTAAAAATCTCTTTCCTATTTGGAAAAACTATTTGAATTCGCGGATTTGCGTTTAGTTTGCAATATTGATCAGACTCTCAACTTTTTATTTTCGAACTTAAAATCACCGACAAGTTTAGATCGTATTTCTAACATCGTATATAAAATTGACTGTACAAATTGTGAGGCCACTTATATTGGCGAAACTGGACAACATCTTAAAAAACGTCTTAGACAACATTATAACAATTCCAAAAATAAAAATCAAAATCAAACAATGATAACTGATCACATACAAAATTTCAATCATACTTTCAATTTTGATGTGGCCACAATTTTATATCACGAATCGAATACATCTCAGAGACGCTTTTCAGAATCTTGTCTGATACACCTTTACAAAAATAGTTTAAACAAAAGATTGGATACTTCCTCACTGTGCGAGAATTACCAAGTAGTCTTAAACAATGTCTCGAAATTCATACCTTTAAAATAGTTACCTATCATGATCGACGTTTAATTATATTAATTTTATTGCCAATTTTTCTTTTTCTTTTTCTTTTAATTTTGATCTCAATTTTACTAATTATGTCCACCCTCACAATTGTCATGTTTTTTTTATATTTCACTATATGTACCCTCTCGCGTTGTCAAATCTTAAATTCTTTGGTCAGTTCGTTTGCCTTGTACCTCAGCCCTCAACATGTGGTTCGCACATTGACGTACATTCAGTAGTAGGCACCCATACATCGGAGCACAGAAATGTATGGCGCGATGTTCTTCACAATTCATAAAAATCTCAGTCAAAAATTTATATATTGTTCAACTTAAAATGACAAGGATTAGTTTTTTAGTGCACTGTGAACATTTATAATATGAAATAATTAGGATTGTTCATTGTGAACATTTATATATGAAATAATTAAGATTGTGCATTGTGAACATTTATAATATGAAATAATTAGGATTAATTCAATTGCATGTAAGTTCATACCATATCACTTCTTATATATTAGTTTTATTTAATAATTTCTATCTGTTCTTTCCATCTAGAGTCCACTGAAGATGACACAAAACAATGTGTCGAAACGTATGGAATAAATAAAAATGTTTTTTTAAAGTCATACAATTTTTTAATTGATGTATTGCCCTGAAAACTGAATATCACATATTTCAACATCAAAATTATATAAAAAATTTAATATATATATATATATATATACTTTGAAGTATGTGAGTTTGGTGTTGATATATATTTTGATGAGTTATTTAGAATTGGGCAGTAAAACCAAGTAAAAAAACTAAAGTAGTTTTGAAATACTTTATTTATCCATACGTTTTTTTTTACTTGGTGTTACTGCCCAATTCTAAATAACTCATCAATATATATATATATATATATATATATATATATCCGTTAAATATCAAATGGCTTTTAAAATTTTGAAATTGGCCGTTTTTTGAGAAAACGTCGACGAGAGTGCCAAATTTTGGTACCCGTACCACATACGAGTATCCACATATTCATGTAGGGGGTTGTTCTTAATATGGATGTTTCGAATTTCCTTGCTCCCAAGGGCATTTTTTTATTTATTGAGTCCCAAGGGCTTGAATACTCCAAATTGATAAAAAAAATTGAAAGTTTTAAACTCAAACAAATCCGCCCTCTGCCCAAGTTTCTTGGTTCTTCTTCCTAAGTAAATACTTTTTTTATGAAATATATCAAAATTTGTTATGATTTTTATATTTCTGATCAGAATAAGCAAATACAATGTTATTCTCAAAATATTGATGCACTTATCGCTAAGTTATAAAAAAATGGAGTTTTACCCTGTTATTTCCATTAGTTGAAGTGCGGACTATCTTGAAGTTAATAATAAGAGCTAACTCAGACAATAACTTAAAGTTAATAATAAGAGCTAATTCAGACAATTTTTTTTATCAATCTGGGAGTATTTGAGCCCCTGGGAGCAAAAAATTCGAAAACATCCATATTAAGGACCTCCCTGATGTACATACTTCATCTAATTTTAGTGTCAAACGATTCAGAATGACTTGAAGCGTTGAAAAATATATAAATTAGTAATACTGGTTATCGGGCTAAAACAAACTTCCCTTTCGGTCATTTAAAAGTTTTTGGTATGTAAGTATATATCCACGACGTTTCAGAACTTTGAACCAAAATTTGACTTTCTGTCAACTGTTTTTTCCACGAATTTTAATTCCATTTGAGAAGCTAAATCAGGAATTGAGTTGATGACGTTTTTGCTAGATAAGTGAAAAGAAATTCACATACCTGTCGTTTTTGTCAAAAATCTTCAACCTATTTTGAATATTCAAAACTGTTTGAACTAGGTTGCAAATCGTGCTGCTTAATTCTTTGTATAAAAACACCTAGGAAAATTTATGCATTTCCCTCAAGGTGACATAGCTTGTATTCATAGCTCTTTATTTGGTTTGCCTAGTTGGAGCACTAATACAATTTTATAAAAAATTTAGAATTTATCAATCAAAAGTGTATACTTAAACAAAAAACATCTTAAATGATTTTCATTTTGCAATTTGGCTAAAACATGTTAATATTTTACCTCGTAAGAATTTAATTTCTATTTTCAATGTTTTATATTAGTGAATTTCAATTTCCTGAAACTTTTCTAAGTATCCTTTTATAAACTTTACGTTCAACAACTGCTATGTGCATTATAGAAATAGCTGGTATTAAGGACACCAGCACGGACAGGACATAATTCTCCATTAATCCAACAAAACAGAAGCAAAAAAACAGAGTAATTCTACGCTCTACTTCTGGCACTCTCTTGTTGAATTTCTGTGTAATGCATCTTAATGGTAATGCATTTTTAAATAATGCATACATTAAATGCAACTGATACAATACACTCCGGCGCGTGGACTAAAAAAGCTTCAACAAGGATCTTCTAGAAATGCGACGACAAATGCTGAGCACAAAATGCTTTGAACAAGATGGTAAAGGGTGTAATGTAAATGTTTTATGTTTATGGATACACATATTATCCACCAGCTTATGAAATAAAATAATCATTATTATCGTGCAAATATATTTTCACAGAAAAACATGGACAAAAAACCATAGGGATTTAAAATTAGATTTATCTATATGACATTTATTCATCTCGTATATTATTCATTCGTCTCCATATGGTTAGAAGCAATCTTAATATAATATATATTAGTCTAAAGACGTATTCATGCCTTAAGCTATCAGAATGTAATTAGTGCTCCTCAGTTAGCATATCTTGCGATTGTTATTTCAAAGGAATATTATAACAACATATGATGAATCAAAACGTAAAGGTTCAGTATAATACGACGATCAGACATATTTCGTACCCAATTTGGAAATGCGTTCATCACTGATCCTCACTAGAATATAATTGGTATTATTATTACAATGGTTATCTTATTTGTTAGGTCATAGTACGAGGAGCGACGACACATAGATTTGTCTCTGGAAGGCTTTCAGATACATATTTGATTTTTCTAGGATTAACAAAAATATGTATGTAACTAGTAACATTTTCACAATTAAACCCTTTTTCCTATGTTTTTGAAATTTTAAAATATTTAAGATCATGCACTATAAAATTTCGTAAATATTTTAAAATAATTTTAATTAAATTTGATTGCGAAGAAATGATTTTACTAAAAATGGACAAAATAATTCCCGAGTGATATCCTTCCAACAGTTTTTCATAACAATTAAGTTTAGATTTTGGCCAAAACCATGACAAAAAACTTTACACTTTTCTACTTAGTATAGTAAAGAATTTATTTGGTTCCAGCAAAACTAATCAATGCAAGTACTTACTAATCGATTTTTATCAAATAACTATTAAATTGCAAAAATTTGTTATGTCTGAAAAAACGTCGATAAATAGCCAAATTTTGGCAAACAAATACACTAACACACACAGTTTTGTCTCAAACGATTTCAAATGACCCAAAAGTTCGAGAAAACATAAAAGTAGCATATTGTACGTCCTGGCTATAACTAAGTTTTTCTCCAATTAAGAAAAAACTAGAATTTTATAAAATGGCGGTTTAATTTGATTTATGTTAAAATAGTCTATAAATGAAAGTTGTTTACATTAATTTTTAATATGTATTTATATTACTGTGAATGCCTCCTGTTTCACTTCTATAAACCAAATGTATTTCCAGATTACGTTTCACGAAAATTAAATAATTCATCTCTGAGCTGCTTGGTATCTCATTTCTTAGTGAAGGACGATGGCATTAGTATAATTGAGCCAGAATTACGAGGATAAGAACGCTACATATAACACTTAAAATTATGTTACATTTCACCTTTAATTACCAGATGAACATGACAAATGTATGTCAGGGGCTTCGGTGACACCATCATATTTTATAAGCCCACTTATTTTTAGGATATAGAAATTGTCGTATTGAACATATAGAAGACATAATACCATGCACCACTAATTCATTTTTAAATATACAACGGCCATTAGTAATGATTAGAAGAACGTCAAATCTTTACAACAAGTATTGTATATAAAGAATTTTTCTCAATAGAATTTACATGAAAATGCAAAAACCTTTAATTTTTTAACTTCCCGAAAGAGAAGTTTATGTTTTCATAAAAAAATCCGAATTGCTAATTTTATGTTTCTCGACGTTTCAAGCCATTCTGAATGGAATGAGACCAAATTTGGAAAAAGTATGTTGTGTGTGTATGTGTATGTGTATATGATTTTTGATGTATAAGATTTTTTGCCGTAAATCGACGTTTTCTCGAAAACGGCTGGACCGATTTCAAAAATTTAAAAGCCACTCGATGTATTTCGATAAGGACTAGCGTTTCTGAGTTTTGTGCAACGATCGTCCAAGCCGTTCTTTATAAATAGCAGAAATGTGAAAAAATTTTCGTCCACGTTTTAGCCCGCAATTCTGAATCGATTTTGAAAATTTAAAAACCGTTCGAAAGATATTGGTTGGGAATCGTGCTGATTAGTTTTTGGTAGAGATCGGCCGTTTTCTTGTAATAAAGTTAAAAAAAATTCGACGATTTTTATGATTATTTTTTTGATGGTAGATACCATAGTCTTCTAGATCATACTAAAATATTACGGCCCTACGACAGCTGGTTTAGCTTTAAAAATTCGTCAAATTATTACAGTGGTTACCTTATTTGTCAGGTCATAGTACGAGGTCATAGTACAACAGGTAACTGTTGGTAAATCCTCAGGAACGTTCATAACAAAATATAATTCAGAAAATATTTTTTCTTCAAGTATGGTAATTGTAATAAAAACCATATTTAATGCATAATATTCTTCATAGCATAAATATCTGTTTTGTTTGCATTATGAATTTTAAACAAGTAAATACATCCATATCGTTCCGAAGGCTCACCACATATATCAGCACCAGAATTTCCCAGTCATAGTGAGACATTTTGCTTCTGCACGTTTTCTACTGCGAAAACCCATTTTCGCAATGCTACAAGCATATAAAACCGTTATGTGACACCAATATAATATTATACAACATAAAAGACCACGGACGTTTTTCGCCGCCCCTGAAAAAAATCGAATAACATTATTACTACGACGTGATATAAAACACATTAATGTTTTAATTTCTTTTTGTAATTAAAAGTTGAATTTGTGGAGAAAAACGCGAGATAAATTAATTGTTTATTTACATTTTTGCAGCGAGCTGTAGTGTAATTTCATAGCGTGTAATAAGACTCAAGAGGAAAATTAATGAAAGTTTGAGGAAATTTTCTTGCACTACATATTTTTCGGGGTCATGCTTTATATTTTTACATTTATTATTATCTTAAATCATAAATCTTTTACTTAAACTATTCAAACAGGGTTGAATCGGAGACTTTTGGTCTCACATTAATAAACTTCTGTATTCAAACTATTCGAGTTCTATTTGTACTCCGGAAAGTTCTCAGTAACCATATAACCTGTGGCGCTAATATTGTCGAGCATGTCGTAGAATATTCTGATTTTCGAAATCCAAATGCAATTGAATTAGCATAGTTAAAATTTATGAACAAGAAATTATAACTCAAATGTTTTATTTACTTTTAACTTAATAAAGAAAAGTTTTATTGTTGATCACGTAATCATCATTATTGATAGTAATACCCGCGGAGTGATGCTGAGTTTACTTACATTGGATAATTTGTTATAGATTTATTTGAAGTGAATCAATTTCTATTCCTGAAATATACGCAATGAGTTAATAATTATATTTTTTACAATATTTAACTATACAAACAAAAAACTGAATAAGAAAAAGTGCGCGTAATGTTCACACACGATTGAAATAAAACTTATTTGCAACTGTACAAGATCGCATTCAAGGAAAAATAAATACATCATATAACAATTATGAATAATGTTTATTAGTAACATGGTAACACTCGTGATGCACACATTTATTAGTGTCAAACATTATACACATTTATATAATTCTAAATTATAAATGTTATATTTATAATAGCATCAAAATGTTTATAATATTTAAAAACAATAATGTAATTAAAGTCATATTTCAAATATGACATGGTCGGTTTGTCATTGTAATTAGCATTTAGAAATGAACCTTCATTAGAGGAATGAAGTAATTGCTGATTAATAATTTCTATGATATTCGTTCATACAGTGGATTATGTTAAACAACGCCTAAACAAATATTGTTTTCGCAACTTTACTCATCATGTAATAGTGTTTGAAGAACTTCATGAAATTAAAATTAATACACTTTCATTGACTGCTTGTATTTTTTTACTTTTTCGCTGGTGATACAATATCGTTCTTTGAACAGCTGTAATATCTGTCTTGCCTAAAAAATATTTTCCATTTTAATAACTTCAAAAATTTATAGAAAGAGTAAACCTGAGGTTTCGCTTGTTAGTAGTTCTGATCAGTTCTGATCAAATATATTTTCCTACTTCTACCTTATATTATAAATTCATAAAATATTTCTGTAATTAGAAGAAGAGAATTTTGCTCAGAAGTCATTAATTAAATTTTGAGATATCATATTAATCACAGTGAATTAAGTAAAAGATTTAAATGCCGAACTGTCACTAAAGTAAATGTAAAGCCGCTCATTATCATTCAGTCTTCGTATCTCTTGATGGGATATCATGACTCCATCTCGTTTCTGAAATAGCGACAGGACGCTAATCTGACGAGCGAATTATTTTAGAAATTCTAATTTAATTATAGATAAGTACAGGAAATATTTTATAAAAGATTGTGTGTTTGAAACGAAAGATAATTTTTGCAGGTGGTAATAAATATAATACACTTTGACTCATTTAGAACCTTTTACAAATATGTTACTGAATACTTCAAAGTTATATTAAAATTAGTTTTATCTAAAATTTATTCTTGCCATAGAATTTTTCTATTGAAGATACATTTTTTATTTGTTTTATTTTTCTTGAATACATAAATTAATTTCTGTCTATTGTTTTAGATATTTTAACCTTCTCTTTCTTCCATGTTTATTATTTCAACAATCTAAAATAGTTTTATAATATTCCTGTATGAAATCAATTACTATAAACTTTATATTCTATAGTTTTGAACACTTTTAATCCAAAAAATAATTGTAGGTAAAGAATCGACTTTCAAAAATTATTTAATTTGCTAATTCTCAAATTTTAGTAACACAACAATTTTTGTTTTTTTTTTCAAACTATATTTGCAGGATGTTTTCATGATATAGTTTTTTTTATTGTATGATAGTTAATAACTAATGAAGTTTATACCGATACATTATGTAAGATGAACAATATTTTTATTACAATTCACTAACATACTTTTGTTTTATTTTCAGGTATTTATCTTCAAAATTATTAAACTTGACTAGCGGTGAGTTTAGTTTTAATTTCTAATTATAAATAATATTTAACACTTACGGGACGGTACCGATTTCAAAAAAATCTACTGTACCGGCTGAAAACTTGATTTCATTGTGTATGTTATGCAATTTGTTTGATAAAAATTTGTGTTCATTGAAGGGCATACATTTATAATAATAATTTATTTTTGATCAATTTATAAAGAATGGTTGCGTTCAAAACAATTTCTAAAATGTTAAGCTGGTTGATTTTGACTGCATTTCAGCATAGATTTCAATCGGAATCATTTTTTGTTTTTTGTTTTTGTGGAGGCAAATGAAAGTTCCGTATTTTGATTGGGAGCTACTTATTACAGTTCACGTTCATACTTAGATAAAATACATTTTTAGAACACGAAACTGACGAAATTAACTGTGATCAATAAATTAATTTAATTTATACAATTATACATATTATAAGTATGCATGAAAGACAACATTTTGAAATCGCATTGATTAATTTCTAGTGAAAGCGAAAACTTTATTTGAGAAATAAACAAAATTATAAATAAATTTATTTTAATCGAAACTATTATTTTTTTTAATTGCTTCGTTATATTTATATAAAATCATCAAATTTAAGATCAGAAATTCAGCTTTACTTCCTCTGGTAGAATCACCACCTTTCTAAAATTAAACAATTTTATCCAAGCTTAAACTTTTCATATAAAAGTTTAGTCATAGTTTTGATATATTAGTCAATTTCTGAACATATATTTCTAATCCTTCAGTAATTTCAATATTGAGTGAGAATTGAGTAATTTTAATGTTTTTTACCATTTTTGCTTAGACCTCACATTAATAATAAGTCACCTACCATCAATGAACTCCATACTTGCAAAAGACAAGAACCTTTCACCATTTCAAACTCCTGAATAATTCTAAACATATTGGATTCTCAGTTCTACCTACTACATGCAAAAAAACGTCACATGATGTGACGATACATGAATAGAAGAGACTTTCGTATATAAATATCCTGTAAGAGGCATGCATAACGTAGTGATAAGAGCCATGTAAATATCACAATGTCACAACAAATACGTTTTGTTACTCCATCTGGAGGGGTTGAATTTGTTTAACAATGAAGTTGTAAGTAAATATTATTTTATCTCGAGCAGAGAGAACGGTTTATCTGCCGGAGCGATCTCGAGCACCCTGAAGAAAATTTATACGAGCACCTGGCGCACGACTACCTACGGGGTGGGGGATGAAATTATGGCAATTTTGGTTATGATATATGTTTGTTAAGGATTTGATACTTGTAAATAAATTATTGATGTGTTGCACTTGAATAATGGTGTTGTTTCTGTATGAAAAAAATATAGAAATACAAGGAAAAAGTATGCCAGTTTTTTAGCAGTTTTTTGTATTTCATATCCAAATCTGTTGCTCTGCCCTCATACTGGTTTTTACATACTTTGTGTTGATTTTTCACGTACCTGTTCTGTTTTTATTTCCATGTTCCAGTCTATTAAATTTTTTCCAGAAAAAAAATTTTTTGCACAGTATTGTGACCGATGGATATTTTCACTTGAAAATTTGTTTTGGTAAATATTTGTAAGTTATTACCCGTATAAAATATATTTGCGAAAAATATTGATGATTTACTTAAATGTTATATTTTATATATTCAATTATATCAATTTATAAGTTGTACTTGAATAATGAAGTTTTTCTTACCATATAGCAACTCAAAATATTTGGTGTTCTACAGGGTTCGTCCACTAACTTTTTTACTTATTAACTTTGACATTTTTTGTTAAATGCTATAAAAAAAACTACTGAATGTTTTCTAATTTTTTTTTATTTGGAAGTATAATGCTCCAAGTTTGTAATAGAAAATAGTTTCACTTAAAAAAAAAGAAATTTGTAAAAATATTAGTAGTTTTTAGTAATTTAAAAAACCCTGGCAGACCTTTCACAACCTAATCTATTAAATGTTACACGTCATACTGGTTTTTACATACTTGGTGTTGATTTTTCACAAATCATATTTTTATCACTACATCTTAGTTTATTTTTTAATTTAATTTAATTTAATTTAAATTTATTATAATTTTCCTCACGAATATATTTTTTATATGCATTTTCAAGTATGAACTGATATTACTACTGCTTGACATCAATATTTACGTAGCACGGAATTTCTACTAAACTTTATTATAGAAATGATGTTATCATTTAGCAATTATGTTATCATTTTAGATATGTGTTACTTGATATATTGAGAACAAGTTTCATGAATTTTATATATATAGGGTGGTCCATTTAAAAATTGGAATTTATCGATAGCAACTTGCCTGTAGGCCACACCGTGCGGAATTCAAAGTTACGATATTTGGAAAAAAACTAGAAATTTTGAGATTTTTCTAACGATGTATAATAATTTACAGAAATATCTAAACCGTAAGATCACCAGATCACTAGATTGCTAGGACCACTAAAATTTTTAAGTAATAATGTTTTGCTATCATTTTTATAATAATTTCTTACTAAATAACTATTTTAAATGCTATGCAATATGAGCCTAACTTTGATAAAAGTTACATAACTATGTTCTGTAAAAATTTTGATAAAAAATATTGAAGCATAAAATTTTTTCTATTTTTGTTTTAATCATATATGGGTCATAATATATCAATTAGAATACAAATTCAAATTCCATATTATTACTATTGATTCTAAATTATTATTCTCATATTTCAATTAAAATTCAAATAATATCATATCTAGTCTATTACCATTCAATTATCCAACTTTTCCAATACGAACACCACGCCATAATCTATAACAAAAATCTAACACGTGATTTCCCACTATTTTCAACGCGAAGTTTTCACGGATTTTCATCATACTACCACCCTGTGTAATGCACTTAAATTCCAGCATCGGCCTTTGGCCTGGAAAGTATTAGTGCATACAAAAGTTTGCAATTTTTGTATTACTTTGCCCAAACCAACCCTCTCGGCCGGTCGATAATAACTCAACCCCCCGTGGAGAACCGCACTCATGTATGGATGGACGAACTATACACGTGAAATACGGCACACAAATAGACAGGGTTTAGCTTTTATAAATAATGGATAAAAAATTATGGTACCAGTCCAGGGTAGATGTAGATGGCTTACACTTTTTGAAAAAAAAAATTGGCAAAATACTTGGTGTAGTGATACTTTTCATTTGTATCGAGATTTTACTTCACATCACATTATATAAAATTTTATTATTGACTTTATGTTGTTACATGAGTTATAGTGAAAACAACCATCATCACAATTATAATGTTCTCATTTCATCAATTCGATATTCATACTTTATGAGAACTAATTAGTATTGATCATTTTATATAGAACGTTAATAACTTTGGTATTCCATACTATATTAGAAACATACTTATACTATACTTTAATTTATTTACTATATTAATTGAAAAAAAACAATTAGAAATTTACTGTTTGTATTGTTCAATTGTTTTCTGTACTATTGATTTCTTATTTTTTCATATTCTTCAGAATTCATCCGCCTACTGATTTTGTGTTATATCCATTTTCTAATATAGCATGAAAGGGAAAAAAAAGAGAATTTTTTATATTTTTAAAATTTAAGATTATTACAGATTTTCTTTTATATTAAATTTCTCATATATCAAAAAATAATTAATATATTTTTTTTAATTTTGAATCAATTACTATGAAGCATTAGCTATGTAAGCCTACGTAAATTTAATATGTTTTAATTGCAAGTATTTATATAATATGTTGCAACTAATGAGTTATAACTTGTATTGGGCACTACGATATGATAGACAATAAAGTATCTACTAAATCTACCTTATTGCACTTTCTTATTTTTAACAAAAGTTTTTTTTCCGAACAGATGATTCGTTACACAATTTGTATTATTACCATGGTTTAAATCTAGAAATAAAGATTGTAGTATCCTTTTGTATTTTACAAACCTAAATGTTGCATAGACATATCTATGCGGCATCCTGTACGTATTTTCATATTCTTTAAAAAAATATCTGAAGTATATTATTTGCTATCTATTCTAATTCCTATATCATTTGGAATTTGATTTCAAAGGAATAAATATTACCCAGTTCATACAACTATTTTTTATATAATAAACCACTAAACTTTCTTATATTGAATCATATGTAAATACTGTTTCATTGACATTGATTAGCATTAACTTAGTCAAAATACATAATGAAGTGGCAAAAAGTATTTGAAAACAGCAAAAATATATAGAAAAAATTATGAAAAAATCAGAAAATATTGTCTATGCAGTCTATGAGAACTTTGATCAGTTTGATCAGATATTAATTTGCACACTAATTAGTTAAGATTTATTTTTTTATATTTATCCATAAAGTGCAAAAATTAAATGTAAGAACTATGTCCAGTGATGCAGTTATTTACAATGATTTACAAATTGACAATTTACAAAATAATTTGATGATTGATAGTTGATAATTTACAAGAGTAGTAGTTTGATTGTTGATAATTTACAAAAAAGCAAAAAACTATTTTTTTATTCGTAAAAGGAATTTCACTTATTCGAAAACCTAAAATAGGTTACTAAGAGTTAATTTTTGTAATCTTCATGTCACAATTTTTACGACAGTAAATTGGTATGTAAAGTCAGCCTGCTTCTGTAATCTGATTGATACCTAAGCATCCCATTTCTGACGTTTTTTTCTAGTATTTCTGCTAAAAAATTAGTGGTTTTACCAATCCTTGAACTAGGAAATATATTGTAGTGCTTTGTGGGGTTGAATTCATGCTAACAAACCTCCCCTTGTCGTTTGAATTTTTAATAAACATGTCGTCTGCACACGAGACCATAGCAAAATATGAACTACGCTCTTACCGCCCCTCTTATTGTCTTGCTCTTGTAGTTTGGCTGTCTGTATTGATCTATAATACTAAATTGAAATTAAAAAAATAAATTGAGAATCAATAATCGATTTTTTAAAAAGACTGTCATATGTTTTGAATAATAGAATATGCTGGTATCAAATGATCTTACTAATGACTACCATAAATCAGTTTAGAGTCATAGATTTTTATGTTACTTTTAAGACATCCTCTATTATGTGTCATCAAAATTGGGAATACTTCTTGTATACTCGTATGTGTACCAAAAATTTGACGTTTCATCAATGTTTTATGTATCCTCGTGCTTATCTCAGTTGCAATGTGACGCACCTGCACACTTCTGTTAATTGTCGGCCTGCGGTATGGTAGCCTTTACCACATTATTTAGCTGGTTTACATGTCCAATAAAGACGAAAAAATATTTTAATATCATTTTAGATCCTATTGAGTAACACCTTGTACTAGTTACGCCTGTTACAAATAGTCCTTAGCTCTCTTATATAATAATATAAACCTACAAAAAACTAGATTTTTATCACGAATAGTTGTTCCTTTACAGAACTAAAATTAATTGTTCAATAATTTATATTTTTGTTGTGCTTTATCAATATTACATGTTCTTTTACCGTTTGAACGCTTTTGCATAATTTCAGCAAGATAAACAGCAAAAATGGTGATTGGGTCGCATCTGTAAACAGAATGTTAAAATATTGCTCATTATAAATTCGCATTTCATCATAAATTCGCGTGTTCCGGCGAATGTAATCTGCGTATATTATAAATGTACAGACATAAGCGGTTGCGATTTTAAATCCCTGGTGTCCACACATTAATAAATTATTTTGTGGAAAATCTAAAGTACAATTTGAAGAAGATAATATAAAAAAAATAATTTGTTTAGTAATCTTGTATTTTTTAGCATATACATCTTAGTATCTACTTAAACTACGTGATTTAAATTTAAAAAAAAAATTCAACACAATGTAAACTTGTTCGAACAAACATACTTTGAGTGGGTTCTATCTTATAATGAGTATAGATTAGCCTTTATGACGATTGTCACTACCATACCTTGACACAACCGTACCCAATCTACCCTACTCTCAATACTACCCTTAATTTTACCTTTGATTTTTTTACTTTGATAAGTGATGTATCAGCTTCTGTTCCTCAGCGTCCTTATTTCATTTTAAAAACTATTTTTTTTTTCTTTTTGTGAAAATTTTGAAATTTTTTAAAATTTTTTGGTACACATTCGTTATGATTGATCCTAACTGTCAAAAATATCTAATTTTTGACTACCAAATGGCATTTTCTCTATGTTCTTTTTCTGGATCTACAAAACCGCAGACACTGCCTTTAAAAAATTTAATCAATTCTTTATGACGTCAGTACAAGAGAAATGCTTTTTGAATAATTCAAATCGGTTGAGCTGTGCTCCCAAAAATGTAGTCGACAAATTGTGTCCACATATACGTAGATACACGCATATCAATTCTTTTTAAGGTATGCCAAATGTTGAGAAACCTCTGAAACATAAAGTTATGCGAAAAAATTTTTTTTTGATTTTTTGACGAATACTATAACTTACCCTGCGAGAAATTAAAAAATATTGTTAGGTTAGGTATTTATATAGTTTCATCAATAAATTATTCCCATATCGCATTAAATTTATGTTATTTGTGAACCAGTACAAGGTACTCAATTAATATTATCATTGCACACATAGACCAATTAGGTAACCTGAAACATATGTACTTCGTTATTTGCATATCAGACATGTGCTGAGTACATGATGTTATTTGAACCAAATATTTTTGATTAAATGAACTGATCAGTTAATTATGAAAAAAATGTAAAACTACAATAATTTAAGCAAAGAAAAATGACTTTGCGAAATCTGGAATTATGGAATAAATTTTGCTCCTGTAATATCATTAGAAATAAAAATTAGATGCACCAGTATTTGTGGATATATATTTGATTTGAATTTTCAGAATGCTTATATATTTAAAAAAGAAATTTATTACAGATTAATAATTAGTTTGTGGATAGTCACATATCTACAAATTCCATTATCCATAGTTTCCAATAAAATACTTTACATTTTCTTGCCCGACTGTTGCAATATGCGAATTCTATTGCTTCATTCAAAGCGCAACATTAAATTACAGATATTCGAGGTGCATTCTAGATATTTCTGCAATAAAATATGTGTTGCAACAAACAAATGACAATAATTTAACAAGCTTATTAATATGGAGGCTTTTGTAACACGCGAACCTGCATACATAACAAACATATCATGGGTTATATATGGGACATTTTGCTTTGAATTGCTGGGTATGTGTAATAATAATATGAAGGCTGACATTTAGTAGTAAAAATATTTTTTATTTTTTGCATCGACGGGAGAGGACTCATTTTGAAGTAATACTAGCATATATGAATTCCAAATGACCTGTATACATAAAATAATACAAAGTAACTTGGACTTTTGTCCCAGAGGTATTCAAAATTATTTTTCATTTTTACAAAATCTTTTTCTTATTTGTGTCAAATTTATAAAAGTTTACGTATGCACTTTAGCACATTTTTTTTTTTTAAGAAAAACCTCTAGGCGCGACTTGGGTGTAAATCGGTACAAATGCAACGGAAGTGCGTTTCGGCCGAGTTGAGTGCCAATGATTCGTCATTTGCACTCGATAATATCATTTCTATATGGGTCGATTGTGATTGGTCGTCGTATCATGTGCGAGGCTTCTTTGTATGCGTGACTTTGTACGTGCATACGTCACCGAAAGCGTGAAGCATATTGTTCATTTTTCGGTGTTTCATGTCATTGCATTTTAAGGTTAAATAGTAGCACGAATCTTGAGTTAATAAGAAATGTCTGGATCAGAAGAATATTTTATCCCGTCCCCCGTGAATAACTTTTGTGCAAATAATAAAATATATTTTATGTATCTTATTATTTGCCCACTGGCTCCTTTACCATGTGAGTGCAATATGCAATTGCGATAATGGAATATTCACAATTGTTCGCAGATTCTCATCAGCTCACATCCAAAGGATTCATGTATAATTCTGTAGATTTATGTTTAATATTCTACTATTCCTGTATTACTTGCATTATATGCACGTTGAGAATAAACGAGGTCGACGCCAGGCGATAAGTCACAGGAATAATTTAAGCTCATAAAAGGATAGGCTTTCATTCCGCTTGATAGCTAAAAAGAATAGCCAAGTTTTATTGAAGAAGGTTTTGATTTACGAAGACGATGATATGGAAGTAGTCGTGTGTAAAATAGAGTTTGAGTTGGGATATTCATATCTCTTGTAAACCAGGAGTTTTTAAATGCAACAATCAGTGTTACATTTTATATATCTAAGATAATTGTAATTAAGGATTTTCTTGTTTCTGTTAGATTCCTGAATTTTTATATTTCAGAAAAATCGCCTGAAGTTCTCCTTGTGAGTTCTACTGACCATATCCAAAATCAATGGCATTTATGATATTCTTGATAAAATCATTTAAGTTTTATATATCTCAAGACAATGAATTTATATTACTATAATTAATTCAAAATGAATATTCAAATAGGGTTAATTTGCAAACAAACAAAACAAACATCTTTCCCAGTGACGTGTTTTTTCGTTTGTTTATCCATAGATTAAATACTGTGTCCTATAATTTTTTAATTAACTTTTGATATGCAATTCAGTTTGGGCATTATTTTCTACTCAGAGAGCTTTAAGCTCAACATGATCGTCCTCACATGTGTCGTCGGTCTTCAGAGAGATAGAAAAGCTCTGCTTTCATATAACGTGACAAGCAACACTAACAAAGTAATTGGACAGTTAGTACGCACGCAAATGTAGCAAAAATGACCTCCACTTAGGGTAATTTTTTACACGGGGTTTCGCTTTATAAAAGCAGATTAGTATCATTTAATATAACGATGCAACGTATCATTGGTAACAAACACTAATATGGCCCTTTGGAGTAAGGGAAAAAGAATCATTAGGGATCATGTCACAGATAAATCCAGATATGGACCCTGTTTTACCTTTATGACTTCGGCTTTTTGACTTTCTTAATATATGTTATGCAAAAACTTATTTACACGACTATAGGTACTTCATAAAATTTATATATAAACTTAATTGTCTACGTTTTTAATTTTATAGAAAATCGATAGCAAATGGACTCTGAGAAGCAACATATTTATACTACAAATATTTCAATACAAGTTTCTGGATTTGTGTATCTTTTTGCTGCTTTTATTGGCATAGCTATTGTTTTGAAATTATTCTTTCATAATGAAGTACATTACATAATTTAGTGTCTCTAATGTTCAGAACAAATAATTTTTTGATATCTATGTCATGCAGAAATAGAACTGTTTACATGAGCCAATTCGTATATTGCGGCTGTTTTTACATAATAATACTAAATCGATATCCGAAATGGTTTTTGCTTCATTTATTATTAATCATTGCGATAAATATTTGAGCAAACACTTAAATTATATTGACATACTGCGTCCTTGAATACGTAACTTTCGATATTATCAATTATCGTCAAGGAAATATTATTAGGTAAAAATATGTATCTTATAAATCAAGTAATTATATGAAATTATTTTATTACATATTTCTTAAGGTTATGTCATAAATTAGATGCAGCTACATTAAAATAAATCGTTTATATCACTCATGAAAAAAAAAATTAATGAAAAAATTTAGTGCAGGCAGTAATGATGTGATTATTACAGTTTTGCTAAGATTTGGTTTCATTTTTCTGTTGTGAATGTACATGTTGTGAATGTATTTTGCTAATTTTACCAAATGAGGTTGAACAACCAACTGACAAAAGTATTAGGTCAATCTTTTGAATATAAGGTTATATCAAAAATGTTTGTCCATATCTGAATTAAATATTCACAGACAAAAATATTTCATTATACATTTATATAAAATTTGCATCCAGAAATAGTATGATATTTCAGTTTTCAAGCAAAAATTTTACAAAAACTTCTGATTTTTTATCCGAACTGTCGCAAAATTTTTAAGTATTAAGTTTTTATTGTTACCAGTATTCAATTATTGTTTGGCTCAAAAACTCATTTGTGTATTACTTGAAAAAAAAACTTTAATTATCCCCAACATTTAATTAATTTTTTACATCATTGCTAGTTAAGACAATGATAATTGGTATACCCTTACTTCGTACATCGACAACACTAAAAATTTTGAATATTCATTCGGAACAATTGTGAATTTTCAACGAATAAAATTTCATATTACGCATCATCATCAAGGATGTGTACAAACATGTTATGCGGAATATCCAATACAATTTTGCAAGATGTGCAAATTTTCAGTTTTGCAATTTGCTTTTATGAAAAGCGCCGACGTGCGTTTCCATGTCCCTGAGTTTATCGAGTGAGCTTTCAACGACCGCTGATGGTATCGAGCTTTTGTTACCGCGATGCATGTATCGGCGCCAATATAAACATTATTAGTTCCCGAACAACTATATTACGTAATATGTTTCCTTGGATTATTATAACTTTATGCCAAGGACATAACTCTAGTTCTAAGGACGCCGAGGTAATTTTTCGAACACTTTCCATAACAAGGTTCTTAAATAAATATTTTCTTTATGAAATGATATTAAAGCAAATATAATGCATGGATTTTAACTAAATTTATTCCTAATATGCAATAACAATAAAATATTTTTAAATCCTCGTAAGGGTGAAGTACTACTTATTAAGACCATTAGCCGTAAGGATCAATTATCCTTTTCGCGATAAATCTCGTCGAGGGCAACATTTGTATCAATTCAGCGCCTGAGAAAACGGCGTCGAAGAATCGTGTTTACTTTTATCGTGTTTGTTTTGTATACGTTTTCAATGTTTTGCAATCCAGAATCTAATTTCGCGAATGTTTTGTTTAATGAAGACAGGCCGAACATCGCAGGCAACTTGTGCGATGTACAAAGAGCTTTTTGTACTTCGCCAACAAATAAGTATTAATCACGTACGTCGAGCAACAACGAGAATGAATATAAGACAAGATGGATTTGAATTTATTTCAGGAAGTTTTGAGATGAAGCTAAAACAACTCGGTAGTAAATGATTGAATCGATCGTGGAAGAATTTGTACTAGGTTAATCAGTTTTTTATATGAAAATATAATTTTGTTGAGAAAAATGTGTAACATATAATTTTACACTATCATTGAACAGTTTATTACATTTGATTTTATTTGTATCAATAACAATATACATACATCTCCTAATTACCTAACATGATTATTCGCATGTTGCATTTTGCTTAATTTTATCTCAAATATTTCAATTTTATAGCAAAAAAATATGAATAGGTTTAGAAATTTTACAGTTCGTATAGTTCACTTGTACTTGGATTTATTCAAAATTAATATTAAGTTATTTTAGTTATTAGTTAGTTTAATAAAATTCACTATCCTAAACAAATATTATTTTTGCAACTTTACTCATTATGTAATTGTGTTTGAAGAACTTCATGTAATTAAAATTAACATACATTCATTGACTGCTTGTATTTTCTTTACTTTTTCGCTGGCGATATAATATCATTCTTTGAACAGCTTTAATATCTGTCTTGACTAAAAAATATTTTCCATTTTAATAACTTCAAAGATTTATAGAAACTACGAATAATATAGAAATTATTTCTAATCAATAAACGTACTTTTAGTACACGGTTCAAATGTTTAATTTATTTTATTATTTTCAAGAAACAGTATAAAATATTATTCTGATTCAGACATTTTTCAATAAATCAAGATTTGTACTACGATGTAATTTTAAAATGTTTATTTATCTATGCCGATTTCCTTGTTATCAGTACGCATACAACGTTGATGCCGGTACGCATTCAACGACAGATCTCTATTCACATACACGACATCTAATCACAATCGACCCGTATAGAAATGATTTCATCGAGAGCGAATGACAAATCTCTGGCACTCGACTCGGCCGTAACGGACTTCCGTGGCATTTGTACGGATTTACATCCTAGTCGCGCCTAAAGAAGTTTTACTTCAAAAAAAAAGATTTGGATGCATAATATAAAAATAATTTTTATTTTTGGAAATATCACGAGGGACATCCACTTGATGATAAATTATTCAGAAATTTTATGATTCTGTATTATAATGCGTTATTTAGAACTTTTGTTCATGTATTAACTTTATTTGTTAATTAAACAATATTCTGGAGTATCATTAATATGCTACAGCATCAAAACAATAATAATTATTTTAATAAAATATTACAGCCAGTAATTTTAATGAACCCCTATAAAACGAATATAATAAATTTTCATTATAATCTTTTTTAGTACTGGTTATTTAAAATAAGCAGATAAAATAAGCTCTCAACAGATAAATATAAAAGAAGAGTGTTTGAGTTTATTTATCTACTAAATTTTAAAGTAGTTCCAGCTGCTTTTGCCACAAATAAACTATCTCGTCATAATTAGTTTTGGGAAAGATTCGAGATATTATAATTATGCTATGGAGAATACAAGAGTTTTAGAAACCTGTTTGAGAGAAGATGAAGTCAGATGCCTCTGAAACTTTTATAATAAATTGCGACCAAAGTTGTGAAATGAAATGCTTATCCGACGTATTATATTGAGTGAATAAGATCGCACAGTTTTCTTCCTGAGAAAGTTATTTCGCACAATCTCAGGGCTTAGTAATATATAGAAGCAGATTTTAGAAATAATATATATAAACCTATCATTTTGTTTTGTTTTTTTATTAATTACTGATTAAAATAATCTGAAACAATGACATGGAATTATCATTATTATTATAATTATTGCAGACTCGATGGGTAAGTAATGGATGCACATAATCGATTTTTTACTTAGAATTATATTTTTTGGTCTCCATTTTTAAGTGGAAATAAATAGTGGATATCACTACTGCTTGATATCAGAATGTCGGTATCGTGGATTTGAACATAGAATCTTGTGAGAGCAATATCAATTTTAATATATAAATATTCTGTCACCTTTTTTGATAAATGTACTTTGACAATCATAGGTAATCAGCCCTTTTACTAGAAAATATCCTTCGTCCTTTGAAAGAAGACGCTTCCATATTCCTTTGGTCGTTAATAAGATTTCTTTCCGTATTTCTCAGTGTGTAAATGTACCCGATCAAATAGGTGATATATCATCCAGATATATATGTGACAGGCTATTATTTCTTCTAATGCTTATACAATGAATTACTGAGTAAAATTGTCTGTTCTTGACTGTCTCATTTTCAATGAATACCCATCTCATTTCTTTTACCTGAGCAAAACCGTAGGAAAATAACAAATACTTGTTTAACCAATTTCAATTTTTGTATTTATAAAATATAAAAATTATATATTATTAACTATTATAAACAAAAAAACTTGGGTCGTAATATATTTGTTATATATTTTCAATTTTCATCGATCTGTACATTAGCACTCATTTAACCTAATATGAGTATATTTCATTTATTTCATAATTCAATCTATGTAATGCATTTGGATTGAGTTTTATTAATTATATCTGCTTAATAAATTACCAGCTAAAATATGATTTGACAATACATAGATACAGTTATGAAATTGATTAATTGATAATGTTGAAATTGATATAATGTGCGGTCAGATATAGTGATGGTAAATTTATATTAAATTAAATCGATATTAGAGACAACATATTTTGATTAGTTGGATAAATAGTGAATTGATAAGCTAGAAATATTTTATCTTCTCAGGAATTTTCCAAATGTGTATAATGGTTAACACTAATAAATGTGTGCATCACGAGTGATACCATATTACTGATAAACATTATTCATAATTGTTATATGATATTTTTACCTATATGCCATCTTGCACAGTAGCAAATAAGTTTTACTTCAATCGCGTGTGAACCCCTTTTTTTGCAATCCCCGAGTGGAAAGGGTTGAACTTTTAATCCACATATAACTATTCATGTATTCACTAAAATAAATTAATTATCGCATGTTGGCGATTCTATATCGCCTCGAGAGCGAATATTTCATGATTCTATGACCCGGGTCTCTCAATGAAATTATCTTATCAGAAAATGAATCGCCTGGCGCTCCGCTTAATTACTTTGTATCTGAATTGTTCCACTCGGCTGTCTATTGTTGCAAGTTTTGATTTATTTAAGTATTTCACTGGAACACACAAATGAAATTGTGCAATTTCATTTTCGGTGTTAATCGATACAGGGGAATAGGGCAGGTTTGGAAACATAAGATTATTTGGATCAATAACTAGTAAATACGTAGTGATGGATTTATTTATGCGATCAATCATGAGAAATTGCTAAAAAATTCTTTTGGTTTGATTTATAGACAACTATATACCTATTTTTCTTGTTACTTTGAACAACAACTGTCACTGGATTGGCATTCGAGTTGGAAATTTTTAAGTACGACCAAAAATTTATAGATGTTCCATTATATTCCATTATAGGCGCAGATATTAAAAAAATAGATAGATAAATAAATAGCAAAATATTTTTTGAGCAATGTCTGTTGTAAACGACTGGTTGCTACATCTATCTTCTCAATATTAAGATACCAGTAGCGTAGTAATAGTAATATAATTATGCATATTCGAATATTTTCTACAGCCTAATATAGGAAAGTTCTCTATTTACAAGACAGAATATTACTACTAATATGTCAAAATTATATTATAATTTATTAAATTTGTTGCAAACACGTCGTCGTCTAAAATAGCTCCAAAACTTTGCTGAGAATTCATACAAAAGATGGTACATAAGAAAATGACTTGCTTTTAGATGTGTCTAGACAGAGCCAAGTTTTAATATCTGACTTATTGCAGAGAGTCATTTATTTGCCACATTTGTCTTCATTGTAGTTTGTGATCATTAACTCTACTAGATAATATCTGAAAAGTTACTTTGTTAGAAGATCTTCTAGATTTTTTATAATAAAATCAAACAATATTTTTTTATAATTTTATAATTTTTATAAAATAAATTATAAATTTCAATTAGGTATATTTGAGAGATTTTTAGGTATATATGATCATGTGCGTAATTTAATAAATCAGTACGTGGTTTGCTTCCAAAATCCATAGTATTCCATTCTAAATAACTATATTTTTTTTAAATATAAATATGTATAAATCAATTATAATTAAATTAACTACCTAAGGTGTTTTTCTCTACTAGAAAAACGTAGTATAATAATATCTTTTCAATAATTTTATACAGTAGATTTTTTAGATTTTATATAATAAAATCAAACAATATTTTTTATTTTGGTTAATTATATATTTCAATTAGGTATATGTTAAAAATTTCTTGCAAATATTTATCTGCTTTAATAATTAACTTATAGTACATGGTTGTTTCGAATATTCATGGTATTTCATTCTAAACAACTATCAAGTTTTAATATATAAATATGTATAAATCAAATATAAATAAATTAACTACCTAAGATGCTTTTAACTATCAGAAAAACGTAATATTTTAATATTTTTTCAATAATCTTAGATGTAACTAAATATAAATTTAGATAATATTGTGAAACCTGATGAATGGTACTACATATGATAAGTCGAACTAAATTTTATGACATAAAATTAGTATTATAATCATTTTAATTTAATTTGTTCTTATGGGCTGTAACTAAAAGTAAAAAATAATGATACATTTTCTAATACATTATTTGGCATATAATAATAAGAAAAAAAACTTTGTATAATATGAAGGTTAAAAAATACATGTAGGTTTATTAGATGAAATGATTTTATTGGTTTATTTATACTTCATAAATTAGCAAAACTAAAAAATTACAAATAAAATAAATTTTACCATTTCACTTCCAAGGTGTTTTTCGCAAGATTGACACTGCTAAAAAATTATTACATAAAACATTTAAAAAAATATAATCATTATGAATAAAAGTATATTTAAAAAATTAAAATAACACTTCTAAAACACTTAAAGTCACAATAACAAATTAGAATCCTCAATAATTCAACCCAGAGTGATAAACATTAGAGCAGAAGTGTCACACTGAATGTTGCGTAAAAGTTAAATATAATACTGAAAGAGTTAAATATAATACTTAATACTAAAAGTTAAATATAAAACTAAAAGAATGTCGTCTATAGACGACGCTCGTAGCGAAAGAGTCAAATTTAAAAACAAAAACTATATTGTACCTTTGATGGTTGTATTGATTATTTTTCCATGCAATATCAAAGCTATTTTTATAATTATTGAATCGTTAATTTAATTTAAATTATGACATGAATTTCTATGTTTAGTAACGTGTCGTGCAAATTTGTGACAGACATGTCTTTTGGAATACAATCTGATATTGTATGCTGGTACCGCACAACCTGCGTGTCACATCATGCTCATTCACTATTTAGCACACAGAGTTCTCTCAAAATAATATAGCCTATATACACACACACACATATAT
>NW_020539725.1:51213604-51235802 GCF_003426905.1 Ctenocephalides felis | reverse complement strand
ATTATATGAAATTATTTTATTACATATTTCTTAAGGTTATGTCATAAATTAGATGCAGCTACATTAAAATAAATCGTTATATCACTCATGAAAAAAAAATTAATGAAAAAATTTAGTGCAGGCAGTAATGATTGATTATTACAGTTTTGCTAAGATTTGGTTTCATTTTTCTGTTGTGAATGTACATGTTGTGAATGTATTTTGCTAATTTTACCAAATGAGGTTGAACAACCAACTGACAAAAGTATTAGGTCAATCTTTTGAATATAAGGTTATATCAAAAATGTTTGTCCATATCTGAATTAAATATTCACAGACAAAAATATTTCATTATACATTTATATAAAATTTGCATCCAGAAATAGTATGATATTTCAGTTTTCAAGCAAAAATTTTACAAAAACTTCTGATTTTTTATCCGAACTGTCGCAAAATTTTTAAGTATTAAGTTTTTATTGTTACCAGTATTCAATTATTGTTTGGCTCAAAAACTCATTTGTGTATTACTTGAAAAAAAAACTTTAATTATCCCCAACATTTAATTAATTTTTTTACATCATTGCTAGTTAAGACAATGATAATTGGTATACCCTTACTTCGTACATCGACAACACTAAAAATTTTGAATATTCATTCGGAACAATTGTGAATTTTCAACGAATAAAATTTCATATTACGCATCATCATCAAGGATGTGTACAAACATGTTATGCGGAATATCCAATACAATTTTGCAAGATGTGCAAATTTTCAGTTTTGCAATTTGCTTTTATGAAAAGCGCCGACGTGCGTTTCCATGTCCCTGAGTTTATCGAGTGAGCTTTCAACGACCGCTGATGGTATCGAGCTTTTGTTACCGCGATGCATGTATCGGCGCCAATATAAACATTATTAGTTCCCGAACAACTATATTACGTAATATGTTTCCTTGGATTATTATAACTTTATGCCAAGGACATAACTCTAGTTCTAAGGACGCCGAGGTAATTTTTCGAACACTTTCCATAACAAGGTTCTTAAATAAATATTTTCTTTATGAAATGATATTAAAGCAAATATAATGCATGGATTTTAACTAAATTTATTCCTAATATGCAATAACAATAAAATATTTTAAATCCTCGTAAGGGTGAAGTACTACTTATTAAGACCATTAGCCGTAAGGATCAATTATCCTTTTCGCGATAAATCTCGTCGAGGGCAACATTTGTATCAATTCAGCGCCTGAGAAAACGGCGTCGAAGAATCGTGTTACTTTTATCGTGTTTGTTTTGTATACGTTTTCAATGTTTTGCAATCCAGAATCTAATTTCGCGAATGTTTTGTTTAATGAAGACAGGCCGAACATCGCAGGCAACTTGTGCGATGTACAAAGAGCTTTTGTACTTCGCCAACAAATAAGTATTAATCACGTACGTCGAGCAACAACGAGAATGAATATAAGACAAGATGGATTTGAATTTATTTCAGGAAGTTTTGAGATGAAGCTAAAACAACTCGGTAGTAAATGATTGAATCGATCGTGGAAGAATTTGTACTAGGTTAATCAGTTTTTTATATGAAAATATAATTTTGTTGAGAAAAATGTGTAACATATAATTTTACACTATCATTGAACAGTTTATTACATTTGATTTTATTTGTATCAATAAAATATACATACATCTCCTAATTACCTAACATGATTATTCGCATGTTGCATTTTGCTTAATTTTATCTCAAATATTTCAATTTTATAGCAAAAAAATATGAATAGGTTTAGAAATTTTACAGTTCGTATAGTTCACTTGTACTTGGATTTATTCAAAATTAATATTAAGTTATTTTAGTTATTAGTTAGTTTAATAAAATTCACTATCCTAAACAAATATTATTTTTGCAACTTTACTCATTATGTAATTGTGTTTGAAGAACTTCATGTAATTAAAATTAACATACATTCATTGACTGCTTGTATTTTCTTTACTTTTTCGCTGGCGATATAATATCATTCTTTGAACAGCTTTAATATCTGTCTTGACTAAAAAATATTTTCCATTTTATAACTTCAAAGATTTATAGAAACTACGAATAATATAGAATTATTTCTAATCAATAAACGTACTTTTAGTACACGGTTCAAATGTTTAATTTATTTTATTATTTTCAAGAAACAGTATAAATATTATTCTGATTCAGACATTTTTCAATAAATCAAGATTTGTACTACGATGTAATTTTAAAATGTTTATTTATCTATGCCGATTTCCTTGTTATCAGTACGCATACAACGTTGATGCCGGTACGCATTCAACGACAGATCTCTATTCACATACACGACATCTAATCACAATCGACCCGTATAGAAATGATTTCATCGAGAGCGAATGACAAATCTCTGGCACTCGACTCGGCCGTAACGGACTTCCGTGGCATTTGTACGGATTTACATCCTAGTCGCGCCTAAAGAAGTTTTACTTCAAAAAAAAAGATTTGGATGCATAATATAAAAATAATTTTTATTTTTGGAAATATCACGAGGGACATCCACTTGATGATAAATTATTCAGAAATTTTATGATTCTGTATTATAATGCGTTATTTAGAACTTTTGTTCATGTATTAACTTTATTTGTTAATTAAACAATATTCTGGAGTATCATTAATATGCTACAGCATCAAAACAATAATAATTATTTTAATAAAATATTACAGCCAGTAATTTTAATGAACCCCTATAAAACGAATATAATAAATTTTCATTATAATCTTTTTTAGTACTGGTTATTTAAAATAAGCAGATAAAATAAGCTCTCAACAGATAAATATAAAAGAAGAGTGTTTGAGTTTATTTATCTACTAAATTTTAAAGTAGTTCCAGCTGCTTTTGCCACAAATAAACTATCTCGTCATAATTAGTTTTGGGAAAGATTCGAGATATTATAATTATGCTATGGAGAATACAAGAGTTTTAGAAACCTGTTTGAGAGAAGATGAAGTCAGATGCCTCTGAAACTTTTATAATAAATTGCGACCAAAGTTGTGAAATGAAATGCTTATCCGACGTATTATATTGAGTGAATAAGATCGCACAGTTTTCTTCTTCCTGAGAAAGTTATTTCGCACAATCTCAGGGCTTAGTAATATATAGAAGCAGATTTTAGAAATAATATATATAAACCTATCATTTTGTTTGTTTTTTTATTAATTACTGATTAAAATAATCTGAAACAATGACATGGAATTATCATTATTATTATAATTATTGCAGACTCGATGGGTAAGTAATGGATGCACATAATCGATTTTTTACTTAGAATTATATTTTTGGTCTCCATTTTTAAGTGGAAATAAATAGTGGATATCACTACTGCTTGATATCAGAATGTCGGTATCGTGGATTTGAACATAGAATCTTGTGAGAGCAATATCAATTTTAATATATAAATATTCTGTCACCTTTTTTGATAAATGTACTTTGACAATCATAGGTAATCAGCCCTTTTACTAGAAAATATCCTTCGTCCTTTGAAAGAAGACGCTTCCATATTCCTTTGGTCGTTAATAAGATTTCTTTCCGTATTTCTCAGTGTGTAAATGTACCCGATCAAATAGGTGATATATCATCCAGATATATATGTGACAGGCTATTATTTCTTCTAATGCTTATACAATGAATTACTGAGTAAAATTGTCTGTTCTTGACTGTCTCATTTTCAATGAATACCCATCTCATTTCTTTTACCTGAGCAAAACCGTAGGAAAATAACAAATACTTGTTTAACCAATTTCAATTTTTGTATTTATAAAATATAAAAATTATATATTATTAACTATTATAAACAAAAAAACTTGGGTCGTAATATATTTGTTATATATTTTCAATTTTCATCGATCTGTACATTAGCACTCATTTAACCTAATATGAGTATATTTCATTTATTTCATAATTCAATCTATGTAATGCATTTGGATTGAGTTTTATTAATTATATCTGCTTAATAAATTACCAGCTAAAATATGATTTGACAATACATAGATACAGTTATGAAATTGATTAATTGATAATGTTGAAATTGATATAATGTGCGGTCAGATATAGTGATGGTAAATTTATATTAAATTAAATCGATATTAGAGACAACATATTTTGATTAGTTGGATAAATAGTGAATTGATAAGCTAGAAATATTTTATCTTCTCAGGAATTTTCCAAATGTGTATAATGGTTAACACTAATAAATGTGTGCATCACGAGTGATACCATATTACTGATAAACATTATTCATAATTGTTATATGATATTTTTACCTATATGCCATCTTGCACAGTAGCAAATAAGTTTTACTTCAATCGCGTGTGAACCCCTTTTTTTGCAATCCCCGAGTGGAAAGGGTTGAACTTTTAATCCACATATAACTATTCATGTATTCACTAAAATAAATTAATTATCGCATGTTGGCGATTCTATATCGCCTCGAGAGCGAATATTTCATGATTCTATGACCCGGGTCTCTCAATGAAATTATCTTATCAGAAAATGAATCGCCTGGCGCTCCGCTTAATTACTTTGTATCTGAATTGTTCCACTCGGCTGTCTATTGTTGCAAGTTTTGATTTATTTAAGTATTTCACTGGAACACACAAATGAAATTGTGCAATTTCATTTTCGGTGTTAATCGATACAGGGGAATAGGGCAGGTTTGGAAACATAAGATTATTTGGATCAATAATTAGTAAATACTTAGTGATGGATATTATTTATGCGATCAATCATGAGAAATTGCTAAAAATCTTTCTGGTTTGATTTATAGACAACTATATACCTATTTCTCTTGTTACTTTGAACAACAACTGTCACTGGATTGGCATTCGAGTTGGAAATTTTTTAAGTACGACCAAAAATTTATAGATGTTCCATTATATTCCATTATAGGCGCAGATATTACAAAAAATAGATAGATAAATAAATAGCAAAATATTTTTTGAGCAATGTCTGTTGTTAAACGACTGGTTGCTACATCTATCTTCTCAATATTAAGATTACCAGTATGGGCGTAGTAATAGTAATTTATGCATATTCGAATATTTTCTACAGCCTAATATAGGAAAGTTCTCTATTTACAAGACAGAATATTACTACTAATATGTCAAAATTATATTATAATTTATTAAATTTGTTGCAAACACGTCGTCGTCTAAAATAGCTCCAAAACTTTGCTGAGAATTCATACAAAAGATGGTACATAAGAAAATGACTTGCTTTTAGATGTGTCTAGACAGAGCCAAGTTTTAATATCTGACTTATTGCAGAGAGTCATTTATTTGCCACATTTGTCCTCATTGTAGTTTGTGATCATTAACTCTACTAGATAATATCTGAAAAGTTACTTTGTTAGAAGATCTTCTAGATTTTTTATAATAAAATCAAACAATATTTTTTTATAATTTTATAATTTTTATAAAATAAATTATAAATTTCAATTAGGTATATTTGAGAGATTTTTAGGTATATATGATCATGTGCGTAATTTAATAAATCAAAACGTGGTTTGCTTCGAAAATCCATAGTATTCCATTCTAAATAACTATATTTTTTTTAAATATAAATATGTATAAATCAATTATAATTAAATTAACTACCTAAGGTGTTTTTCTCTACTAGAAAAACGTAGTATAATAATATCTTTTCAATAATTTTATACAGTAGATTTTTTAGATTTTATATAATAAAATCAACAATATTTTTATTTTGGTTAATTATATATTTCAATTAGGTATATGTTAAAAATTTCTTGCAAATATTTATCTGCTTTAATAATTAACTTATAGTACATGGTTGTTTCGAATATTCATGGTATTTCATTCTAAACAACTATCAAGTTTTAATATATAAATATGTATAAATCAAATATAAATAAATTAACTACCTAAGATGCTTTTAACTATCAGAAAAACGTAATATTTTAATATTTTTTCAATAATCTTAGATGTAACTAAATATAAATTTAGATAATATTGTGAAACCTGATGAATGGTACTACATATGATAAGTCGAACTAAATTTTATGACATAAAATTAGTATTATAATCATTTTAATTTAATTTGTTCTTATGGGCTGTAACTAAAAGTAAAAAATAATGATACATTTTCTAATACATTATTTGGCATATAATAATAAGAAAAAAAAACTTTGTATAATATGAAGGTTAAAAAATACATGTAGGTTTATTAGATGAAATGATTTTATTGGTTTATTTATACTTCATAAATTAGCAAAACTAAAAAATTACAAATAAAATAAATTTTACCATTTCACTTCCAAGGTGTTTTTCGCAAGATTGACACTGCTAAAAAATTATTACATAAAACATTTAAAAAAATATAATCATTATGAATAAAAGTATATTTAAAAAATTAAAATAACACTTCTAAAACACTTAAAGTCACAATAACAAATTAGAATCCTCAATAATTCAACCCAGAGTGATAAACATTAGAGCAGAAGTGTCACACTGAATGTTGCGTAAAAGTTAAATATAATACTGAAAGAGTTAAATATAATACTTAATACTAAAAGGTAAATATAAAACTAAAAGAATGTCGTCTATAGACGACGCTCGTAGCGAAAGAGTCAAATTTAAAAACAAAAACTATATTGTACCTTTGATGGTTGTATTGATTATTTTTCCATGCAATATCAAAGCTATTTTTATAATTATTGAATCGTTAATTTAATTTAAATTATGACATGAATTTCTATGTTTAGTAACGTGTCGTGCAAATTTGTGACAGACATGTCTTTTGGAATACAATCTGATATTGTATGCTGGTACCGCACAACCTGCGTGTCACATCATGCTCATTCACTATTTAGCACACAGAGTTCTCTCAAAACATAATTATAGCCTATATACACACACACACATATATATATATATATATATATATATATATACCTTGCCCAGGTGCAAAACCATACAACTTAATCCTGCGCTCTTCAAAAAAGCGCTGGCTGCTTTAGATCACGATTTTGCCATCAACGTCGTACAAAAAAACTTATGACGTAATCCTGTTTTGGAACATTATTTTTCGCAGAAGTTAAAAGAACGACCACCCATGGACCACCCTAAAATCCATCCCTGTTCGAAGTGAAATTTGCCCCGTGAGGGAAATTGCTTTTCCCTTTCTGTCCTTCCTAAGCGACGTGAATTTATAATGTCCATCTACAGAAAAGCGCCGCGTGGTCCGCATACCAATTAGTATAAGGACATCCCTGAAATATATCGGTTACACCGTGACTTTGCGATTTTATTTCTTAATATTCTTTTTGGGTCTATTATAAGAAGTGCTTACCTAACTTTTTGCTTTTTTGGAAGTATTTATAGAGTTTGGAAAACAATGTTTGCTAGCAGTCTTCTTGGGAAGCAATCATCATTTTAAGACATGAAGCAGTTCGTGTATCTTGAAAAGATACCCTTACAAGTAGGACTTTTGACATAAGCAATAAATTAAATATTGTTTTATATTAATTTTGGTTTCGAAAATATCCCTGAAGTAACTTACTTGGTACATGCTCACTATCTGCAGTACTTGGTTTGTTTGATTTCACAAATCCATTTCATATCTTGCTTGTCTTTTTATCTAAAATCAAAGATGTAATAATACTAAAAGCATTATTATCTAACTCGATCATCAGAGTTTTATAGTAAATTCCTATTTTACAAATTTTTATGCACCTGAATGCAGTTTTATCTAAAGTTTTTATCGTAATAATCATCTCTCATGGGTGACATAACATGGAATTGTTCAAGCTTCTTCGTTTATTCTAATAATAATAATGCAAAGCAATATAATCTTATAACCGTACTAGCAGTATCAAATTGGCAGTTAATATAAAGTCTTTCCTAGACATTATATGCATAATATAAAAATAACCATTATTTTCTTGTGTATGGGACGCGTATTGGATTCTATGTACAGAGTCATATATGATTTTAGTACACGAGCTTTTGTTAAGCTCTGGTCACACAAATAGAAGAAAAATTCAGGAAAAAATAATATAGTAATTATATACACATTGGAGTATTTTATCTATCACTGTTGATTAATTGTTTATTAATTTACTCGATTTGATTTAGTTTAATGAAACATAGGTTGAAAAACAATATCTATAAATACCAAAATAGTATATAACGACTTTTATTATCAGAAATATATATAACAAAACATAATTTTTCAAACAAGAAGGCTTTATGATTTTTTTTTGTATTCTCTTATAAACTTTTCCTTTCTTTTTCTTTTTCGTTTTTTTGTCTTATTTAGGCTAAATTTGTTTTATCTGTTTAATTTTAGCCCAAAAAAACAAGAAATACATATTAGAACATATACATGTCACAAAAATCGAAATTATAAGTAACAGTTCTTATTAAAATAAATTGAACAAAAAAAAACTTACTTTAGACTCTTTAAAAGAAGTGAAGTCTACAAATCGTGTTAGTTAATGTAAGGCGCTGACCCAGATGGAAACTTGTTCATACAAACATACTTCATTTATTTGGACTCTATCTCAAAACCAGTACAGTTTACAGCTGTTATGACGACTGTCACTACCGTACCTTGGCACAACCGTACCCAGTCTCTCTTATACTCGAATCCTTTTAATTTCGCATGAGAGATTTCATATTAATTGAAACACACAATGTTTCTTTGTATGTGAAATTGCTTTATTAGCAAAAGGTTCTGATTTGTCTTCATGTGATCCCAGCCTAAGGCTTCCATATCCTAACTCTCACCTCGATGTACATAATGGTATCCATGAGACAAATTAAAACCAATACAGATACGACAGTAAGATTATATAGTTCCCGTAAGGTTAATTTCAGTATATCAGGTCTACGCACGAACTGGGACACTTTTACAGTCAAAATTTATTCTCTGTCTGTAAATGTCTTTTCGGATATATAATGGAAAATTTACGTGTCCACGCATGTGAACAGGAAAATAAATGTCCCATGGTTTTGATGGAAAACTCTATTAGACGACGCGCCAGCGACGCTGTGCAGTACATTAAGGGTAATAGGAATATAGAAAATAATAATACTTCTTCAGAAAATATGTGCTGTTTATTTGCACTGTTAATTAAACTTTTACTGTCGTAATTTCAAAACCAAGTTAATTGGCTGTTAACTGTCAATCCAGTGAGTTGTTACTGTGAATAAAAATAAATACCCAGTAAAATAAAAAGCAGAAAAAAAATTCCAAGCACCTGAAGAAGAACTGTGTAAAAATCAACATGATGTAGAACATTGAGAAACAAAATGGTATAAACACGAAGAGCTAAATGCTATAACAAGGTCAATAAAAAATATTTTATGTAATTGATTCATCATATATAACTAAACCAAGTCACACTAATAGGGAAACTGATATATTCCTACTATCATGATGAGCTTTTATATTACGACTATCTAAACGATTTATTTACTTTCATATTTTTTCCTCCTACGAAAATACAGCATTATAGTTGCCATCTTTATAAGTTATTCTTATCAAACTTTTATCTCCCCTTTTGTCCTTATCATCTACGAGAGATGAATAATGCTACGTGCATAAGCACCGAGAAAACACTTCTGTTCAATATTTCAGTAAAACAATTTTTGTCATTTTTCTCTCTCTCTCCTATTATATAACTGTATCATTTCCCACGGGCTTACACAAAAATACGATTATTCATGTTTACAAATTGATAAACGCATGTACACATTTAATAGCAGTTTCCGTTCGATTTACTGTCTTTTTTGTCCTGGCTGGTTTTTGCTACCACAACAGTGGCGTAGTAATCGACATAGTAAAAAGGATAGTGTTATATAGTAATAATGGGTAGTACAGCCCTAGGGCAGGTCTTTGACTCCAACTTGATTCAGGGAAAATTGGTGTGAGAAATTTTTCATTGCCAATCCACAACGCAGTACCCCAAATACGCTATTTTCAGTTGAATACAATTTTTTCTTCTATGTTTTCAAGTAAAAATAGACATCGCTACTGCATGATGTCAGAAAGTTCATAGCGAAATTAGGAGCTTTTAAACGCAACTTGTAGCTTTGGTAAAATTATGACCGTTATTTGGTTATTGCGGTCAATTTTAAAATTATCAAAGTATATAGAAAATTTCCACCGAAAATTGCGCAATTTGATCAAGATTGTAAAATGGTAAAATACTTGATAGTTTAATAATAAAAAATTAGAGACAATCACCGAGTGATTAGAATGTAACGAGTTTAATAATAAAAAATTAGAAACAATAAACGAGTGATTACAAACTAATGAATTTAACATTATTAAAGTATATTGGAAATTTTCACTAAAAATTGGCGCAATTTGATCAAGATTGTAAAATGATAAAATACTTGATAGCTTAATAATAAAAAATGTAAACAGAACGTAAAAAAAATATTCTACAATTGTCGAGTTCTTATTTCTCAAAATTAATTTACATTTTTTTAACAAAACTGTTTAGTAATTATTGTGCCTAATAAGTTTAAAGCTAGAACAAGAATAAAGAATATAGTAAAGAATATTTTGGCGCCAATGTCACTTTTAAAAATTGTTATATTTTTATATAAGAGCAAATTTATTGAAACACGATATGAAGTCCTTTTCGGAAAGCAATAAATATTCAGTTTAATGATATTCAGTCGAAATTTTATTTTGACACTTGTTTATACTATAGAATTACTTATAAAGAGACATCGGTATTAGGCACTTCTGAGATTTGAAGTTTAGATGGACATGTATTAAATAGTGCTTATATTTCAATACTCATAATTTTGGGGTAAATACCTGTATTAACATCACCGCAAACTTAGACATATTTGGAGTATAATACCCTCATATATTTTAATTATATAATGTAATTCAACGATGTTCAATTAAATACATGTTTTACAAACTCAAAAACATAAAATACGGCAAAATTAGACGGTATACCGGTTTTCGGTATACCTGTTTTCCGGTATGCCGGTATATCGGTATTGCATACTTAGTCCAAGTGTTTCTCTCTCTCTCTCGCACATTAGAGCTTGCAGGTGTAACAAACATTTGCACTGATTGTGACTAAAATGCACTACCAAAAATCATGTCATTTGTAGGTTAATGAATCAGACTACTATATAACAAGGGTTTTCTATGGTGTAATGCTTAAGCTCACGGACTCGTGTGGACAGGGTCGTTAGTTTGAACCCCGCTCTGGACATCCTGACATCGTGCAGTAGCGATGTTCATTTTCACTTGAAAATATAGATCAAAAATATTCCCAACTGAAAATAACCTATTTACTATTTTTTTTGTAAAATCACTAATACAGATCTAATTTCTAGTAATTTATTATAATGCCAATAGCTGCAACAACCATTTTAAAAATATTCGCAGACTTAAAGTTCATGCACAAATCTAATTATTCCCAATATTACAATCTATACGTATTTTATTCTTTCTATTTTGCTAATAATTTGTTTTCCTCTTGCAAGAACAAACGTAGTATTATTATTCCGGGTCCGCCAATGTCCCCGTTCCGGTCAATGCGCTAACTCCGATTTATTATTATGACTGTCTCGCTCCGGTAAAAGCATTTTTGGAATGCCGAGAATGGCCAACGCAATTGCTATCCGATACTAAATTGCAAATCGGAATCTTTCCTTTGTTAAATAATCATTGCTATTCAAGATAAATATATTTTATTGTGGAACTGATAAGCTGGAGGATTTGTGATCACAAAGAATTAATTCAAAAGCGTTTGTAACAGACTTTCGTAAATTAAAAATAATTGTGCTTTAGCAGACCTAATACATGACTGAGTATTTGAGACTCATTTGCATATTGATATTTTCTTGTAAACTTATTTTATAACTTCTATAATTATTCGTATTTTTTATAATATTATTTATCACTTTATTTGCTAACAAACTAATATGAAAAATACAATAGTCAAGTTTTTTGAAAGTTTGGAAATATTTTTGTTATGGACTTTCAAATATTGTCATTTATATATAAGTGATAGCTAGGTATACATCTTAATACTTCTACTTTTAAATATTATTGTTAAAAAAAATTAATTTAAAAAAATTAGTCATTGTTTATTAATTATATATTCGTTCTGAGCCTTTGGAAAATTATCCGGCCTCTCACCCGAACGTAGACTTTTATTTTGTAATTAAATTCATTATTCTTAAGAATAAACTCCTTATTATAGAGTTGTGTCCGTATTTAAATAATTCTTATCGCGATACTTTTAATTATATTAAGAATTACTTCAAAGATTTTCTTTGTAGCAAATAATTAAAGACGGAAATAATTTTACTAAGATGTTTTTCCCTTGAACGTGATTACTTTTCTTTAATATAATTTTGAAATCTATCCAAAGACCGCTCAGAAGGGATCCGCTCATATTTTTTGTATCGCTTTAAGAGTTTACGACCGCCAAAAATTAATAAATGTACGGATTACAAGCCGAGCAGAAACGGCGCTACTTCAAACAAAATTATTAGTGGGGGATCTCGAAGATTGAATTCAAACCAAAATATTAGGAATACACGCTAATTTACATTTTAATAACAACTTGCTCTTAATACAATTACTGGAATTGTGCAGTTTCGTTTGATAAATAGAATGATAGATAGAATTATGAATAAAAACGACAGTAATCAAAACTGTTTGATTTTGTGTTGAAATACCTAGTAGTGTATCGCATCAAGCTTCAAAGCAAAAAAAATCTCTAGTTTGTTTTCTCTAGATAATTTCGAAATAAATTGTTTCATTGATAAGGTTAGAAAGTTATTATTTTTTAAGACAATATGCTGGTCTTTATTTATTTTAAGAGTTTATCTCTAATAAGATGTCTCATTTTCTTACTTTTGGGCATTTTATTAACTTCTCGAAGGAGAAGTTTATGTTTTCATCAAAAAATCCGATTCGCTAATTTTATGTTTTCTCGACGTTTCAAGCCATTCTGAGACCAAATTTGGAAAAAGTATGTGTGTGTGTGTGTATGTGAACAGATTTTTTGCCGTAAATCGACGTTTTCTCGAAAACGGCTGGGCCGATTTCAAAAATTTAAAAGCCAATTTGATGTATCTCGACGAGGACTATCGTTAGTCAGTTTTGTGGGACGATCGGCCAAGACGTTTCTTTATAAATAGCAGAAAAGTGAAAAATTTTTTGTCCACGTTTTAGTCCGCAATTCTGAACCGATTATGAAAATTCAAAAACCGTTCGAAAGATATTGATTGGGAATCGTGCTGATTAGTTTTTAGTAAAGATCGGCCGGGCCGTTTTCTTGTAATATAGTGTTAAAAAAAAATTTCGACCTTTTTTATTATTTTTTTGACGGTAGATACCATAGTCTTCTAGATCATACTAAAATATTACGGCCCTACGACAATTGGTTTAACTTTGAAAATTCGTCAAAGTTTGCAAAAATTGGTATCGTTTTTTTGGCATTTGTCAAAATTAGACCTTTCATCAATGTTTTCTCAAAAACGCCTGAACCGATTTTAGAAATTTAAAAGCCATTTGATGTATTTCGATGAGGACTATCGCTTGTCAGTTTTGTGCGACGATCTGCCAAGCCGTTTCTTTGTGATTTGAAAAAAAGTGTTAAACTTTTTGTCCACATTTAGGCTCATCCTACCGAACCGATTTAAAAAAAATCAAAAACTGTTCGAAATATATTAGTTGGGAATGATACTGATTAGTTTTAGGTGAAAATCTGCCGAGCCGTTTTCTGTTGAAAAAAAAAATTAAGCCGATTTTCATGGATTTTTTTTAGCGATATATATTATGGTTTTATAGAACTTATTGTAATATTACGGCCTTACGACAAGTAGTTTAATTTTAAACATTTATCAAAATTTGAGAAAATGAGTAGTTTTTTTGACATAAGCTAAAATTAAAATTAGACGATTTACTTGGTATAACAATATAGTACTTGGTCTTAATAAACATACTAAATCATTAAAATGTTACGGAAACTGGTTATAATATAATAATTGTTGATTTTTGAAAAGTTGCTTTTTGAAAATACGTTCGTTTTCAATTATGTGTAATAAATCCACTCATAAATTAATTAATTTTTTATTGATTAAGTCGATTATTTACACATGTGTAACTTGCCTCAAGGCTAAATACCAATAGTTAAAGATTGTATGGCAATTTTTTTTAAATCTTTGTATAGGAGATTCCTCACTCAATTCTTTCAAGTATTTGTTTGGGTGACCAGGTAATTTTAAAATCATCACTTGTGTAAAGTTAGAAATACATATTCATTATGCTTGTGAATATATCAGAATTTGAATATTTATAATTTTAGGCATATGTCGTCTAACCTTTATCCCCCTGGCTCCCGATCTATCCTGATATTAAACATTAATCTCAATAAGTGCTTTTTCCTCTTTGTCATCGCGCTCTATTTATCTTTTTGTTTACATCTCTTACATCCGAAAGGCGCGCACCTGCACTTGAAAACAACAAGCAATACAATTTCTTAAGACATGAAGTGTAAAGTAAAGTGTAAAAGGCAAAAGAAGAAAAGAAATCGCGAAAGTGAAAAACATTTCCCGGAGTTGCCGCAACTTAATCGCGGGGTACTAATTTAATTTCGCATTTGCTTATGACAGCGCCTGGTAAATGCCAGGGATACAAGGTACAAGGATTCTCAAAGATAAAAGAAATTTATTTTATGAAATAATAAGACAAATCGCCTTTATAACAATACAATTTCAATTTTTTGAAGTTAAACTTTATTAGGCGCGACTAGGGTGTAAATCCGTACAAATGCAACGGAAGTCAGTTACGCCCGAACCGTTTGTCATTCGCTCTCGATGATATCATTTCAATACGGATCGATTGTGGTTAGTCGTCGTGTATGTGTATTGAGATCTGTCGTTGTATGCGTACCGATATCAACAAGGAAGTCGGCATAGATAAATAAACATTTTAAAGTTACATTGTAGTACAAATGAAGGTTTATTTATAAATGCTGATTACAATGACAAACCGATCATGTCATATTTGAAGTACGACTTTAATTACATTATTGTTTTTAAATATTATACATGTTTTTAATGTTATTATAAATATATAATCCATAATTTATCATTATATGAATGTGTATGATGGTTAACACTAATAAATGTGTGCATCTCGAGTGTTACCATATTACTAATAAACATTATTCAAAATTGTTATATGATGTATTTATTTTAAATTAAATGCCAGCTTGTATAGTAGCAAATAAGTTTTACTTCAATCGTGTGTGAGCCTTACGCGCACTCTTTTTTATTATAAATATTAGAACTTACTGAAAAAAAATCTATTATGTTTAATCAATTATGTTTAGGCAGATTAAATTTATTAAAATATGAAATGTTTTTATGTCAATTTTACATTTATTAAAACGATGTTCAACCTTTTATTTATTAAGCTTTTGTGACAAGATTTTTTTCCCGGGGTTTTGGTGTATATTTTATATCAAAGAATATAAGATACTTCTACAAATACATTTTTCAATATATGTCTGAATTTTAATAAACAAATCCTTCATAACTAATTTTCATCGGCGATACTTATATGATTATTTGAAAAGTTTAAATTATCTATGTAAGACTTCCTTGATAACTTTCATTGTCATTAAATTAATTAAAAATACTAAAAAATAGTTCGATACTTATTATTGTTCACAAGTAAAAAACAACAATTATTTTTAACTAATTTAATGCGCAGTTTTATTTAAATAAATATCACTGTTCTAATAAATTCAATGGAATGTAATATGTTAATATGATTCAAGCTTCAAATTCAACCTGAATTTATATAGAATATAATATAATATTAACTCTAATTATAGGTTATTTTATTCAAATAAATATTTTTGTTATAATAAATTTAATACTAAGTAAGATGTTGATATGATTCAAGTTTCAAATTTAATTTGGATGCATATATAACTTGAAGTATTATTAACTAATTAAATCCAGCAGTTTATTTTAATTACTGTTGTTATAAATATAATGTAAGCTAAGGTATTGGTATGATTCAAGCTTAAAGATAAATTTGAAAGCATATAAAATATAAAATATCATTCTTTTAAAAAAAAAGATTTGTCTCTACAGTATTCAAATAATGACACTTTAAACAGTCAAACATTCGTCCCAGATTTTTTCTTGAATTTGATCTGCATTAAAACAACCACGCTAGGACCATTTAATGTTTTGACCTTCTGAGAAATATCTCTACAATAAAACAAAATATTTACTTTTTCCATTTCTTCTGTAGAAGCACTTCAATTTCTTTTAACATCGCTCGTTATTTGTACTTAGGAAATGAAATCTATAAATTGAAACGTTTGCCACATCGTGTTCGGGATTGTTTAATGTTTTCTATGTAATTGAGTGGTAGAAAACTCCTGAGTCAAGTGTCGCTTAGTCTGAACAACTTCTAGAAATAATTGCTGTAAAATCGAGGGAACGTGCAGTTTGATTTATTTTTGATAATAGAATTTTCTATGCAATGTGATGGTGTTTTTATGATGAATTGATGAATAAGGTGCAAAAGTTTTGGTTCCAAATTAATAAAGCTGAAATATTTTATCCCCTCATTCTATATGCATCCCTTATTCAATATTTTTTCCATGTCAAATTTTTAATATTTTATACACGTATCAATTTTAATCAGTATCAATTTATCCTAAATGCACATAAATATCCATCAATATCAATATCATATTTTTAATTACATTTCTGTTTTTGTTCCAGGGTAAGCTTCTACTACAAACTACTCTTTCAGCCGATAACAAAATTAAATCATGGTGAGCATAAAATAAAACAATTATAATCGGATGTTATTACATATTCTGCGATTGATTAATGAATAGTATTATAAATTGAAATATTCATTAAACCATAATAATTTTTATTATTATACATTTTGTAAGCCACTTTGTGAGTTTCAAATGTAATTGATATCTAGTATTGAATTTAATTGATACTTCAAATGTACAATTATTTATTTAAAATCAGTTTTGCGTATTACACATTTTTACTGGTGTTTTCGGATTTAACAAAATGGCATACTAAAATTATTCGGTATTCTGTAAATGACGTTATATATTTACATGAATTAATTTGTATAGATTTATTTCGTTTTTCGCTTTATGTAATATGGATAATGGATTGGTAGTAATGGAATCATATTTCATTTATCATTTTCAAATATAATTTTACTATTAAAAGTCGAAAAAATAAAAATCGGTAAATGAAGATTCATAATCGCAAGTTTAAATTTTATTACCAAATATTAGCAATTCACTGGTATTTTAATTTCAAAACTTTTTTTAGTGGAATCATATTTCACCTTCTTCCAAATATTTGACGTGAATGCTATAGCATTCAAATTTTATTGTCGGTTATTTATAATTTAATTTTATATAACCTTAGGTCTTTTAGGTCTAACTGATTCTTTAGGTATTTTCGTATTATTTTATCTTTCTCGTAGTCACTAAATTAGCTTCGACAAACACCTTGCTTAAATAGAAACGTAATACTTGACGTGGATGCTATAGCATTCATAGTATATGAAGATTAAATATGATAATTTAGAATATCCCTTTTTTAAATAAAACGACTGTCAATTTTCATACTTTGCTATAATTTGTACTATTCTCGAACGTATTAGATAAAATTAGCATGAAGTGGTAATTTTACAAATAGGTGATTTGCAATTTGTAAATTTGTTTGTAAGGAATTCTTCTACTCGAAAATTTTTAAAAATTTTATAATAATATTTCTCTATTTATTACCTTATTAAAACTATTTGAATATTAAAAAATGACTAGAATTTATAGTCTGTTCTTGTTTGCATTAGAAATAAAAAAGGTGAAACAAGCTATAAAATAAAAAAATAAAGCTGAAAGTGAACTTTAGGATATTTATAATGTGTAAACTAGTGGTGTATGGCATCGAGCCTTAAGTCAATTTGCTAGAACTTCCCGCACCGTAATAAAATATTCTTATTAATAATAATAAGAATAAAACACTCTTATTAATAATATATTGATTTTTATTTGAATCATTGAAATCAGATGCTGTACTCTCATACTCTCATAAACTCGAATTTTTGCTCTTTGCTCTGAATCTCCAAAACGTTTAACCTGCCCTTGCCAAAAACTAATTAGCACATCTCCTTATCAATAGGAATTGATTCCTTTTTGAATCATTCAAATCGGTTGTTCCGTACGCCCAAAATCGCCGACAAAAAAATGTATCTACAAGTACGCACACATTAATTTTTTCTAAGGTATGCCAAAATATTCAGAAACTTCTAAAACGCAAAGATATGCAAAAACTTTCATTTTCAATTTTTGGACGATTACAATAACTTATCCGACGAAAAGTAGTTAATATTCAATATTTATTAAAATTGCAACCGTGAATTATCTATTCCGAATGTGGTGTGGCTAACCAAATGCGAATGGTGAATCTTTTTCTGTCGAATTTTTTGTCGCAGTGTCCCATTATCCGGGCGTTCGTCGTTTAGCGAAAAGTAGAGCTTTACGGGGACGGAAATCATTAGGCCATTACCATAGCCGAAGCCGAGCGGTGGAGAGGACGAATTTTTTTAAATGTTTGGCACGCATTACAAACACTCCTCTGAATTCGTAACGCAAGTTTAAAAACATGAATTAGGACAGGGGCTGATATTATATTTATTAATAATTTTGCGTGCTAATATAATTTAATATTTTGCGTGCTTTAAAAATTTAATTCTGCAAATTATCAACTTGTAATGTAACTCTTTTTTGCAAGAGTTTACCTAATATATTCGAGGACAGTCAAAATTTCAGCAAGATACAAAAGTTGACAGTCGTTTGATTTTTACGATTTATATGATATCCGAAATTTGATTAAAAACTGCTTACAAGGGTAGTCAGATCATCATATTTTATTCGTTATATACGATAAAGGCCATAGGATCTAATTTAGTTACGACATTTGTTTTGAATTTATAAATAGAGTAGATTGGATCACTTGGTTGTGCTTTGTTTGATCTTTTGATCTTTTTTTGATAATTTTAATCATTAAAAATAATAATTTTAGTTATCTCGGAGAACAGTAAATTAAATTGTATTTTAAACATTTGTATACGTAAAAATACTGAAATACTGTCCTTAAACACGATGGATTAGTCATAAAATCAAATCAGACAAAAAACGTTCTGGGGTGTGGTTGGGAAACACCAAAATTGTTTATAACGACTTGGATCAAAATTATCTAATACAACAAAACATAATCATTTAACAATCACAAAGTTTACGGATTTAATATAACAGTATATAACAAAAATATTGTTATAAAAACAACAACAACTATTTTCAGAATAAGAGCCTCCACTAACTAGACAGACAAATCATCGGATTGATCATTGATACCGTTTGTGAAGATTTAAGAAGATATTCTGATTAAAATGCATTTTATTTAATAATTTTTTTAACTATAGATACATTATTTTTAAAATTAAATGTTTTGTTGAATCGTGTTTCAAAATTTTATAAATGTTATGACTCAACTATATAATGTAATCTTGTAAAAATCAAATAAATTAAATACTTAACTACTATAAATTTCAAAGTAAATTTCAAATGAAACTACTGCAAATTAAGACATTTTACAAATTAAATTATTTTTACTAAGAAATCAGTTATTATGATCAGATTTTTAGATCACAATAATGGTCAGTTCAGTACAACGTAATTGCTTGCTTTCTTGCCTTGATGATTGAACTACATAATAATCTAGTAGTTGATGTTTTGTGTCTATAGTCTACACTCTATAGATTATAAATATAAATACATATAGTTAAAAATACAAACAACTATAACCTATAATTTATTAAATCCATCAAATATTTAAAAATGACTTGAAACACCGAGAAAACATAAATTAGGTGAAAACGTAAACTTTTCGTTTAGAAGTTAATCATGGTAGGTACATATTTGTGATTTCATTGTGATATTGTGAGATTGTGACATTGAGAATTCTTAAATTTATTTTGAAAATTCAAGTAAGCATATGTATTTCCATAAAGCAGGTGTGCCCTATCATTGCAAAATCTGGATTTCGTCCACCTGACCCAAATATTCTGGCATTTGCTTAAACTCTGCCACCAGCACTATTTCGGTGTCGCATTCACGGAAATTGAAATCGTCCAACGATAACGTTCGAAATCACTCCGAGATAAGAGATGTCGAAATGATAAGGGGACGCGATATTTGAAACAGTCGGCTAATACGCTGCGTAAACGTTTTCTGGTATAGAGAATTCTGTTGCCTTTTTTGTTCGGTTTGTTAAAGTAAATGTACCGGAAAAAAAATTTAAATAAACTCTATATTCTTTAGCAGTTGTCGGTTTTATCGAGGATACAATGGTGGAGCAATTAAGATATAAGCAATAAATATTACGCTTAATGCCATCCTGTAGAATTCGAAAATCTATATTAGAGCTAGATTTATTTTATTATTTGAAATAACAAAATTTCATTTGTTTAGTATACTTAACAAACTAAAATTATAAATATATATTTAATGATAAGTTCTTGTTGTACCAATGCATATATATGTGGGTCGCTGCCACCAAATAATAAGTTGGAATTTAGTCATTAGTGTTATTCTCATCCAAACAATCTCGTTTGATGTTACAGTATTTAGTATATTTTCAAATGAAGACTTTTGATATTCATTATTATTTATATTACAGATCTTTGACAATATTTAAAACGTTGTTATCAAAACAAAATTAAATATTCCCTTTCGTTATTAAAGGCTCTATATAATATTGTTCAGTAGAGCGGCTTAATGCATTTTAAGATTCGTACAGTTTTTTGACTAAACTGATTTCTTTGTGTGAGTGCAAATATGTAAATAATTCATTGTGATAAGGATTTTTAGGAGATATTTTGTATAGTTTGTTTCTTATTTTAATAACCCTTGAGAACGATTTGTGTATGAATACAGATATAACACAATATAAGGGATGAATAATCAAATTTACTACGTAGTTTGTATACAAACCATATTTATTTCTTTAATAATATTGTTAAGGAATAAAGTCCTAATATGGTAGCTTATTTTACATAATTGCTCACATTTTTTTGATAAATTAGTAGGTTGGAACAGTTAAACTGACAAGAATATATAGCAAATTTATTTGTAGTTCAAAATTGAATTCATATTTGACTACTGCTTTGAATTTTACAGTGATGTTAATTTTATATTGATTATGTTAAACTAATAATACTTGCTAATATTTTAGGTTCAACATTGAACTTTGTAATTTCTGGCAATAACAGAAATGCGCATGCAGCTAACCATAAATCGCAACACTTTTTCCAACCATAAATTTTCTCTCAGTAACTTTACAAAGTGCATAAGTCACACCTGAACCTTTGTACTGATATTAAAAAAATCCGATAATATTATCGAAGGCGTATTTGTCAGGAGCAAATGCCGAGCATTAAGTTAGATTAAAATTCCTGGTGTTCGCTCCTGCAATCTTCGGAAAAGTGGTCGAGCGTCAACTTTGGAAGTTTGTTTGCTGCGTAAGCTGCCACCGATAAAAGTTTGATCACACGTTCCTCCTTGAATTCGACTTGATGTAGGCCGTTTATGAAACGTGAGATATTGTCAGTACTTTATTTTTTTAGTAAAAGAGTCAGTTATCACAGTAAATATTTATTTTATGCCAACCCATGTTTAAGACTTATAATAGTAAAACTCATCATACAAATATTACAAAATCTTGTCAAAATCTAGATCTGAAATTTCAATACAATATTGCCAAGAAATTTGTTTTTGCCAGCAAATTTGCCAATATTGTGTCGACACTGAAGTAAACATCGGAGTCACCAATTACTTCTCTGAAATTTACAAACTGTACTTATATTATTCAAGAAAATAATCTTTTTAGGTAGTTTTCTTTTTGGAATATTTTGATTGAAGAAACAGGAAAAATTACATATAATAAAAAATAATCTAATGGTCGTCTTTTCTCTTTCATACATAAATACTAGTTGTAACCATTCAAAGTTTTATTTTTTATATAAAATTTTACAATTGTTATAATAAAATAAGATTTAGTTTGTATTTATTCTAACCATAATGAACGTTTTTTT
>NW_020539725.1:51187602-51212604 GCF_003426905.1 Ctenocephalides felis | reverse complement strand
AAAAATAATTTTTCTGTCAATTGAAATTTTATTCATGTTAAGTGGAATACGAATGAAACAATAACTTCCGCATCCAAACCTTCATCAAAATATACATATCTCGAATATGCGGTAATAAATGATAATATCCAGCTTAACAACATGTTCACGGTATGTCATGTATTTTCTGATATATGCTAAAAGTTTATCCCAAATTGTACAATGTGTTTGCGACAAAGTCATAGTCTGTATATATTCAACAGATGCTCACGAGGATCAGAGCGCCTTTACAGTAATGTATCCCTATTAAATTAATTCAAATTAACAAACAAGTTTAAACAGAATTATGGAAAATATCTGACTGATTTTTAGCATCATCGTCTATGGACACTATAATGTACTTTTTGAATTTTTTGCTTTAAACTGAGGAGATAAAGAAATAGTTTTCATTTGTTCAATTTAGTAGACCAATTATAAACTGGTTAATGATGTTATAGGCAAAATTTTGAATATATTGGCATGGTTAAAATAGGATTCACAAAAATGATTTTAAGTCGATCAAGTCGTTTTAAAACAACCAACAACACTACTTAAGAATAGTATAAAGTATCAATTGATATTGGTCTTTAGAACTTTTGGTGCTAAGCTTTCTATTCAGCATATAATATTATTATAATGATTTTCTAGTTAAAAATCCGGTATAAAATGATAATTGGTACTTTATTTACCTTTACAAGTAATTACCAAAAAATATGTAAAATATTTCCAATAATTTATTACGAAGTAAAAATGCAAATTATGTTAATAACCTATAATCTGCATTTATAACTGAATTTACAATTATTTGGTGGCACACATTTATGGTATAACTCTAAATCATTATGATTTCTATTACCTACTATTTAACATCGCATTTAATAACCAATCATAAATATATAGTAACTGTATCCATATACATGCAAATCAATAAATTGGTTAACAAAACATAGATTGCAATTTCAATGAATTAGCAGTATTATTAACAGTTTATGATGCCTTTTATATGTGTGGAAATATGAATCAATTATTTGTATTAAAATTATTAATATGCACTGTCGTAATGCACGTAATCCAGATGCTCTTGATATTTATAATAAAGGAGCTAGGTAACAAATCTAACAACTCAAGTAAAAATAATAATAATAAAGTTATTGTAATAGTCCAAAAATCGAAATTGACAATTTTTGCAAATCTTCACGTTTTGAAGGTTTCTGAACATTTTGGCATACCTTAGAAAAATTTGATGTGTGTGTGTGCATGCATGTATGGATACAATTTTTCGTCAACGTTTTCAAGCGCACGGATTAACCGATTTGAATGGCTAAAAAAATATTCGATTTCTATTGATAGGGAGATGTGCTGAATAGTTTTTGGCAAAGACAGTTCCAGTCGTTTCGAAGGTACGGAGCAAAGAGTGCAGAAAATAGAAATCGTGTTTTCGAGAGAATGGAGCATCCGATTTGAATGATCCAAAAACATTCAATTTGTAATGACAGGGAGAAGTGGTGATTAGTTTTTGGCAAAGGCAGGTCCTGCGGTTTTGGAGATACAGAGCTAAATGTGCAAAAAATGGCAGTTTTTGAGAGAACTAAGCGTCCGATTTGAATGATTCAAAGAACTTTCTGCTTGTTTTAACAAAATAATTGCTTTGGAAAAAAATTTTTTTTTGTTTCAATTTTTTTTTTAATATTTTTTTTTCAAAATTTTTTTTTTTTTGTATATCAAAAATAATTCAGATTTTAATTGTAATTCTGACTTAATTTCTAATATACTTCAAACAAATATTTTCAACTTTGCAATTAAGTTTATATAATTCTTACAAATATTCGACAATGTTACAGTATTTATTTATTATAATCTATTTGAAAACATTTAATATTCCTCGAACATTTAGTTTCGGTACGGGAAGTTCCAGCAATTTGCCTTAAGGCACGGTGCCGCTAGTTTTCACTTGAATCTGTATACAATTCTTGTATGGTACAACTATTCTCAAGGATTTGTTTCAACTAACCCCAGATGTGATTTTATTACATCAATCAAGATTAATATTTAAATAATTTAGCTATCACAAAAATTGTTACACATTATCAAAGATTTTAAATTTGAAACAAAATAAGTTATATGAAATAATAAAAATAGAGAAAAATAAAGCTAGTTAATAATAAAAATGCAAACCGATACTTCTTCATGATAGTACAATTTGATATTACCAGTAAAAAATGACGCACCTGCACAATTCTGTTTACTAGTAGCTATGATAATATTATGCAGTACGGTTTACAAGTTTAATCAAAGCTAAAATTATTTAAATATCGTTTAAGATCTTTTTCTAAGACGCCTGTTACTTCTTACCCCCGTTACAAAAATCCCCTAGCTCCCCCCTATATATATATAGTATTTTCACCTGTATAATCGATATATTTAATGACTGTTTAATAGTAGATTTCCTCCGAAGCGATATTACTTTTCGATAGCAAAGTTATCACTGAAACTTTTGCGCCGGAGATCAAATTAAGTTTAAATCAGAAAAGCAGTACAGATGGCAAACAGAGATAAAACAATATGAATCCGCTGAACAAAAGAAATGAAGAAGTTGCAAAACAAAGAATTATGACTAATTACTTGATAAACTCACCCAGAGTTGATAACGACTGTTTTAAAACATTGCTAGAACAATTTATCCATCTTAATAATGGCTCTGACAATATTGCCTTTGTTTGCTTGCTTACTTGCGCTGACGCATTTTCTAGGATTAAAACGGAATGATAATGGAAATTGTAAGAGGAATAAAAACTCTGGTTTTCCTGCCACTATTTCTTACTATAAATAAGTAAAATGCTTTTTACGATGACGCTAAATAGCTTTCTCTGTACACTGCAAGTGCATTTCTTGCTGTTATTAATTAAATAATGTACACATAATTTTTGTTTATGTAATTGCTTATTTATGCTTTCTGCCATGAACTCAAATAATGGAACAACAGAGAGTAATAAAATAATTTGTCTTTATTAGAATAAATCTGAACAGCAATAAAATCAAACTATTATAACTAGATTTTGTGTGTCATTTAAATAAATTTAAATAATGGTCGTGAATTCAAGTCCCCGCTCAAGCAACCTGACATCGTACAGCAACGATATCCATTTGCACTCGAATCGATCAAAAATACGTTTCCAATTGAAAATAAGCCCACTTTGGACACTGCGGTGTGAACTGGCATTGGGAAATCTCTCACAATATTTTTCCCTTAATCGAGTTAGAGTTATAGTCAACTTATGGACCTGTCCTAGGGCATTACCAGTCTTTATTTAGTATTGAGTAAATATTTGAATTATGTATTAGTACATTCCTTAATTAGAAATAAATCTCCAAAGTTTATGTTTTTGCCCAAAAATCTGATTTGTTATTGTTACACAGCAAAACTGGAAAAAGTATGAGAATATGTATATACGAGTATGTGCATATGAATATAAGCAAAATTTGACCTTTTACCGATATTCTCAAAAGATATCAATTGGAAATGCTTCTTATAAGTTGGTTGGTAAATTAGTGGATTCTTGGACACTTTGGAACTAATTATTGTTTTTTAACGATTTTAGTCTTAATTAACAACCTTAAATATATATTGTAGGTCTACGAAAAGTTAATTGAATATAAAAAAAATAAGTTTTAAATAAAGCGACCCCGTATTAGGACATAAAATATGCCAAGTGCTAATTACAAAATATATCTATTATTTAAACATATCAAGTAGTCCATGCAAATTTCTTCAAGGTAAAATGCCAACAACGTGTTGGGTAAAAAACTTATAAATGATTGATATTACACTTATAAATAAATTAATTGTTAATGCTAAATCTGGATTTATTAGCAAATCCAGATACCAACAACATAAAATTTGGTAAAAAAATCCATATTATTTTCAAAAATAAAGTTGAAATTTACACGTTAATCGCCACAATAATATAAGAAAAATTTCCCCATGGGTCTTGGTAATTAAATTAGCAATTAATAGTTAAATAAGTAATTAGTATTTAATTAATATATGAAACATTTTGTTTTTCCAAAATTCCTGAAAAAAGACATATATGACTGGCAGGGCCTTATATTAAAAGTTTTTCCCAACAAGTGGTCTTCTACCAAATCGTGTATGTAAGCTACCAAAATAAGTCTGACAAGGCTTCTACGAGTATAAAAAATATTAGCGACATAAAAATATTAATGATGCAATTAACGTGTTAAATATCAATGCTGACCTAGATTTATTAGTAATTTAAAATAAGTAAGTAATAAATTTTAAGGAAAATGTCAGTAAATAAAAAATAATGTCAGTGGTTATGTGTCGGTTTTTCAAGTATAGCTTCCTGTGCGATTAAACTGTTTGGGAACCATTGATATTTCCAGAAACAAGTTACAAGTTCGCTTTTGATTAACATACAACAAAGATACAAGTGTACAAGAGGGATATAGGACGCAATGCAGAGGAGTTTAGGCGAGATCTTAGCGACCGTGCTGCTTCGGTCCGAGTGTTATAGGATTGCTCCGGAAAAGTTGCTCGAAAATAGTCGTGTCGGGATTAGTCGCCGGGAAATCTCTACGTGTTCTAGAGAATTGAGAAAAGTAAATCGCTTTATCCCGGAATAGATAATTAAGTTTTTGTTTTTTTCTCCAGTAAGGTAGTTAAGAATATATTCTCGCCTAGGTACGTTCGCACTGCTAATTTTTAACTGATCATGTTCCAGATTATCAATCGATAGTTAAGATTATTGAAAACCATTGTTTATATTGTCCATATTTAAAAAGCTTCATAATGTTGTTGAATTTTGAAATGTGGTACTGGGGGCAGAAGAGACAATTCTGAAAAAAGGAAACTGGATAGGACCCTTCTGCAAAAAGAGTGCCTTCTGCACAAGGTCGTCGAAGCTAAAATAGGAAAACTGAAAGGAATAGGAAGAAGAAAGCAAATGATTGACTTACGGTGGTTTCCGTACCATGGACCTGCCTTTGGGCAGACTACCGTAATGCTAATACATCGCTACAGTTATCTCAGAGACGTTTTTCAGCATTTTACTTTTTTACTTTATTAAATTGAACAAAAAAAGCATTAATAAAGAAAATGATACTTTTCACTTTTTGATAATATCATATCATACAAAGTTATTATTTCAGAATAAACAAGATTTCTATCATTATTGTGAATATCCAAGTTTACTCTTCAAAATTAGTAACTATTTGATAAAATAAATTCTTTTGTATTTGTAAATTTTGTTCATATGTCATATGTTCATATGTTCTCTTCTCTTGTATTTTCATTTTTGCCTAGGAAGATCCTCTTTTTCGAAACACGTACATAATTTTGCATCATAATATTCATTGAGTAATATCATAGGTTATAAATATCTTTAGCCATCGTATTGCTTAGTTTTTTAAAATTTTGTTTCTGTTTCAATTTTCTAGTTATTCTTTATGTAATAAGAAAATCCGTGGTAGTCCTTATTGGAATAGTTATGATATATTTTATCTAATTGCATTAATACTAACAAGGGTTATTAGTTTAACTGCGAAACGTATCATCATCTATATAATTGAAAATTAAATTGGATTTGAACCCGGTTTTCTGAGAACACAAAGCTGGACGTTCACAATTGCGCCAAAGCCATCAATGGGATGATTATGTGATTTTTGTACAATTTTGACCAGATAGGCTTTCATTTTAGGATACTGCTGTATTCTAAAGTTTTGACTCTTGATCTAAAAATCATGCATAAATTTTCAAAGCCTAATTTTCACCCTCCCAATTAAATCACGTCACAAACATGCAGTTCAAATTTGAATATTTTACATTTCACTTTGCACATCCGTTTTTATAGTCGCTCAAAATACATAAAATAATCCCAACGGAGGAACGAAAATACGAAAATGAAGGAAATAAAATATGAGAAATGGCCCATAAAGCTACTTTATAGTCGATATTATTGATCTCGTTCAAAACCGTCGAGATCACAAAATAATTATTCAGACGTTGCTTTTATAGCCTTCCTTGGGTAGAGGAATTTCAGATGGGTTATGCCCAAATTTCGGCGGAAGAATTGAATTAAATTATTTTGCATTCATGGTTTCTGCGATATCAGAACCACATGGAGGGGTAACTTTTATATTTTTGGTAATAAAGAAAATAATTGTATATATGCAATTATGAGGGTGTTCCATGGTGTAAAGGTTAAACTCACGAACTTGTGTGAATGGGGTCGTAAGTTTAAATCGTGCTCTGGACAAACTAACATCGTGCAGAGGCGACGTACTTTTTCACTTGCAAAGATAGATCAAAAATATGTTTTCAATTAAAAATATCTCATTTTCGGGCACTGCGGTTTGAAATGGCAATGAAAAATCTCTCACACTATTTTTCCTGAATCTAGTTGGTGTTTATTGTTTAACTCAGCTGATAAAATACTCTTAAAAACAAGAGTATCGACAAAGTTTATGTAATTATATCAATTACAAAATTATGAAAAGTACTGACGCTGGAACAAATCGCATTACATGAGTTACTTTCATATAAATACTGTAAAGCATTATCACATTTAGCAATAAATTACAGTATTAAAATGAATTCCATAAATGAACTATTCCAGAATATAATTCTATTAAACGCATTTGTTTTATCAAAATATTTGTGTGAATTACGAGTTTGTAACATATATGAAATAATAGAAATTCATTGGAAAATGCATAAATAAATATGTATATTATTGAATCTATGTCAAGGAAACATTTTATGAAAAATGAAGTTTATACTATGAACTGTTATTAGAAATTTGTAAAAAAGATCTTGTAATTACAAAAATTACAACAATTGAATAAGCATATGTATAGTGAGTGGAGACAATTGTTGATATTGAAATTTTTTAGGCGCAATAATTTTTATTAGATTTTTCTGTATTTTAAACAAGATTTAAAATTACTAAATGCTGTAGGTACCGTTTAGAAATAAATATTTTTATTCTAGTTAATATCCATTAAATGTAATAAATACTAATAATAGATTATACAGAAAATTTACGAATTGCATAGAAAGTTTTACAGAAACCATCGAAATTTGTTGCCATATTTGATTAAACAATTAAAAATCGAGTTATATATTTTTATTATTAATTTTTGTGATGTGCCAAGTCGAATCAAGTGATTCGAATCATTCGAATCAAGCCTTTAACGACTTGATTCGAATCAGATTTTACTTGATTCGAATCAACTCGTATCAAGCCGCGAAATATTTACTGTGATAAAACATGTGTGAACACAAATTTTCATAAATATAAAAAAAATGTTTTAATTTAATTCAATATTATAATAATATAAATAATAATAATGATAAATATAAAAAATAATAATAATAAATATAAAAAATAAATCTTGAATTAAATCATGCGAGTCACCCGCCTTTAATACGCTTAAATGTATCACCCGACTCCAATTTATATGACTTTAACCGCATTCAAGTCCATATGAATTCATCCGAGTTCCTATGACTCAAACCGACTTATCCCGACTTCAAGTCGTTATGAATTGATTCGAGTTCCTATGACTCAAACCGACTTATCCCGACTTCAAGTCGGTATGAATTTATCCGAGTTCATACTCAAACTGAATCATACCGACTTGAGTTCGAAACATGTGTCCGTGTTTAGCGTATCGACTTATGGAGATGCAGTGCGTATGGGTCTTGAGTGTTTGTTTATTTTTGACTAAGCGCTGAGAGCAAATTTGTTCATGAAATATCAAAAACTCATTTAGATAATAAATACGCGATTTAGATTTTAATTATTATCAAAATAAACTACACAACGAGTTTTATACACATACAAAATTATTATATTTTAATTATGCAAGTAATGGCAAATTCAAACAAATGAAATAATATCAATCTTTACAGTAGTGGATTGAATTTTAAGTCATTCGTAAGACGTTAGATTCAGCTCCCTGTTTAGATTAGATCTAAACAATCAATAATATACACATGCATTCGTTCAACGTAAGATTAAGAATATTGTTTTATATGCTTTAGTGATAGAGAAGTGTTTGGTTATATTTTACTGTAAATTCACTTGAAATATTAGTTATATTTGTAGCAGTTTATTATTATATATATAGTATAAATGTATTCATCTCTGCACTTTTTGGAATTAATTGCTTGCTAAATTAATTATTTCACTTATAAAATTATTAAAATGATATTATTTCTTCTCTTAAATTATAATTGTTCATATATGAACTTGATTCGAATTGATTCGAATCATGATTCGAATCAGGTTTTTTTCTGATTCGAATCACTCGAATCAGGAAATTTTCGAGTCGGCACATCACTAATTTTTAAGTTCATATTCTCTATATTTTCTCCACAAAATCTGTTCCAGCTTCGACCATTTTTAATAAACAGAAGCATAGCCAGCAGGCGTCATAAAGATAGAGAGTACATTTATGAATACATTGGTAATCTTCACTCAAAATGACAAATGCTACACATTTATATTTTTGTTATAACATTCCCTAGAATATTCTTATTACGATATTATCTTAAAAATGAGTAGCATTTGTACAAGCGACATTACCAAGAGACTGTCATATTACTTTCCTCGTAGTTCTGTGCACGATATTTTAATAAAAACAGAAACGTGGAATTACAGATTACGGTGTCTTAAATCTTTTGCATTTTTGAATGATTCAAGGTGGCAGTTTGAAAAAGAAAAAGTTTGTATATATGAAATCACGTAGTAAGACCATAGGCTAAAATAGTACAATATAATAAATACAAAGAGCAAAGTAACTTAGCAAGAGTAGACCAACGCCATCCTAGGACATCTCAGGTAACTAATCCCTCCAACATATTTTTTGTTCCAAAATTAATAATTTATGACAGTACTATTACGTGCAATTCTGAAACTATTCAAGCGAACTCAGACTTCTAGTTTGACGTAAAAAGCAGACGTTGTATGCAGTTCGCATAGATAACTCTACGAATATTAGCAGTAATTAAACAACAAGTTGCACAAACTGGAAGTAGTTGAGTACCGAAACTATCTGAGGTATTGCACACACAAACTTTGTGTAGATATTACAAGCAAATTTAGAGTACACTTTTAGGTACATACATATTCATAGTAAGATGAAAATCTATTCCAATAAGTGATTCAATTCTCTATTTTGAACAAAGGAATGCACTAGGGTGAGCGTCAAAAAGATAACAACTCACAAAATAAAATATGAAAAGAATTAATAATATTTTTATGAAACATATATTGTAATCACTGGTATATATTTTTTTAAAACACGCTAATCGACTATTACATATTCCATAGTCTTTTTCATAAACATTCTGCGGTGTCAAAGAGTAATCCAGTGTAAATTATAGACCTTACCTACATGGACTGCTTTCCCTCATACGTTTTTCATTTTAAAATGAGTATAATTTTTTCTTCATCACAATTCAACAATTTCTAGCACAAGCTTTAATTCAAGGCGGAGCACGTGACATTTAATGACATTTAATCAATTGGGAGTGTTCCACGATTGTCGGCAACGCTCGTTCAGCAAGTGACGTCACAGTTTCCTTGTATCTTTATACACATATTTTGCGCTCGACTAGTAATGTAAATTCATATTTTGTTTCAAGATGTGTACTTGATTTGTGAATATATAGCAATGAGGTAAATAAAATATATGGTGTTCGCCAATGTAAATGAAATATTTTGGTGTTCGCCACATTACTAAAAATTCAACCAAATTACAATAAAATAAAATTACCCACCATTTGTTGGTAGGCAGTTGCTGAATGAATCAAATATTTATACCTTAAAAATTATGGTACGTCTCAAATTTTTAGTAGATAGAGATATGTACACAATATGCCATACTCGGAATATACAATCTTCTACCACGAACGACTGTAGAATATACTTCTTCATAAATATTATATGCATGTTCAATTTAGGTGTACGCCTTTACTTTCATATACTCTGCACAGACACTAAAAGACAGGTGTAAGGCCGTAGGTACACATTGTCAATTTACCGGATGATAACCCACTGTTCACAAATCAATACAACCGTAAAATTGGAAAATAATTCTATATTTTGCTTTAGCCAATAGAAAATTAATCACAGCTTAAATTGTTCATATTTGTCAATAGACGCTAACTCACAAATTCATTAAAAGAGAATAAACAAAAACTTCCAAAAACTAACATGAAAAATAGAAGCATACATAACGTTTAATATTTGAAAGTATAAGTTAACAGCATTTTTAAAAATACATTGCAAAGCCTTGTATTAATATTTAACTTCCCGTAGGGTGTTATTGTAATCGTCCAAAAATCGAAAGTGATTTTTTTGCATATTTTCACGTTTCAGAAGTTTCTGAATATTTTGGCATACCTTAGAAAGCATGGGTGTATGTATGTAAATGAGGATACATACATTTTTTTTCGAAGTTTTCGGGAGTACCGCCCAACCGATTTGAATGATTCGGTTTAGAGTAAAAATTGTTTTACTGTTATTTTCAGTATCGAAATAGTCTATTTTCAATAAAAAACTTAATTTTTAATCATATCATCAACTTTTATCAATTGTCTGGAGTATCGGCTAGATACCGATTATCTTGTGATAACAAGGTAGTGTCACTTCTTTATAGAATATCTAAATATATATCATGATTTATTTATATATGTTGATATATATATATATATATATATATATATATATATCATGATTTATATAGATATATTCAATTATTATATATAAATCTATTATTCTTTACATTTTTCGGTTTCGTGTGTCATCGGCCCAAGGTGCGCGGTTATTTTGCCGCCGCCGCTCCGTTGTGCATATTTTACATTGTTCTGCATCATGAGTTGCTTTCTTTGCGTTAAGTTTTGTCAGTGATGAATGCCCCGAATAGTGCAGACAATTTATTACAAAACTCTATTTTTGTAAGTCCGTGCATTTCGCTTGAAAACTCATTGCTCTCTCACCTACGGTTTCGGATCAGCGGAAATAGGAGAAGAGGTTAGATAATATTTTAGCGCCGGTTAGTTTTGCCATTGGAAGATTTAATATTTGTTGTAATTTGGGATTTACGATTGACACAATTATATGAAAGTTAATCATTTTGTTTCATTATGATTTTATAAATAGTCCATAACAATATAGAACGATTCTATGTGGCTTTGAGCTGATACTCCATGGATTTAGGGAGGATTCTCTAATGCCTAGATTCATTTTGAATCTCTGTCACATCATTTATTTTTAACATTTTGATGGGGATTTTGGTAAAAAAGTAATTAAAAGATATTGGCAACTAGTCTGATATTAATTGATTGTTTATCCCAAATATGATTTACTGCCGTTGTTTTGGAACTACCCTCAGGACAGAGTGGATTACCCTCAGGACAGAGTGAATGCCGTCAGGATAAACAAAAAAAAATGAATCAGTCATATATATATTCTTATCTACAAAAAATTCTTCTGTACGGGTGTATGATTTGATCCTTTTTCTAAACGGTTATTGGAATTTTGTTAATTCTTTTTAGAGTTTGTCAAAGAAAATTTTTAAGATTTAATGAACAATAATAAAACTATAGTAATATAGTAGCCATAGTATAAATGGCAAAAATTACAAAGATCCTTTATCATTGTTTGACATTAAAAACATTTGAACTGTCATCTACTAGAAATGTCAATTCACATGAATTTTGAATTTATCTGAAATTATGAGTCTAGATAATATTAGAATATAATAACAAGAAAAATGTAATGTCTACTTTATTATTGCCGAGCAGCAGGTGAGATGCGCCAGAAATTAAAATAATATAAGATAGAGTCAACGGCATATGTTTGGCAGATAAAATGATGTAATTCCGTTTATTATTTTTTTAAACTTGTGAATGTTGCATTTTGGTTTACTTTACTAAATTATTTAACAATACAAAAAATATTTCTACTTATAAAAAAACTTTGATTTAGAATTTTGTTACGAGTGTCAAAAATTCATTTGTTTGGCATTGGATATGGAATATTTAGTAAGTTGAACTTAGATTGAAGATATGAACATAAACAATAATGTTTATTAAATTATTAGTAAAAAAATGTACCTTTCAAATTAAAATTTCCAAAAAGCTACTAATATATCGTACGAGATTATGAAAATTATAGAGTAAATTATTGAAACAACTAGGTTGTGTGAAAAAAACAAGTGTGATATTATTCTTTTACCGCAGATACTATATTATTTTTTTCTGAATTTCTCATACTGCTTATGTTAAGACCATACATACATCACAAAGGCAAGACATCAAATAGGATATTAAAACGAAAAGGATAGGATATTAAAAAAATTGAAACTTTTGAATGTTAGACGTGGGTACAGGACAACGTCTGCCGGGTCATCTAGTATATGTAATTATTCATTGACAACCTATGAAAATTGTCTGTTACCAAACTGCAAAACTTTGCAGTTTGAATGGCTACTTATTATGCTTCGAAGGTTAAAAATCTTCAAAGTAAAATAAGCAGACAACCTCTTTATTCCACGTTGTTTCTCTTTGCTCAAATCTCCTCATTTAATTGAAAATCTAATTAAACTAACAACTGATACCAAACAAAAGAGAACAATACTGATTCGTCGTTGTTCAATTAAAATCGGTCCCATCATTACAATAATGATCAGTCAAAGATAGACACAGTGTCGGTGGCTTACAATATCATGGTTCAGGAACCACGTCTTTTGTCTAGCAATGTTAAAGTTCATTACGGGTTCCCTACCCAAAACAGAAAATCAATTGAGATCTGTTCGATATCAGAAGCACTACCCTCGAAGCAATTAAATTGATTACTAGGTGGAAGACGGAATGGTCTCACGCAGGCAAAAGCAGGTGTAACGGCTACAGTTCGTGCTTACCGATTCACAATTATATACTAACACACACTATGGTTGGAGAAAATTCGCGCTGAGACGGATCTTAATTAATAAACTTTAAACTAGATTGATTTTACGGACAGATAGCACAGGTTGATACATGCGATCAACAGCTTATCGATTGTTCAGGGTTACATAGCCATTTACACGAATATAATCTTCCAAAGCCAGAATTATAGTTGAATAAAATAATAGGATGCAATGGTATATTTGAGAAATATGAAAATATCTAATATAATTAATAGTACATGTTTACACATAATCTGACATCGAGCAGCGCGATATTCATTTTCAATTGAAAATATAGATCAAACTATGTTTCCATTTAAAAATAAGCGCATCTTGGGCACTACGGTGTGAAATGAAAATGGGAAAAACTCTCATACTACTTCTTCTCTGAATCGAGTAGGAGTTTAACTCAGCTCACAGACCTGCCTTAGGGCAATATTACCCATTATTATTATTTAACACAGGTCCACAAAATACTGTACACTGCAAAAACCTTAATAGATCATTTAAGTGACTACTCAATAGTCATTTAAGGTGCAAGGGGCCAAGAAACTACAGAAATTATTAAACATTAATTATCATACAGAAGAATTACTAGATTGGAGATTTTGTCAAATTTATATTTCTTTCGATTTTTTTCCATTTAACCCCAAATTTGGAGTTTAGGTTCATGTTCAGTGTTAAAAACTATATAAGAAAACATATGCCGCACACCCAATACAGGCATTTTTTTTGTGGATCTGTGTAATTTTAGTGTCTTTAACTGTTTTTAATTATAGATTGTTCATATAGTAGTTCATATAGTGTGTATAAATAAAATTTATATATATTGAAAACTTATTTTTTTACTTAAAATGACTAAGCTACCGAGATATATTGATATGGAATGCTGTAGGCTTACGAATTACTCGCGGTTTATTTCTCAAAATTTCCTTAGGACTATAATATTCTGAACTTATTGGTTTGACTATAAATTCTATTTATATGCAAAGTTTTATCAAAATCCTAGAAGTGTAAACCTGAGGTTCTCCTTGTAAGTATTATTTCGTTAGTAAGAAATCGTTATAATTTTTAGTCGTTTTTTTTCAAATATTGTAATGTAATTTTATTAATTAAGATGTAACAGTTATTACACAGTTATTTATAATTTTCTATAATCATAAATTTAAATTTAATATCGACTAAGACAATTAATTTTTTGTCGTTTGACAAATGTGAATTCTCATGTTTTGTGTAATAACACAAAAAGCAAATAGTTAATTTGCTGAAAGATATAACCAAATGCTTATATATATTCTAAAATCACAATCAAGTGTTATTTTCTTCACGATGTAGCGTTATAATTATGTATATTATGTTTCAATTATAGCTGCATGTACGTTCCCATAATGAAAATCTTGCTTACTTAAGCTATGTTAGGTTATTTTTGGTAGTATGATAATAGATTGTGCTATTGTCAACCTGCTAATAATAATGATTTATGATAACGAATCGAATGAAAGAGATTCAAAAAATTTATACAAATCCAATTGCTATAATTTTTGAATTCCCAAAGTTACGAGTTTTAGAACCTGGAAGAAAATGAATAACTTTTCCAGAATAATTCCCAGGATAAACATGCAATTTTCGAGTTTGAGTTATGAGCAAGTTTTAACAAAGTTGCATACTATTTTCAATAAAGACTACAAGAATGAATACAATTTTTGGAGTACAAATGAAACCACTGGTTTTGAAGTAAAAACGTTAAGTTTAGTACTAGCTGTACTCCTGTAGTGAGGGGGCATCCATTAATCACGTGATCGGATTTCTAGGGATTTTAAGACCCCTCTCCCTCTTGGTGATATGTTGTGATATTTAAAATTGAACCCCCTCTTTTCAACCTCGCATCACCTCATAATACCTAGAAAAAATCGTGAAATTTTCAATAAAAAAATCGATTTTTTTAAAATTGTGGTGGAAAATAAATACACGTGATATCTTGTGCGACTCCTTTTCTTTAATGTAATATTTCATATTTTTTTCTCAAACCTCCTTTAAAGCACACGTGGTTAAAAGACGCTTTCTAAGAACTGAGTCTAGCAACCTCTGATTCCGACATCTATAAGTACTTTCAGCAGTGGTGATATCAGATTTTTACATAAGATTATTGATTGTAAATAAATATTACAGCAACATAATAAAGCATTGCTGCAATATATACATACATCCAAATGAAAATCTCATTAGACCAAAAATATTCAAAAACTTGGTAGCCTTTTAATAACAATAGTTTAACAAAGCACATCACAACAGCTCATACAACTTTGATCGCAATTCAACAACAATAAAAATGTAATCTGTTTGAATTAAATGCGACAGAAGTAAGTAAAAGTACCAAGTGACTGACAGCATGTAAACAACAAAAGATATAATGCTGTAATAATTCCCTTTAAGGCCAAGTTGTCCGACCTGTCATATATTTCAAGCCGGCCGGGCGTGTAACGAGCCCAAGTTCATAGAAGTTCAGAGAGAACGACCGCCCTAGTATGTGCATTATGCAGCAACTAGTAACTCGGAGCCAACAATGTTTATTCGCCTCTGAGTGGTACAAAGTGAGTTAGCCGAGTTCAACAGCTCAATGGAAAAACTTGCGGGATGGTTATATACTGCTCTATGGCTATTGCAATAGTTTCTATTTGACCACCAGTACGTTTTACTTAGTTACCAGGAAAAACAACAAAACAAGGGAAATGGGTAAAATATTGAACAATTGTTCCAACAATAATAAAAACCACAAACAATTTTAACCACTGATACTCATATTTCATAATTATTATTTTATGTAAAAATATTTTTAGTTATTATTTTTAAGCTATTAATTTACAATTAGAAGCATCAGGGTTTTTATACCACCTCAGACAGTCTAATGTCAGTCAGGAGCAGTGGCATCTGTTTTTTACTTGGATATATAGAAAACAATGTTCTTCCAAGTCAAAATAATCCTTCTCCGATAAAAAGTTATCAGTATTCACCAAATAGAGATAGGACAAACGTTGGAATCTCTTCTGAAAAATCACAATTAAGTCCTGAAATCACTTTAATCTGAAAAATAAAATGACGTCATTAAGTGAAGTCATTACAACAGTCTATGCCTATAGGATCCTTAAGTTCTGATAGCTGTTCAATAAATAAAAAAATAGTAGAGCATGGCATCGTCCCATAAGGCAATTGCTGGAATTTCTCGTATCGTAGTTTAGAATTTTATAAAAAGATTTAAAATTTTGAAAAAAATAGATTTCTTAGAGAATTTTGAAATTTCTTGAAAATCTTGAAACCCATTCAAGTCAGTTGATCCATATAGTCAAAAATAACAAGCACATTTGGTTGTACTATATGAGTAAACTTTAAACATTATAAATCTTGGTGGGTAACCCATAGAAGTGAAAACAAATATTGTACTTTTAATTAAAATCTCTATAATATATCTGATAATCTGATGTAAATATGTGTAATGATCATCTTTGACCGCCAAAAGAATTTTGTTTTCTGGATCTCAGAAACCTCTGGTCCTGCCTTCCCAAAAATATAATCAATTTTTTATTCCCTTAATGTAATATAATAGAAATGTTTCTGAATGAAAAATGACGGAAAGTTAAAAAATTAATACAATTGCAATAGTTCTTTGACATATCATAGACTTAGTTTTCGTAATTGCTGGAATTATGCATAAATCACAGCACCCAATATAAATTAGAAGTTTTATGATTCAATATGGCAAAGATAACCGGATTTTTCAAAAGTAGCTTAGAACGATGAGAAGATACTCAAAATTAGCAGTTGTATTAAACACAATAATGTATAATGATACCGACATGAAAACAATAAACTATGAAAAACGAACACATTCAGACAATTACAAAAGCCGCATCATCATCATCGTCCAAACCCACTTGCCACAGAATGCAAGATTAAAAAGAAAATTCATCTTCTATTAACATATGCTAATTTTCCAAATCTCTGACAATAGTCAGAAGATTTAGTATTTTTAACGACATTTTTCGCCTACAGTTTTACTTGTTATCTATTTCAGGACAGGTGTAAAATATTAAAAAAAACAATGAAATTTTTTTTTTTTTAATATTTATGATTATTTTTTATACTTAATATTACAATTAAAAAATGCAATTTATCTAATACAGTTACTTTGGAGGAATTTAAATTATTATGTTTAAATATTTAGTTTGCCATCCTAGTTAAAGATATCACCTATTTCATCTTATATATATATATATATATATATATATATTATAAAAATCACTATTTTACTACAGCCATAAAACAGTAAGCCAAATCACCTATGAGCAATTCGTCTCAGATTGAAATCCCTTTCAGGGAATAGGGGCGTAATTTACTGATTCCTTTGGGAACCATTGCTACATCCAAACGTTTGGTCAAACGTTACACTAAAATTACGTTCTAGATCCACGAAAAGAATGATTGAAAGGAAATATATAAAATAAGATAAAAAAATCATACTTATAAAATCACTTTATAAGATTAAACATGATAATTAGATTTCTTAAGCAAATGTGGAATTCAGAATTTGCGACAAAGGTATTGTTTTCTATAATGTTGGGCTGAAAATTACAGTACATCCGCTGAATAGGTAAAATCGAAAGAATGTCCAAAACCGAATTTGTTAGAAATTGCATCCGTTTATTGAATATGTAGGTAGTAGTGCTTTTAACTTCGTGACTTTTTACGTGCCTTCCCCGAGAGTTATTTGTGAGAAGTGCGCGCAATACAATTCACAGTCGAAGAAAAATAAAGGAGAATCTGCGACGCGCTTGAAATACGTTATTTATAGTTGACAATAACTGAATGCATTCCGAAATTGCTTCAGTCAAGTAGAAAATTACAGTTAATTTAGGGATGAGTCATCGATTTAATCAAAATTAAAAAATTTCTTTTCAACATACATATTTATTTTTAGTGAAAATATATCATTGAAAAAATGTATTTCAAATCTCATAAGATCTTACGATATAAGTAAGGGTCAATGAATATATGTGGCAGGCATAGCTCAGGCAGTAGCAAGCTCTACTAGGGATACTCCATTCGAGTCCTAGCATTGACATAAAATTTGTATTGTTGAAACTAAAATTACAGAATTCGAATAGTTGAGTAAGAAGAAAAACGGTTAAAACACTCGAAGATAAAGAGAAGAAGAAAGAACTAAAGGAAGGTTGAATAGAATAAGAAGATAAAACAAGTTAGAAGAGAGGGAATAGATTAAGAAGATAAAACAAGTTAGAAGAGAGAGAATAGAATAAGAAGATAAAACAAGTTATAAGAGAGAGAATAGAATAAGAAGATAAAACAAGTTAGAAGAGAGAGAATAGAATAAGAAGATAAAACAAGTTAGAAGAGAGAAAAATGAGGAAGTGACTAATGCTCCGAGTTAAGTAGAATTTGAATTGTTGATTTGAGGAAGAATAGAATTAGAAGAAGAAACATGGTTAGAAGAAAACAAAAGAAAAAGAAGAATGAAGAAATCAGCTATAAGAGAAATTTGGGTAGTATAGTATATATAGAGACATCAAATTAAAATATTTCAAAATTTAATAATTGAATTATATATATATATATATATATATATATATATATATATATTTATACTATTTATTCTATTTCAGTACAATATTTTAATTAAACACAGTCAGTCTGATGGTCTCCATATAAAATAATATAACGAGCAAAAGCCACCCATTAAAATGAATTTAATGAAACGTAAATAATAGCAAGGTTTAGTGTTTTTTAACACAAACGCTCATGTTTCAATAACAAATGATACAAAATTGAAAATAACACGAAATTGCAGAATTTACAGCTCAATTTGATGAACAAATACACATTGAAAAATAATGGATTATTGATAAATGGTGACAGACACATAATAATATTAATTAAAATACACTAAACAAAAATAATGGATAATTGATGAAAGATCACAGACAATAATAATAATAAATATAATATACTAAAAATATAATAATATTGATACATGACTTTTTTAACTCACTAATATGAAAAAGTACCGTTTCATTTCTCAATTTATTGATTTATTATATTTTTTTGCTCTCCAGTTTATATACCTACATATTTTGAATTGAGTTCACATTGAGTTGAATTACAATCTCAGCCATAAATTGTTTCAATTTAACAGATAAAAAAGTGAACGTATTTCGGAAAACTATTTACTATTGTAAACAGTGGAGCAAATATCAGACCATCTTACAGTTAGTATAGATCAAAACTAGAATTAAGAAATTTTGAAACGTCCATTGTTCCAAACTTCAATAAATTATTATAACTAATCTAATATAATCATCACAATCTCAATCATCATAAAAAGTTATCTCAACATTGTAAAACCTAGAATTAATTAGCAAGAATCAATAGAAAAAACTGAACAATACTATCACCAATTGATATCTTTGAAATAGAAGAAACAATATCTCAAATTTGTTTCATGATTTTTGTCGCAATCATGGAGGAAACATTTTGCTTTTCTGTTAATTCTAAACAATCAGCTTGGAGGATTGTCTCCCAAAACTTATCAAAAAGAGCGTATATCGGGTTTCATCAAATTGCTCTTAAATTTTTGAAACGTCAATGGCCTTTAGATTTAGTCTTAGATTAGCTTCAATATAACATTATCTTATCAATTGTTGAACTAAGAAGATCTCACTGGAGTTCTTAGACATCGTTCTCAAATATTGTCAATTTAGCTCATAGGAATCCTTATGTATTTCTGATTGCTGAATAAAACAGAGTTTAAAAAAAATGAAATCAGGGAAGCCATTTTCAAAAAAAGTTGACGAAAGGTCAAATTTTGGCTCTGATACACACTTTTTCATTGAAATATCAGATTTTTTAGCGAGATCATAACATTTTTCGGAAATTAATAAATATGAGAAGAATTGAAGCAATATTGTGATATTGCTTTTCTACTGCATAGTTTCTAGTAATACTTAGATATAGATGTTTATTCCATAAGTTGCCACCGATCTCTAACACATATGTGTATCCGTAAAGACATTATTTCATAACAAAATATTACCAGCATACCAACAGACAAAATTTCAATCAAATGTATTACCAAAATTGTTAGCAATTTAAATTAAAGCACAATATTCTCAACATTCCGCAGATCTCGCTCAATTCGATGTCGTTGTGTTTTTCTCTAAATCTGGCATTATCCTTGCACTCGTATTTTGTTTTATTCTCGACAGATTTATGTGCTTCCGAGAAGGGGTGAAACAAGGAGATCAACGAATTATTTGTTGAGACAAGTCCTCTCGCTAGTATATCTCTACGTGACGCAACTTTTCGAATTCCTGATTTGAGAATATGTACCACAGTGATTCATGTACAGAATGCTCCACGAGGAGTTAGTATATAAGATGGAAGATGGAAGTTACAGAAAACAACACAATAGAGATCAATTTCAACTTTTTTGGATAGGGTATGGTATATTTTGGAATAAAATATAGAGTAAAATTTAAAATTCATATATCCATCAAACCTTATAATCGAATTCATGAGACCTATTCTTGGACAAGATTCATCTCTTATCTTTCTTTCAATCGTAAAGTGAGATAATTATTCACTTATTGTTAGAATATTCAAACCGCCAATTTTTTTTTTTTTTTTTTTTTTTTTTTTTTTTTTTTAATTTAGTTGCAATAGCAATCAGAATACATGACAAATTCTATGAGCTATTTGGCTTATGTCATATTTTAAATTTAAAAGTGAATTTGAAGTTTTGAACCAAGATCTCTCAATTTACCCAAAGTAAAAAATAACTTCTTCAAATAAATCTAAATATCTATGATCCTAAAGGTGAACAAATTTGTATATGTTTACTGCAAGTTTGCACTCTTAGAATTAATATTATTCAAGCACAATTAACAATTTTGAGTAATAAATTAATAAAATAAATCGGTAAAATTCGTGTATAGCGAAATGAATAAAATTAGGATCGATTAACTAATTCAAAAGTAATGCAAATAAATGATTTTAATAATTTTTTAATTATTCGAAAGTGTAAAAGAGTTACAAAAAATGAGTTGGGATATTTATTATTAATATATAATCTAATTATAATATGTGACATAAAAACTTACGATATTAGCTTTCATTGACCATGATGGGAGTTAGTAAAGTTAGGAAAGTTTGGCTTCTCTTGGTGCTTACCTGTAAAGAATAAAAAATATTTAAAAACAAAAACAATATTAGAAAATAAAATATTATTCAGATATCGTATATAAGATCTTATCTTTCATAACTATGATTTAAAAATCATAACCTTAAACCTATTTAAATCATAGCTAAGAAAATAAATCTGATATATATATTTGATAAAATTGAAGAATTGATAACTGGGTCGATAAAATAAGATTTGATTCAATAAAATTTCCAATATTACCTTTAATTGTATTATATGATACTAAAAAATATTACTAAAATATTACCAATATACAAAAATGTAGTATGCTACTAAATACTTTGTATTAAAGTATTAAATAACATACTATTCAATAACATTGAAGTATTTGAGTTATAACTTTTGAGTAAAAATTCTGTGTTTTTTTAATTTTTTTTTATTTTATATAAAAGGCATAACTTAGAATAAGGTTATTAGTAAACATTTGTTTTTTTAAATTATATTTTATTTAATATAGTATGTATTATTATGTATTAATTTAAGTTATGTACCATTAATATTTTTAATTGTATAATTGTATTGTAAAAATATAAATATAAATAAATAAATTAACAGCAAAATTTATACAATTTTACCGAAACCTAATTCATTCAATAAAAAATAGAGACTTAAAAAGAGCTTATAGTTTAAGCTCACGCATCCCTTATAATACATGTCTATTCATTTTCACGTTATGCTTTCATGCTTATATATAAAATAAATGTAGAAATAAACTAATTGTTAGTTCTATCATAAAACGTCCTTAAAAACAAAATTGCAATTCAAAAGTATAAATCGAAAATTCAAGAATCCTTATCTAAGGATACAAAAAGATTACATATAAACCAAAGGTAACAAAGAATGATCGAAATCATTTGCCCAACACCTAAACAATATTTTTATAAAACAATTCAATGAAATCCAGTAAGACATTTTAAAATTGAATCAAAACATAAAAGTAACTTCGAGGATGAAAGAAAAGATATAGAAACAATTTGTAAGACAATAGATATTTTACGACTTCAAAATAAAGAATAACTCAAAGGCTTATTATCCAAAAAATAGTTAGATCAGTATAGAATAATTCAACTTCAAAATTAATCGAATTTCCATTATATCAGCCAATTTACATCTAAGTTCTGTGATATATTCGTTATATCATAAATTACATGCGTGCCAAGACGAGCGTTTGACTGAAGTTGCTTCATATGCAAACGAACACTCCGGCACAATGGAGGAGATGTTCTATAACCGAATCTTCTCTATTATTCGCATAATAAATGCAGGACTTATATAATAATGTGATTTATTGTGATTTTTCATTGTTATGTAGAAACTTGTAGAATAAATCAGAGTATGATAGAATAGTTTCAGATTTTGCCCAACTGTGAAAACAATACTAACTACGCATGGGGCTGTCACCAGTTGGTAAGCAATTTGAGTGAATAAATTAGTTTTAAATATTATTAATCTAACATTTTTTATTAATTCATTATTGTTACTTTATTTATCTAAACCTAGATGATTATTTAACCAACTAAAATATCTACCAAAACTTTTTGGCATAAATATAAATTGCTGCTACAAGATTTACCGTATAATGCAGCAAAATACACATTTCATCAATTCTTTAAAATTTTATGATAAATGATACTCTTCATCATCCCCTTCAATAATTAATTTAAATCTCTCTAAAAAAATGACAAAATATACACTTGTCCATTCCTCAATCAACTCATTGTTTGGAGTCATTTACATCATTAATCATTCCGATTAGAATAAATGAGATATTTATTTTTTCTGCTGCTTTTAATGACGGTCTTGAGCTCTTCCCCAAAGTTGCTATTTCAGAAAAACCTCTGAATGAGTTCATGACATGTTTTCGAGACGATGCTCGTAAAATGGATTCTAAAATAGAGACAAACAGAACTTTGAGGATAATAAAAAAACAATAGGTTTAGAATGTCTATGACAATGATACTTTTATGAGTCTTTAACAGAAATTATTTGAATGTATAAGAGATGACTATGAAAATAATTTCTGGACAAATTGTTTTAAGACGAAACATAAAATTTGGGAGAAATTCCTGGGCGCATGGGAATGTGAAAGTGTATTTTTATCTGAATAATTTTGTCTGCTATCTCATAACTTATATACATATATATACATATATATATACATATATATATATATATATCTGACTCATAAAATATTATAAAATTATATACTATATTCTAGTGAATAATGATTTAAAATGATTGATGTTAAACGTAATAGTACAAATAATAGTATATAGTACAAATAAATCCTGACCAAATAGTTTTTTATGTGAGCGCAATTTTGGTTATCAATATTTATTGGTTATCAATTATTATGCCCAGCTATAAATTAATTATTTCATATACATCATATTGCTTGAGAGCTCCTTTTATTAATTAATCAAAATATATAAATTCTATCACAATATCTAAAGCACTACATGTACTCTTTATTATATTTCTCATTATTAATAAAAATCTAAACAAAAATTTGATTTTGTTACATCTAGTTATAAAATAGCAGACTTAGCTTCTGTGATTAAATGTTGAGCTGTATTAGATGCATCATCGAGTGAAATATTCCAATCAGCATCGTTAAAAAATACTAGCAAAAATATATTAAACAGATATACATAATATATTCGAGAGTCAACTTTGTATAAAACAGATTTTAAATTAGTCATACAAGCAAAATATTGAATAATAAATGAGAAGTAGGTGTTATAGTAAAATTTCGATCCACGATAATAACATTTTAATGAGTTTCCAGAAAAATATTACACTGAAATTTTTTTTACATAGAATAGCAATATACAATTATTGTTATATTTAAATATTATTTATTAACTCTATTCTTTATTATCATTCTTTTAAAGGTATTTATTTAATGTGTTTTATGTGAAAATATTATTAGATTATTTTTTAATTAAAATGACTATGCCAATTAAAGGTAATTTATAAGAAGAACAAATTATTATAAAAGAAGAGTTAATTTTAATTTTCAATTAGAATTACATATTAGAATATTTTTTCAAATATATTTTAACTCGAAAATTTCAATCGCAAAAATGTGCACATAGATTTTTAGCACGTCCCTCTCCTCCGCTCTCACACACATTATTATCCATCCCGGATTCCATTCAAAAAATATGGTCACCTTAATAATGTTAGAGACAGTGGTGAATATCCAGAAAAGGTGAAGGAGGACAGACTCTACTCTAGAAAATGAATATTTTTTTATATCTGATTCTTTTATCTTCTATGACAAAAATGTTATGATAAATTTACTAATTAAGTATTTATGACGCCCGCATTTGCAGTGCAGCAATCAAATATTTTCGGTATGTACCTACTCGTACATCCCGTGCCGTCGTCCTGTGCACACAGCGGCAATATTACAACCGGAACGCTCTGAGTAATACAAACAAGAGCTTGGATGCTGCATGAAACTTTAATTAGACTATGACACAAAAAGCTTTATTCAGAATAAATATTTTTATTCGAGGGAACTGCCGGACAAAATACATATAGGCCCTGTTAACGTTGATAGATTTTAAAAGCTTTCGAAAATATTTGAAGTGCACTAAGTCGGATGTACACAAATTGATCGAAACGTACGTGGTGAATAGGCTGAGGCGGATTGTATCTAACCTAATCGGATTTATGAAAAAATATATTTTGTAATAACACGAAGTATACTGCAATATTTTTTATATTAC
>NW_020539725.1:51105749-51186602 GCF_003426905.1 Ctenocephalides felis | reverse complement strand
TACAAGCCGAGCAGAAACGGCGCTACTTCAAACAAAATTATTAGTGGGGGATCTCGAAGATTGAATTCAAACCAAAATATTAGGAATACACGCTAATTTACATTTAATAACAACTTGCTCTTAATACAATTACTGGAATTGTGCAGTTTCGTTTGATAAATAGAATGATAGATAGAATTAGAATAAAACGACAGTAATCAAAACTGTTTGATTTTGTGTTGAAATACCTAGTAGTGTATCGCATCAAGCTTCAAAGCAAAAAAAATCTCTAGTTTGTTTTCTCTAGATAATTTCGAAATAAATTGTTTCATTGATAAGGTTAGAAAGTTATTATTTTTTAAGACAATATGCTGGTCTTTATTTATTTTAAGAGTTTATCTCTAATAAGATGTCTCATTTTCTTACTTTTGGGCATTTTATTAACTTCTCGAAGGAGAAGTTTATGTTTTCATCAAAAAATCCGATTCGCTAATTTTATGTTTTCTCGACGTTTCAAGCCATTCTGAGACCAAATTTGGAAAAAGTATGTGTGTGTGTGTGTATGTGAACAGATTTTTTGCCGTAAATCGACGTTTTCTCGAAAACGGCTGGGCCGATTTCAAAAATTTAAAAGCCAATTTGATGTATCTCGACGAGGACTATCGTTAGTCAGTTTTGTGGGACGATCGGCCAAGACGTTTCTTTATAAATAGCAGAAAAGTGAAAAATTTTTTGTCCACGTTTTAGTCCGCAATTCTGAACCGATTATGAAAATTCAAAAACCGTTCGAAAGATATTGATTGGGAATCGTGCTGATTAGTTTTAGTAAAGATCGGCCGGGCCGTTTTCTTGTAATATAGTGTTAAAAAAAAATTTCGACCTTTTTTATTTTTTTTGACGGTAGATACCATAGTCTTCTAGATCATACTAAAATATTACGGCCCTACGACAATTGGTTTAACTTTGAAAATTCGTCAAAGTTTGCAAAAATTGGTATCGTTTTTTTTGGCATTTGTCAAAATTAGACCTTTCATCAATGTTTCTCAAAAACGCCTGAACCGATTTTAGAAATTTAAAAGCCATTTGATGTATTTCGATGAGGACTATCGCTTGTCAGCGACGATCTGAATTTCATAAAAAAAGTGTTAACTTTTTGTCAAATCGAATTTAAAAAAATCAAACTGTTCGAAATATTTAGTGGGATGATACTGATTAGTTTTAGGTGAAAATCTGCCGAGCCGTTTTCTGTTGAAAAAAAAAATTAAGCCGATTTTCATGGATTTTTTTTAGCGATTATATTATGGTTTTATAGAACTTATTGTAATATTACGGCCTTACGACAAGTAGTTTAATTTTAAACATTTATCAAAATTTGAGAAAATGAGTAGTTTTTTTGACATAAGCTAAAATTAAAATTAGACGATTTACTTGGTATAACAATATAGTACTTGGTCTTAATAAACATACTAAATCATTAAATGTTACGGAAACTGGTTATAATATAATAATTGTTGATTTTTGAAAAGTTGCTTTTTGAAATACGTTCGTTTTCAATTATGTGTAATAAATCCACTCATAAATTAATTAATTTTTTATTGATAAGTCGATTATTTACACATGTGTAACTTGCCTCAAGGCTAAATACCAATAGTTAAAGATTGTATGGCAATTTTTTTTAAATCTTTGTATAGGAGATTCCTCACTCAATTCTTTCAAGTATTTGTTTGGGTGACCAGGTAATTTTAAAATCATCACTTGTGTAAAGTTAAAAATACATATTCATTATGCTTGTGAATATATCAGAATTTGAATATTTATAATTTTAGGCATATGTCGTCTAACCTTTATCCCCCTGGCTCCCGATCTATCCTGATATTAAACATTAATCTCAATAAGTGCTTTTTCCTCTTTGTCATCGCGCTCTATTTATCTTTTTGTTTACATCTCTTACATCCGAAAGGCGCGCACCTGCACTTGAAAACAACAAGCAATACAATTTCTTAAGACATGAAGTGTAAAGTAAAGTGTAAAAGGCAAAAGAAGAAAAGAAATCGCGAAAGTGAAAAACATTTCCCGGAGTTGCCGCAACTTAATCGCGAGGTACTAATTTAATTTCGCATTTGCTTATGACAGCGCCTGGTAAATGCCAGGGATACAAGGTACAAGGATTCTCAAAGATAAAAGAAATTTATTTTATGAAATAATAAGACAAATCGCCTTTATAACAATACAATTTCAATTTTTTGAAGTTAAACTTTATTAGGCGCGACTAGGGTGTAAATCCGTACAAATGCAACGGAAGTCAGTTACGCCCGAACCGTTTGTCATTCGCTCTCGATGATATCATTTCAATACGGATCGATTGTGGTTAGTCGTCGTGTATGTGTATTGAGATCTGTCGTTGTATGCGTACCGATATCAACAAGGAAGTCGGCATAGATAAATAAACATTTTAAAGTTACATTGTAGTACAAATGAAGGTTTATTTATAAATGCTGATTACAATGACAAACCGATCATGTCATATTTGAAGTACGACTTTAATTATTATTGTTTTTAAATATTACCATGTTTTTAATGTTATTATAAATATATAATCCATAATTTATCATTATATGAATGTGTATGATGGTTAACACTAATAAATGTGTGCATCTCGAGTGTTACCATATTACTAATAAACATTATTCAAAATTGTTATATGATGTATTTATTTTAAATTAAATGCCAGCTTGTATAGTAGCAAATAAGTTTTACTTCAATCGTGTGTGAGCCTTACGCGCACTCTTTTTTATTATAAATATTAGAACTTACTGAAAAAAAATCTATTATGTTTAATCAATTATGTTTAGGCAGATTAAATTTATTAAAATATGAAATGTTTTTATGTCAATTTTACATTTATTAAAACGATGTTCAACCTTTTATTTATTAAGCTTTTGTGACAAGATTTTTTTCCCGGGGTTTTGGTGTATATTTTATATCAAAGAATATAAGATACTTCTACAAATACATTTTTCAATATATGTCTGAATTTTAATAAACAAATCCTTCATAACTAATTTTCATCGGCGATACTTATATGATTATTGAAAAGTTAAATTATCTATGTAAGACTTCCTTGATAACTTTCATTGTCATTAAATTAATTAAATACTAAAAAATAGTTCGATACTTATTATTGTTCACAAGTAAAAAACAACAATTATTTTTAACTAATTTAATGCGCAGTTTTATTTAAATAAATATCACTGTTCTAATAAATTCAATGGAATGTAATATGTTAATATGATTCAAGCTTCAAATTCAACCTGAATTTATATAGAATATAATATAATATTAACTAATTATAGGTTATTTTATTCAAATAAATATTTTTGTTATAATAAATTTAATACTAAGTAAGATGTTGATATGATTCAAGTTTCAAATTTAATTTGGATGCATATATAACTTGAAGTATTATTAACTAATTAAATCCAGCAGTTTATTTTAATTACTGTTGTTATAAATATAATGTAAGCTAAGGTATTGGTATGATTCAAGCTTAAAGATAAATTTGAAAGCATATAAAATATAAAATATCATTCTTTTAAAAAAAAAGATTTGTCTCTACAGTATTCAAATAATGACACTTTAAACAGTCAAACATTCGTCCCAGATTTTTTCTTGAATTTGATCTGCATTAAAACAACCACGCTAGGACCATTTAATGTTTTGACCTTCTGAGAAATATCTCTACAATAAAACAAAATATTTACTTTTTCCATTTCTTCTGTAGAAGCACTTCAATTTCTTTTAACATCGCTCGTTATTTGTACTTAGGAAATGAAATCTATAAATTGAAACGTTTGCCACATCGTGTTCGGGAATTGTTTAATGTTTTCTATGTAATTGAGTGGTAGAAAACTCCTGAGTCAAGTGTCGCTTAGTCTGAACAACTTCTAGAAATAATTGCTGTAAAATCGAGGGAACGTGCAGTTTGATTTATTTTTGATAATAGAATTTTCTATGCAATGTGATGGTGTTTTTATGATGAATTGATGAATAAGGTGCAAAAGTTTTGGTTCCAAATTTAATAAAGCTGAAATATTTTATCCCCTCATTCTATATGCATCCCTTATTCAATATTTTTTTCATGTCAAATTTTAATATTTTTATACACGTATCAATTTTAATCAGTATCAATTTATCCTAAATGCACATAAAATATCCATCAATATCAATATCATATTTTTAATTACATTTTCTGTTTTTGTTCCAGGGTAAGCTTCTACTACAAACTACTCTTTCAGCCGATAACAAAATTAAATCATGGTGAGCATAAAATAAAACAATTATAATCGGATGTTATTACATATTCTGCGATTGATTAATGAATAGTATTATAAATTGAAATATTCATTAAACCATAATAATTTTTATTATTATACATTTTGTAAGCCACTTTGTGAGTTTCAAATGTAATTGATATCTAGTATTGAATTTAATTGATACTTCAAATGTACAATTATTTATTTAAAATCAGTTTTGCGTATTACACATTTTTACTGGTGTTTTCGGATTTAACAAAATGGCATACTAAAATTATTCGGTATTCTGTAAATGACGTTATATATTTACATGAATTAATTTGTATAGATTTATTTCGTTTTTCGCTTTATGTAATATGGATAATGGATTGGTAGTAATGGAATCATATTTCATTTATCATTTTCAAATATAATTTTACTATTAAAAGTCGAAAAAATAAAAATCGGTAAATGAAGATTCATAATCGCAAGTTTAAATTTTATTACCAAATATTAGCAATTCACTGGTATTTTAATTTCAAAACTTTTTTAGTGGAATCATATTTCACCTTCTTCCAAATATTTGACGTGAATGCTATAGCATTCAAATTTTATTGTCGGTTATTTATAATTTAATTTTATATAACCTTAGGTCTTTTAGGTCTAACTGATTCTTTAGGTATTTTCGTATTATTTTATCTTTCTCGTAGTCACTAAATTAGCTTCGACAAACACCTTGCTTAAATAGAAACGTAATACTTGACGTGGATGCTATAGCATTCATAGTATATGAAGATTAAATATGATAATTTAGAATATCCCTTTTTAAATAAAACGACTGTCAATTTTCATACTTTGCTATAATTTGTACTATTCTCGAACGTATTAGATAAAATTAGCATGAAGTGGTAATTTTACAAATAGGTGATTTGCAATTTGTAAATTTGTTTGTAAGGAATTCTTCTACTCGAAAATTTTTAAAAATTTTATAATAATATTTCTCTATTTATTACCTTATTAAAACTATTTGAATATTAAAAAATGACCAGAATTTATAGTCTGTTCTTGTTTGCATTAGAAATAAAAAAGGTGAAACAAGCTATAAAATAAAAAAATAAAGCTGAAAGTGAACTTTAGGATATTTATAAGGTGTAAACTAGTGGTGTATGGCATCGAGCCTTAAGTCAATTTGCTAGAACTTCCCGCACCGTAATAAAATATTCTTATTAATAATAATAAGAATAAAACACTCTTATTAATAATATATTGATTTTTATTTGAATCATTGAAATCAGATGCTCTGTACTCTCATAAACTCGATTTCTAATTTTTGCACTCTTTGCTCTGAATCTCCAAAATGGTTAGACCTGCCCTTGCCAAAAACTAATTAGCACATCTCCTTATCAATAGGAATATTGCTTTTTAAATCATTCAAATCGGTTGTTCCGTACGCCCAAAATCGCCGACAAATAATGTATCTACAAGTACGCACACATTAATTTTTTCTAAGGTATGCCAAAATATTCAGAAACTTATAAAACGCAAAGATATGCAAAAACTTTCATTTTCAATTTTTGGACGATTACAATAACTTATCCGACGAAAAGTTAATAATTCAATATTTATTAAAATTGCAACCGTGAATTATCTATTCCGAATGTGGTGTGGCTAACCAAATGCGAATGGTGAATCTTTTTCTGTCGAATTTTTTGTCGCAGTGTCCCATTATCCGGGCGTTCGTCGTTTAGCGAAAAGTAGAGCTTTACGGGGACGGAAATCATTAGGCCATTACCATAGCCGAAGCCGAGCGGTGGAGAGGACGAATTTTTTTAAATGTTTGGCACGCATTACAAACACTCCTCTGAATTCGTAACGCAAGTTTAAAAACATGAATTAGGACAGGGGCTGATATTATATTTATTAATAATTTTGCGTGCTAATATAATTTAATAATTTTGCGTGCTTTAAAAATTTAATTCTGCAAATTATCAACTTGTAATGTAACTCTTTTTTGCAAGAGTTTACCTAATATATTCGAGGACAGTCAAAATTTCAGCAAGATACAAAAGTTGACAGTCGTTTGATTTTTACGATTTATATGATATCCGAAATTTGATTAAAAACTGCTTACAAGGGTAGTCAGATCATCATATTTTATTCGTTATATACGATAAAGGCCATAGGATCTAATTTAGTTACGACATTTGTTTTGAATTTATAAATAGAGTAGATTGGATCACTTGGTTGTGCTTTGTTTGATCTTTTGATCTTTTTTTTGATAATTTTAATCATTAAAAATAATAATTTTAGTTATCTCGGAGAACAGTAAATTAAATTGTATTTTAAACATTTGTATACGTAAAAATACTGAAATACTGTCCTTAAACACGATGGATTAGTCATAAAATCAAATCAGACAAAAAAACGTTCTGGGGTGTGGTTGGGAAACACCAAAATTGTTTATAACGACTTGGATCAAAATTATCTAATACAACAAAACATAATCATTTAACAATCACAAAGTTTACGGATTTAATATAACAGTATATAACAAAAATATTGTTATAAAAACAACAACAACTATTTTCAGAATAAGAGCCTCCACTAACCAGACAGAATCAATCATCGGATTGATCATTGATACCGGTTGTGAAGATTTAAGAAGATATTCTGATTAAAATGCATTTTATTTAATAATTTTTTTAACTATAGATACATTATTTTTGAAAATTAAATGTTTTGTTGAATCGTGTTTCAAAATTTTATAAATGTTATGACTCAACTATATAATTTTTTTTAACTTTTTATAAATTTTCAAAGTAAATTTCAAATTGAGAACTACTGCAAATTAAGACATATTTTACAAATTAAATTATTTTTACTAAGAAATCAGTTATTATGATCAGATTTTTAGATCACAATAATGGTCAGTTCAGTACAACGTAATTGCTTGCTTTCTTGCCTTGATGATTGAACTACATAATAATCTAGTAGTTGATGTTTTGTCTATAGTCTACACTCTATAGATTATAAATATAAATACATATAGTTAAAATACAAACAACTATAACCTATAATTTATTAAATCCATCAAATATTTAAAAATGACTTGAAACACCGAGAAAACATAAAATTAGGTGAAAACGTAAACTTTTCGTTTAGAAAGTTAATCATGGTAGGTACATATTTGTGATTTCATTGTGATATTGTGAGATTGTGACATTGAGAATTCTTAAATTTATTTTGAAAATTCAAGTAAGCATATGTATTCCATAAAGCAGGTGTGCCCTATCATTGCAAAATCTGGATTTCGCCCACCTGACCCAAATATTCTGGCATTTGCTTAAACTCTGCCACCAGCACTATTTCGGTGTCGCATTCACGGAAATTGAAATCGTCCAAACGATAACGTTCGAAATCACTCCGAGATAAGAGATGTCGAAATGATAAGGGGACGCGATATTTGAAACAGTCGGCTAATACGCTGCGTAAACGTTTTCTGGTATAGAGAATTCTGTTGCCTTTTTTGTTCGGTTTGTTAAAGTAAATGTACCGGAAAAAAAAATTTAAATAAACTCTATATTCTTTAGCAGTTGTCGGTTTTATCGAGGATACAATGGTGGAGCAATTAAGATATAAGCAATAAATATTACGCTTAATGCCATCCTGTAGAATTCGAAAATCTATATTAGAGCTAGATTTATTTTATTTGAAATAACAAAATTTCATTTGTTTAGTATACTTAACAAACTAAAATTATAAATATATATTTAATGATAAGTTCTTGTTGTACCAATGCATATATATGTTGGGTCGCTGCCACCAAATAATAAGTTGGAATTTAGTCATTAGTGTTATTCTCATCCAAACAATCTCGTTTGATGTTACAGTATTTAGTATATTTTCAAATGAAGACTTTTGATATTCATTATTATTTATATTACAGATCTTTGACAATATTTAAAACGTTGTTATCAAAACAAAATTAAATATTCCCTTTTCGTTATTAAAGGCTCTATATAATATTGTTCAGTAGAGCGGCTTAATGCATTTTAAGATTTCGTACAGTTTTTTGACTAAACTGATTTCTTTGTGTGAGTGCAAATATGTAAATAATTCATTGTGATAAGGATTTTTAGGAGATATTTTGTATAGTTTGTTTCTTATTTTAATAAACCCTTGAGAACGATTTGTGTATGAATACAGATATAACACAATATAAGGGATGAATAATCAAATTTACTACGTAGTTTGTATACAAACCATATTTATTTCTTTAATAATATTGTTAAGGAATAAAGTCCTAATATGGTAGCTTATTTTACATAATTGCTCACATTTTTTTGATAAATTAGTAGGTTTGGACAGTTAAACTGACAAGAATATATAGCAAATTTATTTGTAGTTCAAAATTGAATTCATATTTGACCTACTGCTTTGAATTTACAGTGATGTTAATTTTATATTGATTATGTTAAACTAATAATACTTGCTAATATTTTAGGTTCAACATTGAACTTTGTAATTTCTGGCAATAACAGAAATGCGCATGCAGCTAACCATAAATCGCAACACTTTTTCCAACCATAAATTTTCTCAGTAACTTTACAAAGTGCATAAGTCACACCTGAACCTTTGTACTGATATTAAAAAAAATCCGATAATATTATCGAAGGCGTATTTGTCAGGAGCAAATGCCGAGCATTAAGTTAGATTAAAATTCCTGGTGTTCGCTCCTGCAATCTTCGGAAAAGTGGGTCGAGCGTCAACTTTGGAAGTTTGTTTGCTGCGTAAGCTGCCACCGATAAAAGTTGGATCACACGTCCCTCCTTGAATTCGACTTGATGTAGGCCGTTTATGAAACGTGAGATATTGTCAGTACTTTATTTTTTTAGTAAAAGAGTCAGTTATCACTTGCAGTAAAATATTTATATTTATGCCAACCCATGTTTAAGACTTATAATAGTAAAACTCATACAAATATTACAAAATCTTGTCAAAATCTAGATCTGAAATTTCAATACAATATTGCCCAAGAAATTTGTTTTTGCCAGCAAATTTGCCAATATTGTGTCGACACTGAAGTAAACATCGGAGTCACCAATTACTTCTCTGAAATTTACAAACTGTACTTATATTATTCAAGAAATAATCTTTTTAGGTAGTTTTCTTTTTTGGAATATTTTGATTGAAGAACAGGAAAAAATTACATATAATAAAAAAATAATCTAATGGTCGTCTTTTCTTTCATACATAAATACTAGTTGTAACCATTCAAAGTTTTATTTTTTATATAAAATTTACAATTGTTATAATAAAATAAGATTTAGTTTGTATTTATTCTAACCATAATGAACGTTTTTTTATGATTCTTAGAATTCAAAGATACAATTATCTACCTTACCCCTTTACAAATAATTCTCGAATCAGATTAGATTCATATCAGATTTGGCAAAAAAACAAATTTCTTTTTCTTGCACCGTACTAAAATAACCCAGATTTTTCTCTATAAATGGAATTTGATCCGAAAAGCAATAAGTAAAACCGTAAAAGTAATTAACCGCTTGTTTCGGTTACAAATTGATTTGCAGCCCATACTCTTGGTTGAGATTGATTCATCCCTTGTTACATCAATTGAATCTTGATTGTGTGATATAGGGTTTCCTCTAATGAGAATGTATACCTAAGGTAGTCTAATAAGATAAATGAGGTGATACTAAAGCAAGCATTTAATTTATGGTTTAATTTCCTAATAAAACAGAATCGGGGTATAGAATTTCATTGAAAGGCTCTAGTTGGTATTGTGAAATTATCTAGCATCGATTTGTACTCAGCTCAAGTTTTATTTATACCAACAATACATTTGATGTTCTATTCTAAAGTACTTCTCTATTAAATTAGATTTTTTTTCAATTTATTATTAATTAAAACATGGTGCTCTTGATTTTTTTCACCTTAGATACACATTCATACATGTGTAATTTTCAGCTTTCATGTTTCATAAATATTCAAATTGCTATTGCAATTTTTAATTAGTGCATTTTTCATGCATAAATAATACATTTTGATATGAAATTCATCTACCTTTGTACTTTGATAGAACATGCCGAACGTTGTTTGCTTATTCGTTGCAACGTTACAACGTTCTTGTGGTATAGCACTGGTGTCCAGATCGAGAGAATCTTGGGTCCTCATATATAAATGTTATATGTTATAATTTAATAATCGGTTAATATATTTGCTACAATATGCCTACTATAGTCCGATTAAAATAATAAACTAACAATTGAAAAATTTATTGTTTTAGAATCATTTATCACTATTTTTGCAACTTCATTCTAATTTACTAATTCCGTTCAACAACCGTTCACATTTCAGGACGGTTGTGACAATTGAAACTTACTTTTGATTTTTTAACAGCAATGCGATCTACAGATCATGTTAATGTAAGACGCCGACTTAATGCAACAATGGAACTTGTTCGAACAAACATACTTCATCTTTTTTCTTTGGACCCTAACTCAAAATCAGTATAGGTTAGGTATTATGACGACTGTCACTACCGTACCCTGAGGCACAACCGTACCCAATCTCTTCCACCACTTGTATTATATGTAGATTTTATTATTATTATGGCCCGCAAACTATAAATTTGCCTCCCATGCTCGTGCTCCAGATCACTCATACTGAAAATCTCATAAATAATATGTAATATATATGGATATTTATTGGCATATCTCTATGTATGTGATCCTGTTTGATAGAAATTGAAAATCCAGCCGTTTGCGTAAACTTGGAAATCGCTAGATTAAATACGGAAAAAACTCGCGCGCTTATGAATTTGTATGGCGGCGCCGCGCTTATCGCGGGAATGTCACATCGTTGAAATATTTCGGGATGGTTTCGGGGGATTGTAACAAATTCAATATTTTTGATATTATAATAAATCTACACATAAGCAGAGATTTCTAAATTAATTGGAGATTTGAAGGAATAATATTATTTACATAGTAGCCTATTAAAATTTATAAGTTCTTATGTACAAAATACAGGATCCGATAAATATCTTATTTGTTAAAAATCTTAAATCTTTCTTAAATTTATACTACTCTTTGAAAGTACAATCTTTCTGTTTAATAATGGAAACTAATCTCAATCAAATGGCTGCCCAACTTCAAAATGGCTGCCAAAAAATTCTAAATGGCGGCCAACAAGATCGGTAAATGGCGGACTCTATACATTAAAGAAAATAAAATTAATGTTAAACCTCAAAAGTGATATTAAACGAGAATTAAATTAATAAAATTCAAATAAATGAAAAATAAAACGAAACAGATTTTGTATCACATCAAAGAAATATCTTCTTTCTCCTTTTTTAATTCTATGAATTTTCTATAACAAATTTCTAAATCTCGAACGACTATGAATCTATGAAAGACATTTCTCAAATCTTATTCGAGTCATCAAATGGACCACCTATAGTCCTTGGGACTAGAATTCTGATTATTGAGAATTTCAAAGATTTCATGTTTGACTTTACATGTACATGAATAAGATGGTGCACTTCTACTTGACATGTGGCAGTATATAGTGGAGATCTGGGTTCCTAGAATAGAAATATATGTAGATAGTTAAATAGTTTTTTGATAAATTTGTACATAATATGCAATTATCATATTTCACATGATCAGACATATTTTTACTTGTCACTCAATTATTTTTTAAATAATAATATATCATACATGAAGCTCTAAAACTAAAAATTCTAACAAAGTTATTAAATACATATTTATATTATAATTGTGGTTTTGTGAACAAATTTTTCTTTATTAAATTCATTTAATAATATGAGCTCTCTTAAGAGTGTGATGCCCTTTTATAATTATTATAATCCTTAAAATGGACTTCGAGAAATACAAGCAAACAAATAATTTTCATATAATAGATGACATCATTGCGAGAGTCTATTTATAATTTTCCACGATTTTTCAATAGTCGTCGAATAGAAACAAATAAAGAAAAATTTCTAATAGGTACACCAACACGACGCTTTGATTGTTATTTTTTTTAATTTTTATACATTTTTAAATAGACATAATAATAAAAATTTCTGGCAAAAGCACTAATATAAAAGTCCGCTTATAATATTCACTAAATAAATTAAATACAAATCTCTAATAAGAAAACTATAACGATAGTTTGCATATGATCTTTATAATTTAAAAAAAGCGAATAAAGACAAAAAATTAAAAAATTCTATCAACATAATAGAAATTAACACGTTTTTACAGCAATATTAAAAAGTCCTCTATTTGGAAAAATATGTACAACCAATTACTAGTATATTTACATACATATTTTGTAGATTAGATCCATTTTCACAAGATAACACATTTAAATCCAATATTAAAATATTTTAAACGAATCATATACTCTTTTCTTAGTACAGATCCAGAACTAGTTTCAATGAGCTTTGAGCTTTTAATATTATACCTTTTTTTCATTGGCATTTTTTTATGTTTTGTTATTAAATATATAGTAAGTATTTAAAACACGAATAAAATAATAAATACATCTAAAATAGGTTTAATTTTATTATATCTTTGATCAAAGGATTACATATGCAGATTATATAATTTTTTATGTCACAACAATTTCTGTGGATACAAAAGTTTGTATCCACAGACGTAATTCAATGGCAAGGGTAAGAATATAATTCTAAAAATATCTCACAAAATTGCCAATAAATCCGGATATCCCATATTTGTGTAAATACAGAAAACTCTATACCTATATATACGAATAAAAATGTGTCTTGAATAGTGGATGTATTGGAAAATATACTTCGTTCAAGAATTGGAGATGTAGACTTTATGCATCACAGGTTATTGGAATATCCGCTTGCTGATGTAGTTGAATATAAGACTTGTACTGCACATATGCGATATTGCGGCCAATGGCAATAACTGAAATATTCACGTTTCTGCATAATGTCAAAACTTGATACTTGTTTCTTATGAAGATAGGAAGTTGATTGGATTTTATAAAATTTATAAAAAGTCTCTCAAAGGTACGAGGACAGGTCGCTTAATTTAATCAATTTCTAATATAAATATCAGATTTTTATTACTGATTGCAAATTATATTCTATCGATGATTATTATCTATTATCTAAAAACTTTATCTCGTCTGCATATTGTCACCTCGTTGCTTAATGCAAATAATCGAATTGAACACGATTGCATTTTGCAAACAATGCGACATAATTGCAAGTATTTAATCACGAGCTGCATACAATGCATTATATCGTATTTTGATCATACACATAATACCATACACGTCCTATCGATATATCTATCTAACTCCTAATTTTCAAAGCGTTTACCTATTCATAGGCAGGTGTAGGTGTTCATTGGCAAATATATATAGAGGGGGAGCTGGTGACAGATGTAGAAACTAATTGAATTTGAAAAATATTTAAGTAGAACAGAATTTATGTAAATATAGAAGAAATGAAAATATGAATATTAAGTGACAAAAATTGTCTAGATTTTTTAACTTCTCGCAGGGTAAGTTATAATAATCGCAAAAAAATCGAAAATAATTTTTTTTGCACGTCTTTCGTTTCTACGCAGCGAGTGTATAATGATTGCTTTGAAAAAAAGTTCAAAATTTCTAAAATATATCAAAGTAAAAAAAATCGAATTTTTCAAAATGATCAATGATACTTTGCATGTACTACAAACTAATATTTTTGTTTGAGTGCTACTCATTTGTTTGACAGCTACTCATTGCTCTCTGCTCAGTTAATTTAATGTGACAAACCGGCATTGTGTTCACTGTGAAATTGTGCAAAAAAGTAAAAAAATAAGTTATTTGTTTTCTAACATTTCAATTGGAAACCATCAAACCAGTCATGTGTATTGTGCAAATTTTTATTCAATTTCAACAGCAGACAATTTTTTTCTTCATCTTTTAATCACCAAACAAAATGTTACATGAAATGAAACCATCTGGTGGAGTTTGCCCAGTATGCTAGTTGTTTTATAGATATGCACAAGTTGAAATAATCCCAAAATCATTAATCCATCTTTCTAAGAAATTATATTCTCAGATTCTATAAATTATATAGAATTGGTTTTTATTTTTTGATTGCTATTTAATTATTGTTAAAAAAAATCTAAGTTTGTTGTCGTTGTGTAGTGGACTTGATAAAACTTACTGTTATTTTTCAAAAACTCCACTTGTTTACTATAAGGTATATATTTTAAAGATCGTGTATGTTTTCAAAGAACTCACAAGATCGACATTTATCATTTATTTACCTTTACTACTAGCCTGATGTCTGTTTGGATAAAAGCATGACAGCTTTCAGACGGCTGCCCACATTAATTACTCGAAACATATATGCAACGGGCCATTGTTTGATCAGTACATATCGTATGCATAGATGGACATACAATACTACCCCTCTGTGATTCTGATTAAAAATATGCTAATTTATTATAATGTCATTAGATACGACCCTGTTTTGGTCGACGAGCTATGCCAAACGGAAAATATTCGATATCGGGTAATAATTAATTTTGCGATTCTTGATCAAAACAATGATTTTAAAAAATTTAATTATTGGGTTTGCTTGGAACAATGAAATAAAATTAATTATTATTTTTATACACATTTATTTTGAGTAAAAAGTTGTGAATCAATATAGTTGACTTAATGCTATGTGAACTAGACTATTTAAAAAAAATTAGATTTTTTTTATTTATGAAATTATGCAGTCTTTTGATAAATGTTTGTTTCTGCCTATTTTCTTGTCTTTCACCTATTTCTAATATTTTTACATTTTGTAATTACAATGTAATGCATATACGTTAATTAAGAGCAAGCAAACGATATTTCGTTTAAAAGAGTTTTGATTTCTTATAAACAACTATGAATATAAATCTAAATTTACCACGTCCTGCCTTTTTCTCAAATATCACACATGTACTCTTATATATGATACAAGAATATTATACACTGGCCTCTTTTGTATATCAGATTTTCTATCAAGAAACCCCAAATAGAATCTGGCACAATGTACAACATTTGTGTGTAAACAGCAATGGGGCGCGAACATTTATTTTTATTAAGCTTTTTTCTCTTGACACTGTATTCACGTATTGCAAAACGAAAAATCTCAGAGGATAATACAGTCAGGCAATCCGAACATGTACTTTAATAGCTGGATTATAGTAATAATCTGTTAAAAATGCGGAGAAAAGTGGAAAATAATTACCTTTATAATCTGTTGTTACCTATGTGTAATATTTAGGGAAATAATTGTGGGATTTGGAAAATAAAATAAAATGGATTTTTAATTTTAAAATGTTAATTACAGTCAATTATCATTTTAGTGTAGGTAATTATAACTTGTTTACCCCACGACTTATGTCGTTAATAATATTTGTGATTACTCCATGAGACGGATATTTTAATTCCTATTTGATATTAATTCAACAAAATGTAGGTCATAAGAACGTCTAGACTACATAATTATTTTCGAACTCTGATTTTATGAATTGGTTCAAACATGCTTCCATATTTGTAAGCATCGAGTAATACCAAAATCTCTCTGAAAGTCAAAGATTTTCTCGAAGAGTATTCGGTTCCAAATAGCTAGGTATGCCATTTACGTCCTCACCATTCAACCCTTTTGCAAAGACGGAATATAAGCTCAAAGCAGACCTATTATGATGATAATGAAAACATTTTAATTGCTACGAGAATTAAATCGTCTGGCCCAGTGTCACATTGAGTGTCGTTTGCAAAAATGGAAAACAAAATTAATTTTATTCTTAATTGAATTTAAGAATTTTTTACAGATTTTTATCGTGAAAGCCAAGAGTTTTATAATAAGTATATATTGAAAATTGGAACTACAGATTTCTTTTTCTTTTTATCTGTTTTTATTGATATATTATTTTCATATCTCAGTAAGGCAAGGATGCCTCGTATAAGAGATTATGTAACAATTTTCATATTTTATGTATACATATCATTTTTGTCTATAAGCCTTATAATTAAATGTCTGTAAATATCTCGTCAATCTCTTTCGTCTTCAATTTCTTTATTTTTTTGTTGGAATTATTGTCATCACTGACCATTTTGATATTGATCGGAAGCTCATTATATATTTTACTTTGCTTACTTATATCCATTTCGTTGTTATTTTTTGATTTGTTAAAACTAATTGTAAGTTTCATCAACATTTTGCTATGCTTACTAATAGTAAGAATATTTTTATCATCCTCAATTTGAAACTTATGCAGAGTAGGGTCTCACGACATTTAAATCTTTTTAGCATTTTCGACATCAAATGTTGAAATTCCAGAAGCTGCTGTTATAATTATTACTTTTCATGAGTATTTTTACTAGCATAAGATAGACATTGTGAACATTTTTGCCAAAAGACATCATTTTGGCAGGAAATCGATCGTTTATCCTATACTAATTTGATATACTCGTATATATATATATTTTATTACGAGGAAACTCAATTGTGTTTGATTGTGAGTTATCCCTAATTAGATTTATATTCGAAATCCTTGCAAAAATGCTCACAAGTGAAGTCATTTTTTATTTTTGTTGAAATGTATATCACTTCTACATGATATAAGCTGTTCCAAGTAAGGCTTTATCACGTCATGCACTACCCAAATTATATCTTCTACATATCTCAAAAAATTGACAAAATATCTAATTCAAAAAATGTGCATATTATTGGACTTATTTTATTTTAATAAACCATGTTTTCTGGATGTTGGCTCTCAATGTAAAGGTTGTTAGAACAGTTAAAAGGTATATCTATGATGTCCATACGAACAATTATTTACATTTTAAATATTGGCAAGGGTTGAAAACTACCCTCCAAAAAGCACACATGTCAAAACAATATTAGTTAGACGCATAATTTATTTGTACATGTAACTTTCAAAAGGTACCTATAATTTTGAACTGCTTAATGTTTTTTCATTAAAGCCATATAGGATAAGACAGATCACCGAGAATAATTATCACACTTATAATGAAATTTTGAACAGAATAACCTAATGCAATCTATGACCTTGTTACCTGTATCATTTTTTCCAAAAATCTTTTTTTTTTTGCTGCAAAAAGTATCTTCCAAATCGCGTTAAACTCCGAAGCGAGCTTTTTCATTTTGATAAAAATCATTAAAATAAGACAGACGTCTCGCCTAATGGGCAAACGTTTTATTGCGAATGAGTTTGCAATAAATTTGCATGAAATTATATCAGGACCGTCAATGGCACAACGCGACCCGAACGCCAAGGACGCGACGATTTGCTCCGGCCCGGGCTCGACTTCTAATTGCTATAAATGAGCCTTCTAATTATTGCCGGATGGAGTGAGGGAACCGTGTTTTATGTGTTATTGTATATATTTATAAAAGGTAATTAGTAAGATGATATAATCAGAAAATATCTATAAATACATCACAGAAGATGGAGGAAACTCGTGCACTGAAATCTCTGTAGTAAAAGTACTACACGTAAAAGTATTGCTATATTTATACTGTTATTGCATTTCTTTTGTGAATTTTGATTTTCCATACCACATTTCCATTAAAAATTTATTCCAAACAAAAATTATCATAGAATTATTTTACGTTCCAAAGTATATTATCGTACTCGAGATAAAAGTTGTAGAAGCAAAAAAGATAGTATTTTATAGTACGTTATAGATAACAAGTTTTCCTTGGAGTTCGCTAGGGCAATATTTTCCATCTTTATCGTTTTTTATTTGAAATTCGCGCTCAACTACTACGGTTTGCAAGTTTCGCAGCACTTGTTGCGATTTGCAAATTTTGTAGCAAAATATGTGAAGTTGAAAGACGCTATTTCTGAGCGTACTTGTGGCATATTTTGTAGATTATTTTTTTATGAAAAATAAAAATAAAATAGAGCTTGAATAAATAATACATAATTCGAAAATTAAGATTATTAAGTAAACAAATTGCTGACACTTTCCGTACTGTAATTAAAATTTGCTCATAATGTGATTTGTATTCGTTTACTAATTCCGCTTTTTACAGAGTCATGGTATTGTATTACTCCGGATACCCAAAAAAATTACACGAGAGTCCATAACCGCTGGACCTGCCTTCCCAAAAATTTAATCAATTTTTCATCTTGCCAACACAAGTAAAATGTTTTTTGAATTATTATAATCGGACTCTCCGTTCTTTTAAAAGTTACCGTTTTTGGCACTTTTTCCCCGTATCTTCGGAACGGCTAGGCTTGCTTTCGCCAAAAATTAATCAGCATGTCTCCTTATCAATACGATTTTTAATCATTAATTATTCAAATCGGTTGATCGGTGTTCCCGAAATCGTCGACGAACATTTGTATCCACATACACACACAATAATATTTCTCTTCTTTTCTTTTTTGTATTGATTTTGTTTTTCCTTTCCCTTTCGCATTTAGTCTCACAATTAGTTAACTTTTCTTCATTATTATTTGAACTTAGATCAGAATCCTAAAACTTTGTGATTAACATGAATATCCAATGTTAAAAAAGGGGAAATCAATATTAGTTTTTTTTAATCTAGATACTAACACGTACCTTACTTCCACAGACAAATTTCTACCTCTCTCAGAAACTTCCACTGTTCCATCTATCATAATTAAATATACCTCATAAATATAAATGTTTCATCCCTGTACGTATAAGTAAGAGCATTGCCATAAATATTAAAAGTTCTAATTAAACCTTTTTATGTAATAAGTGATAGCGGCGCAATGAAATGATGTAATATCCGTTGTGGAAGTGTTCAGGTATATATGTCGGCCTGTGCGAGCATATGCCCAGCATCCCTGGTCCATTTATCTCATGAGCACTATTTATCTTTAGCCGCCGCGGACAAAGTAATTTCCTTTCGTCTGGAATTATTTATAAAAGTAATTATTTTCCATTCCATCTTTGCCTTTATCCTTTGCTCATAATGTGATTTGTATTCGTTTACTAATTCCGCTTTTTACAGAGTCATGGTATTGTATTACTCCGGACACACAGAATGCAAAAAAACATTAATAATGTAATTAAATATATTTAGGGGTACGGTGGAAATATTTATAATTAAAAGAAATCGTGGAATATGTGAGGATTTTCCAACTAGTAGGATTGTGTAACTCAACACAAATTAATTCGAATATAGTTCTTTTTTTATAGTCATTACGAAAATTCATTATTTTGTTCTTCTATTGAAGACTTTGATGATAGTTGCGTTATAATGTATTAATTATGGAAAACGATACAATTTCATATAAGATTGTGTGGAATATATTATAGATAATAATTCAGGAAATTCAAACTAAATTAAAAGTTTACTTAATTTTGTGTACGAATTACTTAAATTTGTTTTTGTTTCTGTTACTTGCCAAGTTATTTAATCTTCTGTTTATTTTACAATACTCCGAAAGCAGTTATTTTTCGGACATCTCAAATAATATTTTATGAAACATACCAGACCCTACAGTAAGTGTATATAATCTAATATTTAATCTAATATTTTAAGCTGCTCGTATACTCTGTCTTACTCCGGTATACATTACATGGAGGTAAAATAAAGTATGAAGAAATTCACAAACGCAACACGAAGAAAAGACATATACGAGTGGACTGTATACATGTCGGCTATAATTTTTACGATGTTTTTTATTTTAACCTTGTTTCTTTTGTCTTAAGGGATGAGAAAGCTTGCTCACGGGTTAGAGTTTACTCTCGGGGAGTATACGAATAAAGAAAAATATAATGTATTTTATATGTAGGTATAAAAATACAATATTGACTAACATTACGATGGCGATACTATACTACGATCAAATAGGTTTTAATATATAGGCCATGTATATTTCATATTTTTGTGGTATACAATAATTATTTATGTATGATAGATCTTTTATATAATAGCTTAACTTTTTTCGAGAAATACAATTTATTTTCAAGTGACTCAAGACAAATTAAATACTTTGTTTTTAGCTATATATTTCTGTAACATTAATTAAAGCTTTTATATTATAACTTGACTTTTATTTTCGTTCCGCCGTAAACAAACCGATTCGGTCTGCTAATTTCTGCTTAAAGTACAAGATCTCTCCACCGCAACCTCTCAGTTAAATAATGGGAAATCTAAAACAAGTTCTTACATATATCACATTAGAAATAAGGCCAAATATCGGTCTGGAGATTTTAGATATTTTGGTCGAGAGTCATAAATGATATTTATTGCATAATCGTGAGCTTTAGAAGCTCTCTACGTGTTTGCCGGTGCCATACATTACCATCTGTTTTATTCAAGTATTCTGACAAATCTCGATTCGACTTTAAATTTATGGTTTTCATTTTTGATACTACTAATATAACATTTAACATCCAATAATTGATTATATAGGTTTACTATTATTTATAACATATAACATCCAATAATTGATTATTTAGGTTTATCATTCTAGATTTTTTATCAAATTATTGTAGAAAAATATATAACAATGAGTTTTTCATTTTGTTTTCATTGCAAAGTTTTATTTCATCGAAGTCTGTTACAGGTTTGTTTGTTCATTTTATAATAACGTTGTACATTCAATCTTTTTAGAACGAATCCAACTTTCAACTCTGCTCTTTAATGCACAAACTTTTCCTTTTAAATTCAACTGAGAAATTATGAAAACTTTTTGTTAATTTAACATTTTATCTCGAACAAGAAATGAAAGTAACAGAATTGCGACAATGGGAATACGTTAAAAAATTTCTTCAGATGGCTCAGATTTTAATTATGTCCTTAGCGACATAGAATAATATTATAATTTTGAACCTTATAAAATAAAATGTAAAAACTCTGCTTTTACTTAGACTCATATTTATATGTATGTATATGTATATAATGTATGTATTATATATTTTTATATAGTTGTTTGTGTATTATATTAGCATGGATATAGAGGTGTCCAAATCGGATTACGTACTGTTCGATATTCAGATTCGGTTCAGCACTTCTATAAGAAATTGGATTCAGGACGCATGGATGCTTCTTCCTGAAATATTGATAAACAGAATATAACACATAAAATTGTATACAGAATACTGTATCAACATCGTATGAAAACACAAATGATTCAGGCTCTAGTAGACATTTGGAAAAAATTGAATAACTTTTCGAGGTTTTTATATCCATGGGAGAAAAATCAGTATAAAGTCGTCTTGAGGTTGTTGAAGTTATTATCATATTCATATTGTATTTTTGTTTACATCTGCGAAGGGTACTTGGAAAAATAACTCAATATAGGGGAGGAATAGGAATATATATATATATATATATATATATATATATATATACATAAGTTGATAACTACCTTCTCTTCTATTCCGTTTTTCGGAAAGATCCTCTGGCCAGGAAGGTCCGAATCGCTGGCGAAGATGCAAATTATCAATTCCGGTCCCTTTGTAAGGTAATAACACTAATCATGTTTTGAATACACGCCGAAATCCTCATGCATGAACTGACAATTAAGCTCTACGTTAAAATCCATGTCCCGTGTATGGGTAGTAGCAAAATCCTAAATACAGGGCTACTTTGGAATTCATTAAATAATCACCATTCTGAGTAAGTGTTTCACTTACATGGCAAACAGAGTCGTAATCAGGAGTAATTAGAGAAATATGATAATAAATTTTAATATACTACAAGGCAATTTGAAGATGACGGTGGTTTCCAATGCATGTAAGGAATAATTGATGTACCGAAATTGGTTGCTGAGATACAGATTGCTCGGGATGAGCAAACTAAGAAGTAAATTAATGATGGTATTAATAATAATATTTCACTTAAAAATGTAGATCTGAAATGTGTTTCCAATTGAAGTCCACTTCGGACATTGCGGTATGGGAAATCTCTCACACTATTCTTTCCTGAATCGAGTTGCAGCTAAACTCAACCCTAGGATAGTACTACCCATTACTGTACAGTAAGAATTTATCTTATGCATTATTTATTTATTATTATTTAATGTTTATTATGTAACTCGGATTGTTAAAATTTCTAAGTCGAACTAAAAATCATAGTACTTATTTTGCATAAAATCTCTGCCCTGATATCTTAATTAATTTCACATCCATCGTGCTAATTGGATTCAGTACGCATAAGTTTTCTATAGTTCGTGTCTGACAATGCGAGTAAAAGGTTTTATTGAATCAGTATGCAGATTGTAAGTTTTACTTCATCGACTTAACTATATTCTGTGATTCTGTGTCCTCATGTAATACGGCGGATTGCATGGAAACCGGAACTCATTATAGTATTAACTGGCACTGCGTTCTACTGCGGCGCCTTCATTTTGTTCTCTCGTCATTTCATTTTGCTAACGATGTCTCAACTTCGCGTATTGTATGGTTTCAATTCGCAGAGTTTTATTTGAAAGTATTGCATGTTTGGAGAATTTAAATTATGGGGCAGTGGATTGTTCGTGCAGGTCTTACGTGAGAATAAATTGAGACACTTTAAATAATTTGTCAACAAGATTTTGATTTTTGACGTTGTACATATTTCCTCTGCAAATTTCATTAACTAGCACATTTGGTGCTTGTTTCCATTGATTAAAGTTTTACAAGCTATATTAATATGTGTAAGTGATAATCTAAGAAATTCAAAACCACTGACAATGACGTAGAATTTTACATAGGAACATATGGAAAAATAAAGATGTTTTAAAAATTCTTTACTTATTTATATTATTACTTGATGCTATGCCCTTCAAGAAATTAATCATATATATATATATATATATATTTGTAGAGTTTCGAACAAGAATCCAAAAATAATACAAAATAAAAAACAAGAAAAGTTTTTTCTGTTCGAAGAACAAGTTTTCTTGTTCGAAACTCTACAAAATATACACAAATCCAAGACTCTACCATTCAATATATATATATATATATATATATATATATATATTTGCATATATTATGTGCACATCCAGATCAAAATATGTCTTTCCCATAATATTCGGCAGTGTACGAGACATAATTAAGCCTTATCGAAATGTGTGACAGCCGTTTGACATGATGTGGCAAATTCAATGGCTTATTATTATAAGTCACATTATTTTCTCAATTTGACGATAAAAGGAAACCCTTATTTACTCGACATTTCGAATGACACGTACACAAACCGTGCTCGAATAAAACACGTTATTTTATTTTAAAAGAAATTCACATATACATCAAAATAAGATTAAATAGAGAGCATATTATATAAATTTATTCAAAACGTAAAAGGATTTTATCAAAAGGATAGTATCAAAAAGACACTAATTTGTCATTTTTGAAAAATACCTAGAACTTTGCCCAACTGCAATGTTATTTATGTATAAGAATATAATAAATAAAAATATTAAGGCTTATTTAAGTTCAGTAATTTAAATAATTTTATCAAATATTTTTTTAGCTTTATTTGATGAATCAATTTTTTTCAAAAGTACCCAATACGAAACTTTCATTTATTTCTGATATATCATCTTTCTTACTTTTTTAAGTATTATATAAATTTCTGTAAAAACTTCCTAAAAATTAGCTTATTAGTAAGTAATATTGCTTTGAGTGTATGTGTAAATTAGGTAAAAATAATTCAAATTCAAATATGTTCAAAACAAATATTCAAGATAATTGTTCCAAAATTTCAGTGCAAAATTCCTGGGGCAAATACTGCTTTCAGAAAAATCGGGAACGCATGGTATAAATCCGGTACTTAAGGTCACTTTAATATCATTCACCTACTCAAAAAAAATTTCTATCATTTTCGATAAAATGTTGTCTTTAAATTGATCGTAACTATTTCGCCCAGATGCTCATCTATCGTAGGTATATTTTTCTCTCGCCAAAATTATCTCCCTGAGATCGCATTTATCTTTGATGTCGTGTTCCAACGTAACTTCAAAGGTCGACGATGTATTCATCAAATCAGAAAATACGTAATGCTTCTTTTTAGACGTGTTCGTGAGTTAGCTCCAAGGAGAAAATGAGCTGTGCTAACACTTTCATTTCGAAAATTGGAATAAAATAGTCTCTTTCTTGTCGGGGATAGAAGATTTTCAGTTTCAGATCTTTCTGCATCTCATAGGAGGATTTGAAGAAATATTCCCAAATTGAATTATTTTATTTAAATAAATTATTGTTTTGTTTGAAATATATTTTTATAGTCATATTTTTAGTGTTTTCATATCATAATTTCAATTTAAAGTTAAATATAAAGTACATTGTCTCACTCTAGATTAACGCTTCAAATGCATTACAATTGTACGACGTGTGAAAAACAAGAATTTTTCCAGAAAATAGTGACGTATATATAAATCTTTCTATTAAATGCTTATTAAATTTATTAGCATAGTAGGCACTATATGACTTCATATTTTGTTCGTGTCAGCGACTTTGTTATATTCCAATTATTTCATTATAGTTTTTTCATTACAATGTACGACGCGAACACTTTCTGAGTGATAGGTTGTTTTGATAAGAAAATGATTAATAAGTCTATCATAGAACACTTTAAAAGGTTTGTAGCATAATGGAAATCTGTTTTGCATATAACTGGAAAATACAAAATATATATGTGTATTTTGTAATTTACATAGTGGAAAATTTATTATGAACCAGTAATTGCAATTTTTGAAATTATTCAACATAACCATTACACGGAATCTCTATTAAATAACCTGCAAGTAGATCATACTAAAATATTACGGCCCTACAAGTCGTTTAATTTTAAAAACTCTTTAAAGTTTGCAAAAATTAGTATCGTTTTCTCAAAAACGCCTGAACCGATTTCAGAAATTTAAAAGCCATTTTATGTATCTCAAAAAGGACTATCGTTTGTCAGTTTTGTGCGATGATCGTCCGAGCAGTTCCTTTGTAATTTGGAAAAAACTGTTAAACTTTTCTGCGACATTTCTCGAACAGACATCTGCGACATGCTCATCGAAAGATATTAGTTGGGAATGATACTGATTAGTTTTAAGTGAAAATCTACCGAGCCGTTTTCTTGTAATTAACTGTTGAAAAAAAAATTAAGCCGATTTTTATGAAACTTTTTTGGCGATATATATCATGGTCTTATAGAACTTACTGAAATATTAGGGCATACGACTAGTAGTTTGATTTTAAAAATTCATCAAAGTTTGAGAAAATGAGTAGTTTTTTTGACGTTTGTTAAAATTTAAATTAAACGATTTACTTGATATAACCATAGAGTACTTGGTCTTATTGATCATACTAAATTATTAAAGTCTTACGGAAACTGGTTTAATTATAAAAAATATTGATTTTTGAAAATTTGTTTTTAGAAAATACTTCGTGGTTGTTTTCAATTATATGTAATGAATCCTCTTGGAATACTTTTAATAACTCATAAATTAATTTATTTTTTATTGATTAAGTCGATTATGTACACATATCGGGAAATTCATGTAACTTGCCTCAATGCAAAATACCAATACAAACTAGTTTTTTTTAATCTTCAAGTATGAGATTCCTCACTCAATTCTTAAAAATATTTGTTTAGGTGACCTGGTAATAATCTCCTTAGGGGGTAAAACCCTTAAACGTCATATAAAATTTTATCCATAGACTTATATAAACTTCCCAAATTTTTATTATCTATTTAAATACAACATTTTGGTATTTCACGATTATTTTAAGTATTATAAAATCTATCTTAAGTAATGATAATCTTAGTAGATGATAATCTTAGATAATGATAATCTTAGTAGAAGTATTATGAAGTTAACTAGATTGTGTTGCAGAATTTTCTTATGTCAGAATGATTTTATACCGACATTTTGCATTATGTAGAAAGTGAAGTAAATATGTTTTAAGTCCGCAATACCTTCGTCTGGCATATTTTTCATAGATGTTCTCTCTGACGTTGTGTGTCTATTAGTTGTCGTTATTTCCAGACGTTGGTACAAGTCTAGCCGGCTACATGTTATTCGTTACCTTATAATCCTGAAGCTGAAACAGAAATAAATGGAAATAGAAATATATATATATATATATATATATATATATAGTGAAAATAATTTCTTTCATTCCTCTTATGGCATACACCAATAATTTTGTTGCACCTTCAAAGTGGATGACACAAATGAATTTAGTCTCCTGTTTCCTATCTTTCTGTTAGAGGTAAGAAAAAATCTATCTGTACACCATCGATATATATTTTTTACTCCTTCCATTTAGTCTACGGCCAATTTAGTGCCAATTCCCTCTGGAAACTGCTGGAGTCGTGTACCTGTGTTCGTTCCCCAGGTATATGCATTAATGATGTTCGCTGGAACACCTCATTGATTGACATATTCAATTACGTTGAACACAGAATACAATCGACGGGGCTGCGCTTTGCATATTTTTTTGCGCCCTATGCATACTTTAATAGACGGGTAGCTGGTGAAAATAAAAAATCAAGAGTCGTACATAAGAATTACTACATCATATTAACCTCAATTTGTTTGTTTTTTTACGCATCTACTCGTGGTATCTTGCTTTGGAAATATGTATAACAAGAAATTTCAAGAAGTTTTTTTATTTCAAAAAAATAACAAAAGTATTCAAAATAATGCAGTTTGCTCAGTGAAAATCAAATTTTGGCTAAGCAAAAATACTAGAGATTTCCTGCATTTTTCTGAAGTTTCCTTCTTATTAAGTTCCAATACTGAACTCGATTTGATTGAAATTCAGAGAATATGCTTCATGATTCTAAAGAACGAAATTGCCATGAATCCAATGCCACTCTTGTAGAATCATTATTTTTCCTATTTTCTTAACAATTGGTTGAGATTACTATGAGAAAAATCAATAAATGGTTTGCAATCTAATTTCCGAATTCAAATGTTTTGAAAATGCTACCCACATTACAAGTGTTACATAAATCTCTCTCTCTCAAATATTCAAAAAATAATAATTTATTATATTACGTAAATTAAATTTAATTACATTTATTATAAATTCTATAGTAATTTATTGCTTGTCTAGAATTCACATGATTGGTGCAAAATCTGCAATAATCTGTGCAAATTAATGCATTAAAATCTGATTAAAATTTACGAGTGAGTAATAATTTATTTTATTTGCAATGCAAACATTTCCATATTTTATTGGAACTAGCAATATTTTTAAGTATATTGTGATTAAATAAAAAATTTCGATTATGCTATGGGTTTAATATCATAATTCATTTTCAATATCAAATATTAGAGCTGTATGTTTTTTTCAATAATTGGGTGTTACAATTAAATCATTATAGTTTTTTTTTAATTACTATATTTATTACAACTGTTAAATAATTTAACATCTAGTAGTAATAATAAACAATAACATAAATTTAGATAAATAATCATTATAAAATAAAGGTGAATAATATTTGTGCTAGCTGCTTTATTATATTGATTTATGTTTATTATGTTTGCAGCTATTCATGAAATAAGAGAATAGTTTTATTAAAAAAGCTTTATATGCAAGGTAATCTAATCGATAAAATATAAAGCATTATTAGATTTATTTTTATAAATGTATTGTTTTTGCAGCTTTTATTGAAACTTACGAACCCAATGATATTATTCCTTAATACATATTTTCTAAAATTATTAATGAGAGGGTTTGTTTTATATCAAAAGATTTTGAAGTAATATAGTTAATATCTGCTTAATTCTGTAAGTATTTTTATTTGATACAATAATCGCTTCATTACTAAAGATGAAGCCTCAAATTAACGTACTTGTTTTATATCTTTAACCATCGCTAATTTCAAAAAACTAAATTTGGTGTATTAATAATTCACTGATCAATATATTTGCATACAAACATCATTTATTGCAAAAATCTAAATACGACCATTATTTTTCGGAGAACATTTTCTATTTATTCTGAAATAACAAATGATTTATAAAACATTCGTTAGGTAATACCTCGTTCAAATAAATATTTTCGTTTTGCAAATTCATCAATTTGTTGAACATTATTTATCGTACTGTTGCTCATGCAGAAATGGTATTGTTATCCAGTTTTATTTGTTAGATATCGATTGAATTATTTATTGACCATTCCGATATCCGTTTGTATTAAAATAACTTTTATTGCTAAATTGTAGTGTTGGCGAAATTCCATCTGTTAGTGATATGTATCAGAGTTTATACCTTTGGGATATTTCTGGATAAGGTCCACAAAATACTGCTAAGTTATGATATGTTACACTAGGATAGGACCAAGATATGAAAAAGTTCTAAAATGGTATTGAATTATAACGATCTCCTAAACTTTTGGACAGAACTGATCTAATTTCTTAGGAATAGACAACTTTGGATCCAAACTGATCTAATTCGTTTATATTATTTCCAGTGGCGCTGCTTATATTTTTCCGAATTCTTTTAGGATATTTTACGACTTTATTGATTCCATAAATATTCTCTCATACATGGGCAGTGTTTTCTAATAACTTGTACATGGTATATGGAGTTGATTGAGACCCAATTACTTACTAGCTGTCATTCTGCTCACGCGTAGTTGCACGATACCATTGACATCAAATTCTATTTGAGTGACAAATGAATCGACTTCAGAAGATGACTTGGTAATATATATGGGGAATAAAATCAGAGAATATCAAATATTTGCGGAAGATATTTGAGCAAAAAAATGGTTTGATTCAATCACATCAAGTGAGTTATAAAAAGTTATGCTTTTATAGCTGCTCATACTTTCTACTATCCAACTAAGAAATTTTGGTGTCTACTATTGAATTACCAGTATTTGAACAAAGTAATTATTTATTTATCTACGATTTTGTCGAGAAAATGTTTATATTTTTAATATATAGGCATATCCAAATAGGCTTCAATTTGACTTTTTATGATAATAATCTGTTACAGGTCGATTATATTTCTCTAATTATATCTTTTAGTACGTAGCTTGGTACATCAATTTATTGTATCCAAGGTTGCTACTACACTACAATTTACTATGTAATTTCAAGTTATATTTTTATTATAAAAATAACTTACCCTATGGGAAGTTAAAATAGTATATAGTACTCACATGTGTATACTAATTGCTAATATTGCCTAATTATCTTCAAATAATATTAAAGATTAATTCACATTAGAGCTTTTTCAAATATAGGGTATATTTAGCATAAAATTCCATTACCATTCCCACAGATTTGAAACTTTTATGTAATCAAGGTGTCACAAACTACCTCTGATGCACCAAATCATGAACAACAAACGATTCGATGTCGTTCAATCGAGTTAGGTACAATCGCGAACAATTTGTGTTCGCTCGAACAATAATTGCATCTGGGTTTAATTATATTGAACGTTTACACTTTCGTAATCGCGCTTAGTAACGACGTTAAGGTCGGAGATTTGAGGGAAATAATATTAATATTCTGTAGATTTTATTGGTTGATTACGCTAGTTATTTGCTTTGCCTTTGATGACGGCTTATGAAAGTAATTTTCTCACTATAAATCAATATTTACTTTCTAGAGCATGTTATTATGTGAAAGAGGATTTAATCATAAACAATTTTAGTTTATATGTATTAGGTCAATTTGTCGACGTTTCAATTCAAAATTCTGCTATTTTACATTGTCAGCTATATTGCTAAAAAATTAGTACTATTTGTAAGAAGTGTTCATTTAGTGTTAAAAAATCAATTAATTAATTAATAACCAAATTTACTAAATAAATTAATTTCACCAAAATCCCTTTTCTCACAGCTTCAGATACGAGATTTTAAAAATGTGGATGATTAAATTTTATTCACTTAGATTATAAAAATAATAGTTCTAAACAGTTCTTTTAAAAATGAGGCCCTTGCCCCATGGGCCGGTGGAGCAATTGAAAATGAGTAAGACAAAAGTGTGACTTATTTAAATTTAGACACTGATAACTTATTTAAAAAAAAGCTCACTTTATGTTTCTTCAGAGAATAAGGTTGAAATGTGTGTTTGGGAACGAATCAAATTTGATGTGATAATGTGGATCAAGGCCTAAAAATGTTGGGAGTCATTGCTCTAAACTAAATTATTTTGAAAATGCCATAAAAAAGAATACAGAATATTATCTCAAATTTCTTATTTTATTTGCAAGTATAATCCTTCCGCTTAATAATGAAAAATAATTTCATTAATTTCATCTTAACATTAGAATAAACTTTTTTTATGATTTGCTTTTACGCTATAATATATACATACTATGATTAATTAAATATTTAATAGTTTAAATAAAATTAACAACTTTAAATATTTTCCATTAAATAGCTGTGTTAAACGATTATCTTATTTAATAATAAGCAAAAATAAACCTTAACGCTTAATTACTTCGTAATAGATTTCTTAGAAACTCCGGTGAAAGTTCGTGTAAAAGTTATTCATTTTGATGAACTTATGAATACCAAATAATCTGAATAAACTTAGCACAAGTACAATTTATCTCTCATTGAGTCGTGAAAATTAGTTTATGGAATTGAAATTTGTTAAAATAGAAATAAACTTATATAACATTAATTTGTTTGACCAAAATTATTTGAATGATATATAGAATTTGTTACATGAATTTAATTTCCAAGAAAACAGATACATTTTATTTAAGCTTTATATCCATTTTTTCAAAAATAGCATTTTCGTCCCTGCTGATGAACTAAAATTCAATGATCCTATTTTATATATCCTATGTTCATAAATCTTAAGCTCGATTTTGGTGTGACGTTGACAAATAAATCAGTCCTTTTATTTCAAACCTTTTCACTTGTTCCAGTTAATATTTCCACAGAACAATTCTAAATCGTTATTTATTCCCAAATTGAAAAAAATACGAGGTCATTTGTTCTGGGTCGAACAATACATTAACCAACACATGTGGCAGTCAAAATCACTTTCAGCACATTGTCCACTAATTACAAGCTCGTTGCCAAGGTCAATTTTGGCCATTAGTGGTTTTGTTAATTAATTCGAGGACTTGCAACAGAGCTGGAGGAGGATAACTTCCAGTATACCTATTATACGAACACCACATGATAGAATTTAATTTTGTTATTAGAAATTTATACAAATTTTATGCTGATATTCATTCAAAGATCGAGCATGACATTGCATTATATGGATGAAAGTAAAAACTCAAAAAAAAATTACGGAACTAATTGAAATCTATGTTATAAAAGTAAAATCTAAATGGAAACTTATTACCACTATATTTTACTTCTTATTATCCTTATCACATTATTTAAGCTTCTTCCAATATAGGGCATGATGCCATCAAAATTTTGTTACTAATCCTTTACCAAGGTGTCACAAACTAAGCACTAAAAAGTAATTTCAATTTATCACATTTGTTTCGCCATGAATACTTAAGTCCACTTTGTAAAAGTGAAAAATTATAGTGGAATTTATTATACAAACTCTCGTGAAACTTCAATAACAGAGTAGAATTTAAAAGTGAATTATTTATGTGAATTCTGCCGCCTTTGTGTAGAATCTGAGATGTCGTAAACGCAATTTGTTTAACAAGGGCTTTGCGAACCTGATTTATGTTCAGGGTTACCTGTAGAAAAGGTCACATACATCTTTAGTTATGGAAATATTTTTTTTAAATTTTTCAAAATATTGATTCTATAAACAATTCAATAGTTATGTAGAAAGTCTCACATATTAATTTCGAGTAAATACTAGCAATAAAATTCCCATAAAAATTATTATTTTATTCCGTGGAAGTATATTATTATAATAACATGTTGTTTTTGCAATTTTAGTAGTAAATCAAATGTATAAATATATATTTATATATATATATATATATATATATATATATATATATATCTATTTTGTAGAGTTTCGAACAAGAATCCAAAAATAATACAAAATAAAAAACAAGAAAAGTTTTTAAAAAAACAATTTCTTTATTTAATTATTTGTTTATTGTCGACGTTTCGGAACTAGGTACGTTCCATCTTCAGGACATCTGTCAAGAAACATGATCTTGATGAGATTTTAGCAAACAATATGTTTAGGAAAAGAAAATAGATTTTTCTTAAATAATGAATTAATTGCAAAAAAAAATATAATAATGTACAGAAATATGATAATATGTTCAAAATGAAAATGATAAAAATGATAAAAATAAATGAGTGGATTATCAGAACAGGATATTAAACATAATAGAAAATTTTTTTTTTTTGAAAGTTATGGAAATTTTTTAAGAAAAGGTTAATGACAAAGTTGAATTAATTACCTGTATGTTTGAATATTTGTTAGCACTTTTTCACTAAACAAGCTTTTTTAACAAAAATGAATTTGTGAGTTAATTTTCCGCCGAATAATTAGATTTTGTAAATCAAAATTACTAAAAGATTTGTCTTTTTTAAAATTATTATTTGAAAACACAAATAATATTGTTCTCTGGATGTTGTTCGATTGGCTTTTGAAAATTAACTAATTGAAACTGGTGTGTCCTTTGTAACACGTGTAAACACTTGAACGAGAGATGTGAGATTGTATGTGTGTGTTTTTATATGTTAGGGTGTGATCAATTATTCGGCGGAAAATTAACTCACAAATTCATTTTTGTTAAAAAAGCTTGTTTAGTGAAAAAGTGCTAACAAATATTCAAACATACAGGTAATTAATTCAACTTTGTCATTAACCTTTTCTTAAAAAATTTCCATAACTTTCAAAAAAAAAGAATTTTCCATTATGTTTAATATCCTGTTCTGATAATCCACTCATTTATTTTTATCATTTTTATCATTTTCATTTTGAACATATTATCATATTTCTGTACATTATTATATTTTTTTTGCAATTAATTCATTATTCAAGAAAAATCTATTTTCTTTTCCTAAACATATTGTTTGCTAAAATCTCATCAAGATCATGTTTCTTGACAGATGTCCTGAAGATGGAACGTACCTAGTTCCGAAACGTCGACAATAAACAAATAATTAAATAAAGAAATTGTTTTTTTAAAAACTTTTCTTGTTTTTTATTTTGTATTATTTTTGGATTCTTGTTCGAAACTCTACAAAATATACACAAATCCAAGACTCTACCATTCAATATATATCTATAATTCTATATATATATATATATATATAAAATTCCTACTAAATGCAATGATTTTTATTAACTCATGTAATTACAACTGGTTTTAGAATATTTCAGTACCTCACAGTTGTACCCAATAAAGCAACAGTTAAATAATTCGTTTATCATTTTTTTTTTAATTTTTTTTTCTTTAAAATGTTTCAAACCCCTGTCTCTTCGTTACATGATTGCCGTCTCGTATTGCTCACACGTACTGCGAAATGTCAAAGTAAGTCCGTCCGCCCGTTTGCCGTACTGCATACAATTCCTCATAATCTAATTTTGAAATCTGACTCTGAAGCTGAAACTTCAACAGAGGAAACTTGTTCAACGCTTTTTTATTATCTGACACTTTTGTTCTGGAACCTTTGTCATGTCGAAAATTTTCTTTTAAAGACTGCGAGATGTGTGTCGTCTTCGAGAGAGAAGGGAGAATGAAACAACTTAAAAATTCATCACTTTTTCATGATTTTTATTTCAATTTGATATATATATATATATATATATATATATATATATATGTATATATATATACTAGCTGTACTCATTCACGCTTTGCCGTGTTTTATTTTTAATTAAAAATTTGAACAAAAATGCATATTCCAGTTGCCACCCAGTTGCCTGTCTATATGACGATCTGTCTACATGCTTACCAGTTTATCTGTCTACCAGTTCACCTGTCAACCAATCTACCAGCCCATTAATTTACCTGTCCACCTGGCTATCTTTTTATCAGTTTACCAATTTATCTGTTTAACAATTTACCTGTCCACCAGTTTACCTAGTGTACGTGTTCATCTGTTTATGTATCTATCTATTTACCTGTTTATCAGTCCACCAGTTTATCCTTCCACCAGTTTATCTTTCTACCAGTTTACCTGTCCACCAGTTTACCTGTCCACCAGTTTACATGTCCACAAGTTTACCTGTCCACCAGTTTACCTGTCCACCAGTTTACCTGTCCATCAGTTAACCCGTCTACCAGTTTATCTGTTCACCAATTTATCTGTCAACATATATATTAGTCTACCAATTTATCTTTCCACCAATTCACCTGTCTATCAATTTACCTGCCAATGTATCTGTTTATCGAGACACTATTTCATTTGTCACCCGGCGATCGGACGTATAAAAAAGGATATAAATCGTGTAAACAATTCTTACAAAATAGGGATTTATAGTAGAAGTATTATAGACGTATTATAAAAAAATTTAAAAATTAAATTGACCAAAAACTTTTAAATATCTTCGAGGCGGCCATCCCTTTCCACTTGGCTTCAATAAAAATATCCGAAAACCTTTCACGGTTTACTAAATAATTTCCAAATTTTCAGGGCCATCGGACTTATGGTTCATGAACGCATAACAATAACGCACTAAAAAAATCTATATATTATAATTAAGAAACCTTGAGCACTATAATCATTTAATGCATAAATACTTTATTTATCATCTTACTACCTCCATTAAATTTTAAACAATTTCCACCAAACTACTGAAAAAGCAAGCTAAACAAGACATCTGCATATAATAACAAAATATAAAAATTACCGCCGCGAACATTTCCTGTTTCATTAAACAAATCATATGATGCAGAAAATTTAATTAATTCGAGCGCGGAATAAAAAGCGCCTGAAACATAATACTCACGATATAGCGCGAGCGCAGCTAAAATAAAAAGACTGAATTTGCATCCTTTAATTATGAGTTCATATAATCGAAATAGACTGATATGAAAAGCAATCAAAATACATAATAATTAATTTGTAATTAGCAATTAAAACTATCAATGCAGCCACACATTTGCAGCACAATAATTATACGCCGTGAGCGTTCTGTTTATTTTGCGGGTTTTCTATCGATATTGGAAAAGTTTTTAATTGCTGCGAATGAAAAATAGATATGGCTGTTTACTCAATGTATTTATTCGCTTCCCGTGCGAATATTTTGAAATTTAAATGAGTAGATGCTGCTGGGAAGTTTGTATTAGTTCAACATGATCGGCGGAATGTGCTGGTAATTAATTATTTTGTAAAATAAGTTTTTGTAGGATATCAACTTTTTAAATAGATAATAGTCAGTACGCGATAAGTATAACATCGCCACAAGAATTTCACTGTGCTTACCACGGAAAAAATCATGTTTTTATTTTTTCATTCGATTTTTTTTATTATGAATGTATCAAGTATTTTACTATTTTTAATGTCTTGATTATAACCCCCAACTTTTAAGGGAACTTACCAACACACTTTAGTGCATTTATTTTAAAGAAGGGTTTCTCAAAGTTGATAAATTTTGAAAATTTTAAGTTCATAGTTCAACAAAATGTCTCAATTGTTGAAAACTTGGCGCAATTGTATCATTATTTTTGACTGTGAAAAATTTTGAACTTTTTTCAAAGCAATCGCGCTGCGTAGCTGTATTAGAGACGAAATAAGATAGTGCGTAGGAATCTGTAAAAATGCAAACAAAAATTGTACTTATTATTAAAATCTCTATAAAATATCTGATAATTTGATGTGCATATGCCTAATTATCATTTTAGACCGCCAAATGGCATTTATTTCAAACTTTTCTGCTGCTATATTATATCCGAAACTGCTGGACCTGCCTTTTAAAATTTTAATCAATTCTTGATTCTGTCAATACAAGTGAAATGTTTTGCTAGTTCAATTTTTAGCGTATTTTGCTCCGTATTTTCGAAACGACTGGACCTATCCCTGCAAAAATAAACCAGCACGTCCCCCCATCAATACGAATCGAATGTTCTTTAAATTATTCAAATCGGTTGATCCGGGTTTCCGAAATCGTCGAAGTTTTTTATCATTTTTTCTAATGTATGTAAAAATGTTCAGAAACCTTTGAAACGTAAAGACATATGAAAATTTTTATTTTTGATTTTTAGACGATTACTTTAACTCACTACTGAAAGTCAATAAACAATCACGCTTTTTTAGAAAAAAATGATTTACAATTTCGTTAATGTTCTTAGATATCCTTCACAGAAACACATTTTTCAAATATCTTGTTCCTAAGTCTAATGTTTTTTTTTAAATTTACCTAAAGTAGTTACTAATGTTTCCTGATTAATAAAGATTTTTATGTTAATAATACATCACTCTAATTATAAACAATTGCTCACAATCTACACAAGTTATTATTCCTCATCTTCCAATATGAGTTCCTTGTATTGTGTTTAATTTAGTATTAACAATTACATTTATTAAGTATTTTAATTTATATTATGTATATTCGTGTTTTAAGTACTTGTGAAAAATATAATAATTAAAAAAAATAAAATGAATGAATGAATATATAAATAAATAATATCTAAGGGACGTTTACAAATAATCCCAATTAAATGATCTATGTTGAAATATCTTTTTTTTTATTCACGTATTTATTTATTTATAGCAATCAAGATACAATTTAATCGTATAAGCTATTGTAACACAAAAGAGAGGAATCGAAAGAAATAATAATAATAATAATAAAAGAAAAAGAAAAAAAGAAATAATTATCTAGAGTTAACTCTAATGAGTGAACCTTAGTCTTCTTAGAGATGAAGAGTTGTTTGAGAAATAATTAGCTGGTTGTAGTGGCACTCAATTTTTGAGAGGTAGATCGAGCTTCTGTCTTTGATAACTCTGATATATGATTAAAATATCTAAATCAAACAATTATGTATTCAGAAGTTGCACAGACACTATATTTCAAAAAAATATATCAATGTACACGAAATTTGAACATTTTTACAGAAATTCCATAATGATTATAATCATTCTGCGATGCCTTTGAGAGTTCATCCCCGGTATTAATATTATATCGAATAAGAGCAGCATTTAATATTGAAATAACTTGTTGGTTATGCAAACATGTACTCGTATTTAATTAAATTCGCACTCGTTCATCGCCATTTTAAACTTAATTCCATCAAATTACCTTAAATTGAGAATTATTTCATCATATGTAAACACATCCACTAACCATATATGCATTTGAATGCCAACATCTCATATTAGCATAACCATCAAGTTACTTGGAACATTGTTTAGTCGAATGATTTGCACTAATTACTGCGTTCTCTGCGAACTCTCGAAAGGGAAACGGGCCTGCGCGGGTTATTCGCAGAACGTAGAACGTAGATGGTCATTCAGTGCGATTCTCTCCACGAACTAATCACTTTATTATTGTAATGCGGATGTTATTCACGTTGGAAACATTGGTGAACAAGAAGCGCCGCAGGACACAAGTGGATGTGGCACAGTGTGCAATGGAAGCTTTACACGAGCTTTTGTTGGCAGAACTTTGACTTTGCACTGGCACAATTGCCACTAGTAGATAATGGATATTTCTAAAATTCATACTTCTTTATGATCGATTACTTGTATATTATGGTGTAGAAAACAACTAATTTGTTGAGCATATATAAATGGAGTTGTCGATTGTCTTTTTTTTAACTCTGTTTATTTAGCAATCAGAAATACATAAAGATTCCTATGAGCTACATTGACAATATTTGAGAGCGATGTCTAAGAAGAACTCCAATGAGATCTTTTTAGTTTAACAATTAATATGATATTATATTAGAGTAATCTAAGACTAAGTCTAAATGTCAGTGCCGTTTCAATCTCCTTATGCCAAAAGGTTGAGTAATGCCAACTATTGATGAGTTCGAATGTGAATCCAGTTTGCGTTTGTATTTTTCCTTTACTTCTTCGAACGTTAATTGCACCATTTTCATGTTAAGGTCGCTATGAATGGTTTCATTTGTCACGTACCACGGAGAATTAAGTATTGTACATAGAATATTTGACGGTGTTCTCTGAATTATAGCTATATTCGATTTGTAAGCACAGCCCCAGAGCTCAATTCCGTAGGTCCAGATTGGTTTGATGATTGTTTTATATAGCAGCAATTTATTTTCAACGGAGAGCTCAAGCTTTCACGCATTAGGCAATTAAATTTTTTCATTTTGAACATTATTCTATGGTCTTTGAAAAAAGTTTCTGAATATGAATAAAATCAAGATGTTTAGCTTAGGTTTCAGATCCCAGTTGTTCATTTTACGAATAGACTATTTTTTTGTATAACCAAGGATTTTGTATAACCATTTACGCATCCCAAACTAGGTTTTTTGCCTCGGTATGTCGGGCTCAACACGCCAGAGTATATAATCCTCTAAAATCTCCGTTGATTCTTATATTGTAGATCCGATTCATTTTCTATTAGCCTAATCTTTTCTTTTGTTGAATAGCCAAGGAAATCCATTCACGCATCCCAAACTAGGTTCTTTATCTGGATATGTCGGTTTCACATTGCTTGAATATAAAACCATCCAAAACCTCCATGTATCTTTTAAAGATTGTTGATGACAGATACAATTATTTTAGAACTATTATTCTTTTATTGCTTGAATCGTAAAACTAAATTAGCATCCACGAGTGCATATTTAATGGGTAATTTTGAACATAAAGCTGGAAAGTCTGGCATTTATTACAATATAATTTTATTTTAAATGCATATTTATTGCATCTAAAAATAAATTATTTGTGGGTCAGATGGATGTCACGGGAACTACGGAACTATTTTAGTCACTGGAGTAAAATAAGTGAAGATATGTTTTTGGTATAATATTACATACTTCCAAACTTCATAATTAACCAAAAAATTATTTTTTTAATTTCCATAAATATCATGTCAAATGATTTATTACCACCTTTTACCTTCATCCTTTCCTTACTGTCCTTAATTCTACCATATCTCAGTATATAATTTTATAGAATTTTTCCATTATTTTCAATATTTTATAATATACAAACTAAGTTAGAAAAAAATCACTAGAGAGTAATAAATTAAACCAGACTATTACACAGGTAATATAATAAATAGGTAATATAAAAAATATTGCAGTATAACTTCGTGTTATTACAAAATATATTTTTTCATAAATCCGATTAGGTTAGATACAATCCGCCTCAGCCTATTTCACCACGTACGTTTCGATCAATTTGTGTACATCCGACTTAAGTGCACTTCAAATATTTTCGAAAGCTTTTAAAATCTATCAACGTTAACAGGGCCTATATGTATTTTGTCCGGGCAGTTCCCTCGAATAAAAATATTTATTCTGAATAAAGCTTTTTGTGTCATAGTCTAATTAAAGTTTCATGCAGCATCCAAGCTCTTGTTTGTATTACTCAGAGCGTTCCGGTTGTAATATTGCCGCTGTGTGCACAGGACGACGGCACGGGATGTACGAGTAGGTACATACCGAAAATATTTGATTGCTGCACTGCAAATGCGGGCGTCATAAATACTTAATTAGTAAATCTATCATAACATTTTTGTCATAGAAGATAAAAGAATCAGATATAAAAAAAATATTCATTTTCTAGGGTAGAGTCTGTCCTCCTTCATTTTCTGGATATGCACCACTTTCTCTATCATTATTAAGGTGACCATATTTTTTTGAATGGAATCCGGGATGGATAATAATGTGTGTGAGAGCGGAGGAGAGGGGCGTGCTAAAAATCTATGTGCACATTTTTGCGATTGAAATTTTCGAGTTAAAATATATTTAAAAAAATATTCTAATATGTAATTCTAATTGAAAATTAAAATTAACTCTTCTTTTATAATAATTTGTTCTTCTTATAAATTACCTTTAATTGGCATAGTCATTTTAATTAAAAAATAATCTAATAATATTTTCACATAAAACACATTAAATAAATACCTTTAAAAGAATGATAATAAAGAATAGAGTTAATAAATAATATTTAAATATAACAATAATTGTATATTGCTATTCTATGTAAAAAAAATTTCAGTGTAATATTTTTCTGGAAACTCATTAAAATGTTATTATCGTGGATCGAAATTTTACTATAACACCTACTTCTCATTTATTATTCAATATTTTGCTTGTATGACTAATTTAAAATCTGTTTTATACAAAGTTGACTCTCGAATATATTATGTATATCTGTTTAATATATTTTTGCTAGTATTTTTTAACGATGCTGATTGGAATATTTCACTCGATGATGCATCTAATACAGCTCAACATTTAATCACAGAAGCTAAGTCTGCTATTTTATAACTAGATGTAACAAAATCACATTTTTGTTTAGATTTTTATTAATAATGAGAAATATAATAAAGAGTACATGTAGTGCTTTAGATATTGTGATAGAATTTATATATTTTGATTAATTAATAAAAGGAGCTCTCAAGCAATATGATGTATATGAAATAATTAATTTATAGCTGGGCATAATAATTGATAACCAATAAATATTGATAACCAAAATTGCGCTCACATAAAAAACTATTTGGTCAGGATTATTTGTACTATATACTATTATTTGTACTATTACGTTTAACATCAATCATTTTAAATCATTATTTTTACATTTAATTTACATTTACTTTTAATTTAACATACATTTAATCACTAGAATATAGTATATAATTTTATAATATTTTATGAGTCAGATATATATATATATATATATATATATATGTATATATGTATATATATGTATATAAGTTATGAGATAGCAGACAAAATATTCAGATAAAAATACACTTTCACATTCCCATGCGCCCAGGAATTTCTCCAAATTTTATGTTTCGTCTTAAAACAATTTGTCCAGAAATTATTTTCATAGTCATCTCTTATACATTCAAATAATTTCTGTTAAAGACTCATAAAAGTATCATTGTCATAGACATTCTAAACCTATTGTTTTTTTATTATCCTCAAAGTTCTGTTTGTCTCTATTTTAGAATCCATTTTACGAGCATCGTCTCGAAAACATGTCATGAACTCATTCAGAGGTTTTTCTGAAATAGCAACTTTGGGGAAGAGCTCAAGACCGTCATTAAAAGCAGCAGAAAAATAAATATCTCATTTATTCTAATCGGAATGATTAATGATGTAAATGACTCCAAACAATGAGTTGATTGAGGAATGGACAAGTGTATATTTTGTCATTTTTTTAGAGAGATTTAAATTAATTATTGAAGGGGATGATGAAGAGTATCATTTATCATAAAATTTTAAAGAATTGATGAAATGTGTATTTTGCTGCATTATACGGTAAATCTTGTAGCAGCAATTTATATTTATGCCAAAAAGTTTTGGTAGATATTTTAGTTGGTTAAATAATCATCTAGGTTTAGATAAATAAGTAACAATAATGAATTAATAAAAAATGTTAGATTAATAATATTTAAAACTAATTTATTCACTCAAATTGCTTACCAACTGGTGACAGCCCCATGCGTAGTTAGTATTGTTTTCACAGTTGGGCAAAATCTGAAACTATTCTATCATACTCTGATTTATTCTACAAGTTTCTACATAACAATGAAAAATCACAATAAATCACATTATTATATAAGTCCTGCATTTATTATGCGAATAATAGAGAAGATTCGGTTATAGAACATCTCCTCCATTGTGCCGGAGTGTTCGTTTGCATATGAAGCAACTTCAGTCAAACGCTCGTCTTGGCACGCATGTAATTTATGATATAACGAATATATCACAGAACTTAGATGTAAATTGGCTGATATAATGGAAATTCGATTAATTTTGAAGTTGAATTATTCTATACTGATCTAACTATTTTTTGGATAATAAGCCTTTGAGTTATTCTTTATTTTGAAGTCGTAAAATATCTATTGTCTTACAAATTGTTTCTATATCTTTTCTTTCATCCTCGAAGTTACTTTTATGTTTTGATTCAATTTTAAAATGTCTTACTGGATTTCATTGAATTGTTTTATAAAAATATTGTTTAGGTGTTGGGCAAATGATTTCGATCATTCTTGTTACCTTTGGTTTATATGTAATCTTTTTGTATCCTTAGATAAGGATTCTTGAATTTTCGATTTATACTTTTGAATTGCAATTTTGTTTTTAAGGACGTTTTATGATAGAACTAACAATTAGTTTATTTCTACATTTATTTTATATATAAGCATGAAAGCATAACGTGAAAATGAATAGACATGTATTATAAGGGATGCGTGAGCTTAAACTATAAGCTCTTTTTAAGTCTCTATTTTTTATTGAATGAATTAGGTTTCGGTAAAATTGTATAAATTTTGCTGTTAATTTATTTATTTATATTTATATTTTTACAATACAATTATACAATTAAAAATATTAATGGTACATAACTTAAATTAATAATAAATAATACATACTATATTAAATAAAATATAATTTAAAAAAACAAATGTTTACTAATAACCTTATTCTAAGTTATGCCTTTTATATAAAATAAAAAAAAATAAAAAAAACACAGAATTTTTACTCAAAAGTTATAACTCAAATACTTCAATGTTATTGAATAGTATGTTATTTAATACTTTAATACAAAGTATTTAGTAGCATACTACATTTTTGTATATTGGTAATATTTTAGTAATATTTTTTAGTATCATATAATACAATTAAAGGTAATATTGGAAATTTTATTGAATCAAATCTTATTTTATCGACCCAGTTATCAATTCTTCAATTTTATCAAATATATATATCAGATTTATTTTCTTAGCTATGATTTAAATAGGTTTAAGGTTATGATTTTTAAATCATAGTTATGAAAGATAAGATCTTATATACGATATCTGAATAATATTTTATTTTCTAATATTGTTTTTGTTTTTAAATATTTTTTATTCTTTACAGGTAAGCACCAAGAGAAGCCAAACTTTCCTAACTTTACTAACTCCCATCATGGTCAATGAAAGCTAATATCGTAAGTTTTTATGTCACATATTATAATTAGATTATATTAATAATAAATATCCCAACTCATTTTTTGTAACTCTTTTACATTTGCCAATGAATAAAAAAATGATTAAAGTCATTTATTCACATTTCTTTTGAATTGGATAATCGATCCTAATTTTATTCATTTTGTTAGACACGAATTTTACCGATTATTTCATTAATATATTACTCTAAATTCTTAATTATGCTTCAATAATATTAATTCTAAGAGTGCAAACTTGCAGTAAACATATACAAATTTGTTCACCTTTAGGATCATAGATATTTAGATTTATTTGAAGAAGTTATTTTTTACTTTGGGTAAATTGAGAGATCTTGGTTCAAAACTTCAAATTCACTTTTAAATTTAAAATATGACATAAGCCAAATAGCTCATAGAATTTGTCATGTATTCTGATTGCTATTGCAACTAAAATTAAAAAAAAAAAAAAAAAAAAAAAAAAAAAAAAAATTGGCGGTTGAATATTCTAACAATAAGTGAATATTATCTCACTTTACGATTGAAAGAAAGATAAGAGATGAATCTTGTCCAAGAATAGGTCTCATGAATTCGATTATAAGGTTTGATGGATAACACTTTCGAATAATTAAAAAATTATTAAAATCATTTATTTGCATTACTTTTGAATTAGTTAATCGATCCTAATTTTATTCATTTCGCTATACACGAATTTTACCGATTTATTTTATTAATTTATTACTCAAAATTGTTAATTGTGCTTGAATAATATTAATTCTAAGAGTGCAAACTTGCAGTAAACATATACAAATTTGTTCACCTTTAGGACCATAGATATTTAGATTTATTTGAAGAAGTTATTTTTTACTTTGGGTAAATTGAGAGATCTTGGTTCAAAACTTCAAATTCACTTTTAAATTTAAAATATGACATAAGCCAAATAGCTCATAGAATTTGTCATGTATTCTGATTGCTATTGCAACTAAAATTTAAAAAAAAAAAAAAAAAAAAAAAAGAAAAAAAATTGGCGGTCTGAATATTCTAACAATAAGTGAATAATTATCTCACTTTACGATTGAAAGAAAGATAAGAGATGAATCTTGTCCAAGAATAGGTCTCATGAATTCGATTATAAGGTTTGATGGATATATGAATTTTAAATTTTACTCTATATTTTATTCCAAAATATACCATACCCTATCCAAAAAAGTTGAAATTGATCTCTATTGTGTTGTTTTCTGTAACTTCCATCTTCCATCTTATATACTAACTCCTCGTGGAGCATTCTGTACATGAATCACTGTGGTACATATTCTCAAATCAGGAATTCGAAAAGTTGCGTCACGTAGAGATATACTAGCGAGAGGACTTGTCTCAACAAATATTCGTTGATCTCCTTGTTTCACCCCTTCTCGGAAGCACATAAATCTGTCGAGAATAAAACAAAATACGAGTGCAAGGATAATGCCAGATTTAGAGAAAAACACAACGACATCGAATTGAGCGAGATCTGCGGAATGTTGAGAATATTGTGCTTTAATTTAAATTGCTAACAATTTTGGTAATACATTTGATTGAAATTTTGTCTGTTGGTATGCTGGTAATATTTTGTTATGAAATAATGTCTTTACGGATACACATATGTGTTAGAGATCGGTGGCAACTTATGGAATAAACATCTATATCTAAGTATTACTAGAAACTATGCAGTAGAAAAGCAATATCACAATATTGCTTCAATTCTTCTCATATTTATTAATTTCCGAAAAATGTTATGATCTCGCTAAAAAAATCTGATATTTCAATGAAAAAGTGTGTATCAGAGCCAAAATTTGACCTTTCGTCAACTTTTTTTGAAAATGGCTTCCCTGATTTCATTTTTTTTTAAACTCTGTTTTATTCAGCAATCAGAAATACATAAGGATTCCTATGAGCTAAATTGACAATTTTGAGAACGATGTCTAAGAACTCCAGTGAGATCTTCTTAGTTCAACAATTGATAAGATAATGTGTATATTGAAGCTAATCTAAGACTAAATCTAAAGGCCATTGACGTTTCAAAAATTTAAGAGCAATTTGATGAAACCCGATATACGCTCTTTTTGATAAGTTTTGGGAGACAATCCTCCAAGCTGATTGTTTAGAATTAACAGAAAAGCAAAATGTTTCCTCCATGATTGCGACAAAAATCATGAAACAAATTTGAGATATTGTTTCTTCTATTTCAAAGATATCAATTGGTGATAGTATTGTTCAGTTTTTTCTATTGATTCTTGCTAATTAATTCTAGGTTTTACAATGTTGAGATAACTTTTTATGATGATTGAGATTGTGATGATTATATTAGATTAGTTATAATAATTTATTGAAGTTTGGAACAATGGACGTTTCAAAATTTCTTAATTCTAGTTTTGATCTATACTAACTGTAAGATGGTCTGATATTTGCTCCACTGTTTACAATAGTAAATAGTTTTCCGAAATACGTTCACTTTTTTATCTGTTAAATTGAAACAATTTATGGCTGAGATTGTAATTCAACTCAATGTGAACTCAATTCAAAATATGTAGGTATATAAACTGGAGAGCAAAAAAATATAATAAATCAATAAATTGAGAAATGAAACGGTACTTTTTCATATTAGTGAGTTAAAAAAGTCATGTATCAATATTATTATATTTTTAGTATATTATATTATTATATTATTGTCTGTGATCTTTCATCAATTATCCATTATTTTTGTTTAGTGTATTTTAATTAATATTATTATGTGTCTGTCACCATTTATCAATAATCCATTATTTTTCAATGTGTATTGTTTCATCAAATTGAGCTGTAAATTCTGCAATTTCGTGTTATTTTCAATTTTGTATCATTTGTTATTGAAACATGAGCGTTTGTGTTAAAAAACACTAAACCTTGCTATTATTTACGTTTCATTAAATTCATTTTAATGGGTGGCTTTTGCTCGTTATATTATTTTATATGGAGACCATCAGACTGACTGTGTTTAATTAAATATTGTACTGAAATAGAATAAATAGTATAAATATATATATATATAATATATATATATATAATCATCTTATTAAATTTTGAATATTTTAATTTGATGTCTCTATATATACTATACTACCCAAATTTCTCTTATAGCTGATTTCTTCATTCTTCTTTTTCTTTTGTTTTCTTCTAACCATGTTTCTTCTTCTAATTCTATTCTTCCTCAAATCAACAATTCAAATTCTACTTAACTCGGAGCATTAGTCACTTCCTCATTTTTCTCTCTTCTAACTTGTTTTATCTTCTTATTCTATTCTCTCTCTTCTAACTTGTTTTATCTTCTTATTCTATTCTCTCTCTTATAACTTGTTTTATCTTCTTATTCTATTCTCTCTCTTCTAACTTGTTTTATCTTCTTAATCTATTCCCTCTCTTCTAACTTGTTTTATCTTCTTATTCTATTCAACCTTCCTTTAGTTCTTTCTTCTTCTCTTTATCTTCGAGTGTTTTAACCGTTTTTCTTCTTACTCAACTATTCGAATTCTGTAATTTTAGTTTCAACAATACAAATTTTATGTCAATGCTAGGACTCGAATGGAGTATCCCTAGTAGAGCTTGCTACTGCCTGAGCTATGCCTGCCACATATATTCATTGACCCTTACTTATATCGTAAGATCTTATGAGATTTGAAATACATTTTTTCAATGATATATTTTCACTAAAAATAAAATATGTATGTTGAAAAGAAATTTTTTAATTTTGATTAAATCGATGACTCATCCCTAAATTAACTGTAATTTTCTACTTGACTGAAGCAATTTCGGAATGCATTCAGTTATTGTCAACTATAAATAACGTATTTCAAGCGCGTCGCAGATTCTCCTTTATTTTTCTTCGACTGTGAATTGTATTGCGCGCACTTCTCACAAATAACTCTCGGGGAAGGCACGTAAAAAGTCACGAAGTTAAAAGCACTACTACCTACATATTCAATAAACGGATGCAATTTCTAACAAATTCGGTTTTGGACATTCTTTCGATTTTACCTATTCAGCGGATGTACTGTAATTTTCAGCCCAACATTATAGAAAACAATACCTTTGTCGCAAATTCCACATTTGCTTAAGAAATCTAATTATCATGTTTAATCTTATAAAGTGATTTTATAAGTATGATTTTTTTATCTTATTTTATATATTTCCTTTCAATCATTCTTTTCGTGGATCTAGAACGTAATTTTAGTGTAACGTTTGACCAAACGTTTGGATGTAGCAATGGTTCCCAAAGGAATCAGTAAATTACGCCCCTATTCCCTGAAAGGGATTTCAATCTGAGACGAATTGCTCATAGGTGATTTGGCTTACTGTTTTATGGCTGTAGTAAAATAGTGATTTTTATAATATATATATATATATATATATATATATATATATAAGATGAAATAGAAAAAAATTAACTAGGTCGGCAAACAAATATCTAAATATAACATACAAAATATGAGATTAGAAAAATTATATTTTAATATATTTTAAATACTAGGTATTAAAAATAATATGTATGAATATTTAAAAGAAATTAATTTGTTTTGATATTTAAAATACAACTGTAGTAGTAGCTGTTTTTCGACCATTTTATAAAGATTTTTGGGACCATTTCTTCTGCTTTACAATCAAAAATGAAAGATTATTCAACAATTTTTAATGTCAGCTATCCTATTTAAAAATTATCTTGTAAATTGTAAATAAGAAAAAGTAATAGATATTTAGTGGTTTATTTATAAGTTTATTATGCTTCTTCAAATATTTGGAGTGGAATTATTTAGATCTTTTTAAGTGGAATTGTTTATCGTCATCATATTGGACCTGGAATGTCTGTTTTTTGCACAGTTCCAGCATTTATTGAAATCAAGCCTATAAGATGTCCAAAAACTATTCTAGTCGTCTTATTATTATTGTTAACTTCCGTAGGGTAGTTATAGTAATGGGTCATTGTTTTTTCAGAAGACATCGCCACGTTTGTTCTAAACCTATTTGGTGAATTTATTTTTGCTATTTTTGTAATACTGATATTTTTTCATCGGGGAAAGACTATTTTGACTTTGAAACATGTTGTTTTCTATATATGCAAGTAAAAACTATACCGAGGTGGTATAGAACCTGATGCTTCTAATTGTAATTTAATAGCTCTAATCACTAATCCTCAGTGAGCTCTCTAAAAATATTTTTACACAAATTAATAATTGAGTGTCAGTAAAATTGTAGTTGGTTTGAATTATTGTTGGAACAATTTTTCAACATTTCACCCATTTCTCTTGTTTTGTTGTTTTTCCTGGTAACTAAGTAAAACGTACTGGTGGTCAAATAGAAACTATTGCAATAGCCATAGAGCAGTATATAACCATCCCGCAAGTTTTTCCATTGAGCTGTTGAACTCGGCTAACTCACTTTGTACCACTCAGAGGCGAATAAACATTGTTGGCTCCGAGTTACTAGTTGCTGCATAATGCACATACTAGGGCGGTCGTTCTCTCTGAACTTCTATGAACTTGGGCTCGTTACACGCCCGGCCGGCTTGAAATATATGACAGGTCGGACAACTTGGCCTTAAAGGGAATTATTACAGCATTATATCTTTTGTTGTTTACATGCAGTCAGTCACTTTTGTAGTTTTACTTACTTCCTGTCGCATTTGATTTAAACAGAATACATTTTTGTAGTTGTTAAATAGCGATCAAAGTTCTATGAGGTGCTGTGATGTGATTTTTTGAACTATTGTTATTAGAAGGCAACCCAGTATTTGAGTATTTTTGATCTGATGTGATTATTATTATTATATATTGTGCTAATGATGCCAACTGATGTGACATATGTACATATATATTACAGCAACGCTTCATTATGTTAACTTCGCTGGATGTCTATCAAGATCTATTATGTTAAGTAAAAATCTGATATTACTACTGCTTGATTGAGCGTGTAGATGTCGGAATCAGAGGTTGCTAGATCCAGTTCTTAGGGGGCGTTCATTAACCACGTGTGGCTTAAAGCAGGTTTGACAAAAAATTATGAAATATTACATTAAAGGAAGGGGGTCTTATAAGAAATCACGTATATTCATTTTCTACCACAATTTAAAAAAAAATCCATCTTTTTTCAATTTAAGATTTTACTATGTTACTATTTTTTCTTACGTGAAATATAATAAATAATGATAATAGGATAATAAAAGTTTACGTGATGTGTAGTTGGGGAGGAGGGTGATTTTAAATATTTTTATGTATCACCAAGGGGGACGATGGGGGGTATCCAAAAATCTTTTGAAATCGGATCACTTTGATGATCTTTTGAAAAATCTTTTGATTAAGTGACATCTCTTTACTTAAAGAGTACTGCTAGTTCAAAACTTTGCTTATTTACTGCAAAACCAGTGGTTTCATTTGACTCAAAAATGGTATTCATTCTTGTAGTCTTTACTCAAAATAGTATGCAAATTTGTTGACTGTCTGTTTATGACTAAAACTCAAAAGTTGCATGTTTATTTATGCTTCTCTAAAAATTATTCTGAAAAAATTTAGTCATTTTCTTCTATTATCCAAAACTTTGGACATATAAAATCTATAGAAAGAGATTTGTATAAATTGTGAATATGTTTCATTCGATTCATTATTATTAATTCAGGTATGCAATAGCAAAATCTATTATCATACTACCAAAAATAACCTAACATAGCTTAGGTAAGCAAGATTCTCATTATGGGAACGTACATGCAGCTATAATGAAAACATAATACACATAATTATAACATTACATCGTGAAGAAAATAACACTTGATTGTGATTTTAGAATATACGTAAGCATTTGGTTATATCTTTTAGCAAATTAACTATTTGCTTTTTGTGTTATTACAGATAACATAAGAATTCACATTTGTCAAATGACAAAGAATTAATTGTCTTAGTCGATATTAAATTTAAAAACATGATTTTGCTGGGTGTGCGGCATATATTTTTCAATGTAGTATTTGCCGCTGAACAACTATATTTTTTTTTTTTTATTATTTTATTTTCAATAGCAACCAGAATACAGGACAATTCTATGAGCTATTTGGCTTATTCACTCACACACATACACACACTTTCAAGCAAACATAAAAATTAATGTGATGATAATTATATTGATAGTTAGAGAATCACTTTAATAAGTGATTCAACAATTCTGTTCATATAAAGTTATGGTAGTTCTAAAGGTCCTCAATATTATCTTTGGGCAGCTTTTTCTTCAGTCTTCTTGACATTGAAATTCTTGAACCGGAATCTAAACTCATTTTTTTTGGGTTAAATGGCAAAAAAATAAAAAACCGACAAAATCTCCAATCAAGTGGACCTATTATATATGTATTATTACCTTTTTTGATACTTCTCAAATATACCATTGCATCTTATTATTTTATTCAACTATGATTTTGACTTTAGGAAATTATATTCGTGTAAATCGCATTATAACCCTGAAAAATCGATAAGCTGTTGATCGCATGTATCAACCTGTGCTATCTGTCCGTAAAATCAATCTAGTTTAAAGTTTATTAATTAAGATCCGTCTCAGCGCGAATTTTCTCCAACCATAGTGTGTGTTAGTATATAATTGTGAATCGGTAAGCACGAACTGTAGCCGTTACACCTGCTTTTGCCTGCGTGAGACCATTCCGTCTTCCACCTAGTAATCAATTTAATTGCTTCGAGGGTAGTGCTTCTGATATCGAACAGATCTCAATTGATTTTCTGTTTTGGGTAGGGAACCCGTAATGAACTTTAACATTGCTAGACAAAAGACGTGATTCCTGAACCATGATATTGTAAGCCACCGACACTGTGTCTATCTTTGACTGATCATTATTGTAATGATGGGACCGATTTTAATTGAACAACGACGAATCAGTATTGTTCTCTTTTGTTTGGTATCAGTTGTTAGTTTAATTAGATTTTCAATTAAATGAGGAGATTTGAGCAAAGAGAAACAACGTGGAATAAAGAGGTTGTCTGCTTATTTTACTTTGAAGATTTTTAACCTTCGAAGCATAATAAGTAGCCATTCAAACTGCAAAGTTTTGCAGTTTGGTAACAGACAATTTTCATAGGTTGTCAATGAATAATTACATATACTAGATGACCCGGCAGACGTTGTCCTGTACCCACGTCTAACATTCAAAAGTTTCAATTTTTTTAATATCCTATCCTTTTCGTTTTAATATCCTATTTGATGTCTTGCCTTTGTGATGTATGTATGGTCTTAACATAAGCAGTATGAGAAATTCAGAAAAAAATAATATAGTATCTGCGGTAAAAGAATAATATCACACTTGTTTTTTTCACACAACCTAGTTGTTTCAATAATTTACTCTATAATTTTCATAATCTCGTACGATATATTAGTAGCTTTTTGGAAATTTTAATTTGAAAGGTACATTTTTTTACTAATAATTTAATAAACATTATTGTTTATGTTCATATCTTCAATCTAAGTTCAACTTACTAAATATTCCATATCCAATGCCAAACAAATGAATTTTTGACACTCGTAACAAAATTCTAAATCAAAGTTTTTTTATAAGTAGAAATATTTTTTTGTATTGTTAAATAATTTAGTAAAGTAAACCAAAATGCAACATTCACAAGTTTAAAAAAATAATAAACGGAATTACATCATTTTATCTGCCAAACATATGCCGTTGACTCTATCTTATATTATTTTAATTTCTGGCGCATCTCACCTGCTGCTCGGCAATAATAAAGTAGACATTACATTTTTCTTGTTATTATATTCTAATATTATCTAGACTCATAATTTCAGATAAATTCAAAATTCATGTGAATTGACATTTCTAGTAGATGACAGTTCAAATGTTTTTAATGTCAAACAATGATAAAGGATCTTTGTAATTTTTGCCATTTATACTATGGCTACTATATTACTATAGTTTTATTATTGTTCATTAAATCTTAAAAATTTTCTTTGACAAACTCTAAAAAGAATTAACAAAATTCCAATAACCGTTTAGAAAAAGGATCAAATCATACACCCGTACAGAAGAATTTTTTGTAGATAAGAATATATATATGACTGATTCATTTTTTTTTGTTTATCCTGACGGCATTCACTCTGTCCTGAGGGTAATCCACTCTGTCCTGAGGGTAGTTCCAAAACAACGGCAGTAAATCATATTTGGGATAAACAATCAATTAATATCAGACTAGTTGCCAATATCTTTTAATTACTTTTTTACCAAAATCCCCATCAAAATGTTAAAAATAAATGATGTGACAGAGATTCAAAATGAATCTAGGCATTAGAGAATCCTCCCTAAATCCATGGAGTATCAGCTCAAAGCCACATAGAATCGTTCTATATTGTTATGGACTATTTATAAAATCATAATGAAACAAAATGATTAACTTTCATATAATTGTGTCAATCGTAAATCCCAAATTACAACAAATATTAAATCTTCCAATGGCAAAACTAACCGGCGCTAAAATATTATCTAACCTCTTCTCCTATTTCCGCTGATCCGAAACCGTAGGTGAGAGAGCAATGAGCTTTCAAGCGAAATGCACGGACTTACAAAAATAGAGTTTTGTAATAAATTGTCTGCACTATTCGGGGCATTCATCACTGACAAAACTTAACGCAAAGAAAGCAACTCATGATGCAGAACAATGTAAAATATGCACAACGGAGCGGCGGCGGCAAAATAACCGCGCACCTTGGGCCGATGACACACGAAACCGAAAAATGTAAAGAATAATAGATTTATATATAATAATTGAATATATCTATATATATATATATATATATATATATATCAACATATATAAATAAATCATGATATATATTTAGATATTCTATAAAGAAGTGACACTACCTTGTTATCACAAGATAATCGGTATCTAGCCGATACTCCAGACAATTGATAAAAGTTGATGATATGATTAAAAATTAAGTTTTTTATTGAAAATAGACTATTTCGATACTGAAAATAACAGTAAAACAATTTTTACTCTAAACCGAATCATTCAAATCGGTTGGGCGGTACTCCCGAAAACTTCGAAAAAAAATGTATGTATCCTCATTTACATACATACACCCATGCTTTCTAAGGTATGCCAAAATATTCAGAAACTTCTGAAACGTGAAAATATGCAAAAAAATCACTTTCGATTTTTGGACGATTACAATAACACCCTACGGGAAGTTAAATATTAATACAAGGCTTTGCAATGTATTTTTTAAAAATGCTGTTAACTTATACTTTCAAATATTAAACGTTATGTATGCTTCTATTTTTCATGTTAGTTTTTGGAAGTTTTTGTTTATTCTCTTTTATTGAATTTGTGAGTTAGCGTCTATTGACAAATATGAACAATTTAAGCTGTGATTAATTTTCTATTGGCTAAAGCAAAATATAGAATTATTTTCCAATTTTACGGTTGTATTGATTTGTGAACAGTGGGTTATCATCCGGTAAATTGACAATGTGTACCTACGGCCTTACACCTGTCTTTTAGTGTCTGTGCAGAGTATATGAAAGTAAAGGCGTACACCTAAATTGAACATGCATATAATATTTATGAAGAAGTATATTCTACAGTCGTTCGTGGTAGAAGATTGTATATTCCGAGTATGGCATATTGTGTACATATCTCTATCTACTAAAAATTTGAGACGTACCATAATTTTTAAGGTATAAATATTTGATTCATTCAGCAACTGCCTACCAACAAATGGTGGGTAATTTTATTTTATTGTAATTTGGTTGAATTTTTAGTAATGTGGCGAACACCAAAATATTTCATTTACATTGGCGAACACCATATATTTTATTTACCTCATTGCTATATATTCACAAATCAAGTACACATCTTGAAACAAAATATGAATTTACATTACTAGTCGAGCGCAAAATATGTGTATAAAGATACAAGGAAACTGTGACGTCACTTGCTGAACGAGCGTTGCCGACAATCGTGGAACACTCCCAATTGATTAAATGTCATTAAATGTCACGTGCTCCGCCTTGAATTAAAGCTTGTGCTAGAAATTGTTGAATTGTGATGAAGAAAAAATTATACTCATTTTAAAATGAAAAACGTATGAGGGAAAGCAGTCCATGTAGGTAAGGTCTATAATTTACACTGGATTACTCTTTGACACCGCAGAATGTTTATGAAAAAGACTATGGAATATGTAATAGTCGATTAGCGTGTTTTAAAAAAATATATACCAGTGATTACAATATATGTTTCATAAAAATATTATTAATTCTTTTCATATTTTATTTTGTGAGTTGTTATCTTTTTGACGCTCACCCTAGTGCATTCCTTTGTTCAAAATAGAGAATTGAATCACTTATTGGAATAGATTTTCATCTTACTATGAATATGTATGTACCTAAAAGTGTACTCTAAATTTGCTTGTAATATCTACACAAAGTTTGTGTGTGCAATACCTCAGATAGTTTCGGTACTCAACTACTTCCAGTTTGTGCAACTTGTTGTTTAATTACTGCTAATATTCGTAGAGTTATCTATGCGAACTGCATACAACGTCTGCTTTTTACGTCAAACTAGAAGTCTGAGTTCGCTTGAATAGTTTCAGAATTGCACGTAATAGTACTGTCATAAATTATTAATTTTGGAACAAAAAATATGTTGGAGGGATTAGTTACCTGAGATGTCCTAGGATGGCGTTGGTCTACTCTTGCTAAGTTACTTTGCTCTTTGTATTTATTATATTGTACTATTTTAGCCTATGGTCTTACTACGTGATTTCATATATACAAACTTTTTCTTTTTCAAACTGCCACCTTGAATCATTCAAAAATGCAAAAGATTTAAGACACCGTAATCTGTAATTCCACGTTTCTGTTTTTATTAAAATATCGTGCACAGAACTACGAGGAAAGTAATATGACAGTCTCTTGGTAATGTCGCTTGTACAAATGCTACTCATTTTTAAGATAATATCGTAATAAGAATATTCTAGGGAATGTTATAACAAAAATATAAATGTGTAGCATTTGTCATTTTGAGTGAAGATTACCAATGTATTCATAAATGTACTCTCTATCTTTATGACGCCTGCTGGCTATGCTTCTGTTTATTAAAAATGGTCGAAGCTGGAACAGATTTTGTGGAGAAAATATAGAGAATATGAACTTAAAAATTAGTGATGTGCCGACTCGAAAATTTCCTGATTCGAGTGATTCGAATCAGAAAAAAACCTGATTCGAATCATGATTCGAATCAATTCGAATCAAGTTCATATATGAACAATTATAATTTAAGAGAAGAAATAATATCATTTTAATAATTTTATAAGTGAAATAATTAATTTAGCAAGCAATTAATTCCAAAAAGTGCAGAGATGAATACATTTATACTATATATATAATAATAAACTAGCTACAAATATAACTAATATTTCAAGTGAATTTACAGTAAAATATAACCAAACACTTCTCTATCACTAAAGCATATAAAACAATATTCTTAATCTTACGTTGAACGAATGCATGTGTATATTATTGATTGTTTAGATCTAATCTAAACAGGGAGCTGAATCTAACGTCTTACGAATGACTTAAAATTCAATCCACTACTGTAAAGATTGATATTATTTCATTTGTTTGAATTTGCCATTACTTGCATAATTAAAATATAATAATTTTGTATGTGTATAAAACTCGTTGTGTAGTTTATTTTGATAATAATTAAAATCTAAATCGCGTATTTATTATCTAAATGAGTTTTTGATATTTCATGAACAAATTTGCTCTCAGCGCTTAGTCAAAAATAAACAAACACTCAAGACCCATACGCACTGCATCTCCATAAGTCGATACGCTAAACACGGACACATGTTTCGAACTCAAGTCGGTATGATTCAGTTTGAGTATGAACTCGGATAAATTCATACCGACTTGAAGTCGGGATAAGTCGGTTTGAGTCATAGGAACTCGAATTAATTCATAACGACTTGAAGTCGGGATAAGTCGGTTTGAGTCATAGGAACTCGAATCAATTCATATCGACTTCAATGCGGTTAAAGTCATATAAATTGGAGTCGGGTGATACATTTAAGCGTATTAAAGGCGGGTGACTCGCATGATTTAATTCAAGATTTATTTTTTATATTTATTATTATTATTTTTTATATTTATCATTATTATTATTTATATTATTATAATATTGAATTAAATTAAAACATTTTTTTTATATTTATGAAAATTTGTGTTCACACATGTTTTATCACAGTAAATATTTCGCGGCTTGATACGAGTTGATTCGAATCAAGTAAAATCTGATTCGAATCAAGTCGTTAAAGGCTTGATTCGAATGATTCGAATCACTTGATTCGACTTGGCACATCACAAAAATTAATAATAAAAATATATAACTCGATTTTTAATTGTTTAATCAAATATGGCAACAAATTTCGATGGTTTCTGTAAAACTTTCTATGCAATTCGTAAATTTTCTGTATAATCTATTATTAGTATTTATTACATTTAATGGATATTAACTAGAATAAAAATATTTATTTCTAAACGGTACCTACAGCATTTAGTAATTTTAAATCTTGTTTAAAATACAGAAAAATCTAATAAAAATTATTGCGCCTAAAAAATTTCAATATCAACAATTGTCTCCACTCACTATACATATGCTTATTCAATTGTTGTAATTTTTGTAATTACAAGATCTTTTTTACAAATTTCTAATAACAGTTCATAGTATAAACTTCATTTTTCATAAAATGTTTCCTTGACATAGATTCAATAATATACATATTTATTTATGCATTTTCCAATGAATTTCTATTATTTCATATATGTTACAAACTCGTAATTCACACAAATATTTTGATAAAACAAATGCGTTTAATAGAATTATATTCTGGAATAGTTCATTTATGGAATTCATTTTAATACTGTAATTTATTGCTAAATGTGATAATGCTTTACAGTATTTATATGAAAGTAACTCATGTAATGCGATTTGTTCCAGCGTCAGTACTTTTCATAATTTTGTAATTGATATAATTACATAAACTTTGTCGATACTCTTGTTTTTAAGAGTATTTTATCAGCTGAGTTAAACAATAAACACCAACTAGATTCAGGAAAAATAGTGTGAGAGATTTTTCATTGCCATTTCAAACCGCAGTGCCCGAAAATGAGATATTTTTAATTGAAAACATATTTTTGATCTATCTTTGCAAGTGAAAAAGTACGTCGCCTCTGCACGATGTTAGTTTGTCCAGAGCACGATTTAAACTTACGACCCCATTCACACAAGTTCGTGAGTTTAACCTTTACACCATGGAACACCCTCATAATTGCATATATACAATTATTTTCTTTATTACCAAAAATATAAAAGTTACCCCTCCATGTGGTTCTGATATCGCAGAAACCATGAATGCAAAATAATTTAATTCAATTCTTCCGCCGAAATTTGGGCATAACCCATCTGAAATTCCTCTACCCAAGGAAGGCTATAAAAGCAACGTCTGAATAATTATTTTGTGATCTCGACGGTTTTGAACGAGATCAATAATATCGACTATAAAGTAGCTTTATGGGCCATTTCTCATATTTTATTTCCTTCATTTTCGTATTTTCGTTCCTCCGTTGGGATTATTTTATGTATTTTGAGCGACTATAAAAACGGATGTGCAAAGTGAAATGTAAAATATTCAAATTTGAACTGCATGTTTGTGACGTGATTTAATTGGGAGGGTGAAAATTAGGCTTTGAAAAATTTATGCATGATTTTTAGATCAAGAGTCAAAACTTTAGAATACAGCAGTATCCTAAAATGAAAGCCTATCTGGTCAAAATTGTACAAAAATCACATAATCATCCCATTGATGGCTTTGGCGCAATTGTGAACGTCCAGCTTTGTGTTCTCAGAAAACCGGGTTCAAATCCAATTTAATTTTCAATTATATAGATGATGATACGTTTCGCAGTTAAACTAATAACCCTTGTTAGTATTAATGCAATTAGATAAAATATATCATAACTATTCCAATAAGGACTACCACGGATTTTCTTATTACATAAAGAATAACTAGAAAATTGAAACAGAAACAAAATTTTAAAAAACTAAGCAATACGATGGCTAAAGATATTTATAACCTATGATATTACTCAATGAATATTATGATGCAAAATTATGTACGTGTTTCGAAAAAGAGGATCTTCCTAGGCAAAAATGAAAATACAAGAGAAGAGAACATATGACATATGAACAAAATTTACAAATACAAAAGAATTTATTTTATCAAATAGTTACTAATTTTGAAGAGTAAACTTGGATATTCACAATAATGATAGAAATCTTGTTTATTCTGAAATAATAACTTTGTATGATATGATATTATCAAAAAGTGAAAAGTATCATTTTCTTTATTAATGCTTTTTTTGTTCAATTTAATAAAGTAAAATGCTGAAAAACGTCTCTGAGATAACTGTAGCGATGTATTAGCATTACGGTAGTCTGCCCAAAGGCAGGTCCATGGTACGGAAACCACCGTAAGTCAATCATTTGCTTTCTTCTTCCTATTCCTTTCAGTTTTCCTATTTTAGCTTCGACGACCTTGTGCAGAAGGCACTCTTTTTGCAGAAGGGTCCTATCCAGTTTCCTTTTTTCAGAATTGTCTCTTCTGCCCCCAGTACCACATTTCAAAATTCAACAACATTATGAAGCTTTTTAAATATGGACAATATAAACAATGGTTTTCAATAATCTTAACTATCGATTGATAATCTGGAACATGATCAGTTAAAAATTAGCAGTGCGAACGTACCTAGGCGAGAATATATTCTTAACTACCTTACTGGAGAAAAAAACAAAAACTTAATTATCTATTCCGGGATAAAGCGATTTACTTTTCTCAATTCTCTAGAACACGTAGAGATTTCCCGGCGACTAATCCCGACACGACTATTTTCGAGCAACTTTTCCGGAGCAATCCTATAACACTCGGACCGAAGCAGCACGGTCGCTAAGATCTCGCCTAAACTCCTCTGCATTGCGTCCTATATCCCTCTTGTACACTTGTATCTTTGTTGTATGTTAATCAAAAGCGAACTTGTAACTTGTTTCTGGAAATATCAATGGTTCCCAAACAGTTTAATCGCACAGGAAGCTATACTTGAAAAACCGACACATAACCACTGACATTATTTTTTATTTACTGACATTTTCCTTAAAATTTATTACTTACTTATTTTAAATTACTAATAAATCTAGGTCAGCATTGATATTTAACACGTTAATTGCATCATTAATATTTTTATGTCGCTAATATTTTTTATACTCGTAGAAGCCTTGTCAGACTTATTTTGGTAGCTTACATACACGATTTGGTAGAAGACCACTTGTTGGGAAAAACTTTTAATATAAGGCCCTGCCAGTCATATATGTCTTTTTTCAGGAATTTTGGAAAAACAAAATGTTTCATATATTAATTAAATACTAATTACTTATTTAACTATTAATTGCTAATTTAATTACCAAGACCCATGGGGAAATTTTTCTTATATTATTGTGGCGATTAACGTGTAAATTTCAACTTTATTTTTGAAAATAATATGGATTTTTTTACCAAATTTTATGTTGTTGGTATCTGGATTTGCTAATAAATCCAGATTTAGCATTAACAATTAATTTATTTATAAGTGTAATATCAATCATTTATAAGTTTTTTACCCAACACGTTGTTGGCATTTTACCTTGAAGAAATTTGCATGGACTACTTGATATGTTTAAATAATAGATATATTTTGTAATTAGCACTTGGCATATTTTATGTCCTAATACGGGGTCGCTTTATTTAAAACTTATTTTTTTTATATTCAATTAACTTTTCGTAGACCTACAATATATATTTAAGGTTGTTAATTAAGACTAAAATCGTTAAAAAACAATAATTAGTTCCAAAGTGTCCAAGAATCCACTAATTTACCAACCAACTTATAAGAAGCATTTCCAATTGATATCTTTTGAGAATATCGGTAAAAGGTCAAATTTTGCTTATATTCATATGCACATACTCGTATATACATATTCTCATACTTTTTCCAGTTTTGCTGTGTAACAATAACAAATCAGATTTTTGGGCAAAAACATAAACTTTGGAGATTTATTTCTAATTAAGGAATGTACTAATACATAATTCAAATATTTACTCAATACTAAATAAAGACTGGTAATGCCCTAGGACAGGTCCATAAGTTGACTATAACTCTAACTCGATTAAGGGAAAAATATTGTGAGAGATTTCCCAATGCCAGTTCACACCGCAGTGTCCAAAGTGGGCTTATTTTCAATTGGAAACGTATTTTTGATCGATTCGAGTGCAAATGGATATCGTTGCTGTACGATGTCAGGTTGCTTGAGCGGGGACTTGAATTCACGACCATTATTTAAATTTATTTAAATGACACACAAAATCTAGTTATAATAGTTTGATTTTATTGCTGTTCAGATTTATTCTAATAAAGACAAAATTATTTTATTACTCTCTGTTGTTCCATTATTTGAGTTCATGGCAGAAAGCATAAATAAGCAATTACATAAACAAAAATTATGTGTACATTATTTAATTAATAACAGCAAGAAATGCACTTGCAGTGTACAGAGAAAGCTATTTAGCGTCATCGTAAAAAGCATTTTACTTAATTTATAGTAAGAAATAGTGGCAGGAAAACCAGAGTTTTTTATTCCTCTTACAATTTCCATTATCATTCCGTTTTAATCCTAGAAAATGCGTCAGCGCAAGTAAGCAAGCAAACAAAGGCAATATTGTCAGAGCCATTATTAAGATGGATAAATTGTTCTAGCAATGTTTTAAAACAGTCGTTATCAACTCTGGGTGAGTTTATCAAGTAATTAGTCATAATTCTTTGTTTTGCAACTTCTTCATTTCTTTTGTTCAGCGGATTCATATTGTTTTATCTCTGTTTGCCATCTGTACTGCTTTTCTGATTTAAACTTAATTTGATCTCCGGCGCAAAAGTTTCAGTGATAACTTTGCTATCGAAAAGTAATATCGCTTCGGAGGAAATCTACTTATTAAACAGTCATTAAATATATCGATTATACAGGTGAAAATACTATATATATATAGGGGGGAGCTAGGGGATTTTTGTAACGGGGGTAAGAAGTAACAGGCGTCTTAGAAAAAGATCTTAAACGATATTTAAATAATTTTAGCTTTGATTAAACTTGTAAACCGTACTGCATAATATTATCATAGCTACTAGTAAACAGAATTGTGCAGGTGCGTCATTTTTTACTGGTAATATCAAATTGTACTATCATGAAGAAGTATCGGTTTGCATTTTTATTATTAACTAGCTTTATTTTTCTCTATTTTTATTATTTCATATAACTTATTTTGTTTCAAATTTATAAATCTTTGATAATGTGTAACAATTTTTGTGATAGCTAAATTATTTAAATATTAATCTTGATTGATGTAATAAAATCACATCTGGGGTTAGTTGAAACAAATCCTTGAGAATAGTTGTACCATACAAGAATTGTATACAGATTCAAGTGAAAACTAGCGGCACCGTGCCTTAAGGCAAATTGCTGGAACTTCCCGTACCGAAACTAAATGTTCGAGGAATATTAAATGTTTTCAAATAGATTATAATAAATAAATACTGTAACATTGTCGAATATTTGTAAGAATTATATAAACTTAATTGCAAAGTTGAAAATATTTGTTTGAAGTATATTAGAAATTAAGTCAGAATTACAATTAAAATCTGAATTATTTTTGATACACAAAAAAAAAAAATTTTGAAAAAAAAATATTAAAAAAAAAATTGAAACAAAAAAAAATTTTTTTCCAAAGCAATTATTTTGTTAAAACAAGCAGAAAGTTCTTTGAATCATTCAAATCGGACGCTTAGTTCTCTCAAAAACTGCCATTTTTTGCACATTTAGCTCTGTATCTCCAAAACCGCAGGACCTGCCTTTGCCAAAAACTAATCACCACTTCTCCCTGTCATTACAAATTGAATGTTTTTGGATCATTCAAATCGGATGCTCCATTCTCTCGAAAACACGATTTCTATTTTCTGCACTCTTTGCTCCGTACCTTCGAAACGACTGGAACTGTCTTTGCCAAAAACTATTCAGCACATCTCCCTATCAATAGAAATCGAATATTTTTTTAGCCATTCAAATCGGTTAATCCGTGCGCTTGAAAACGTTGACGAAAAATTGTATCCATACATGCATGCACACACACACATCAAATTTTTCTAAGGTATGCCAAAATGTTCAGAAACCTTCAAAACGTGAAGATTTGCAAAAATTGTCAATTTCGATTTTTGGACTATTACAATAACTTTATTATTATTATTTTTACTTGAGTTGTTAGATTTGTTACCTAGCTCCTTTATTATAAATATACAAGAGCATCTGGATTACGTGCATTACGACAGTGCATATTAATAATTTTAATACAAATAATTGATTCATATTTCCACACATATAAAAGGCATCATAAACTGTTAATAATACTGCTAATTCATTGAAATTGCAATCTATGTTTTGTTAACCAATTTATTGATTTGTATGTATATGAGGTTAGGAAATATGGATACAGTTAGTATATATTTATGATTGGTTATTAAATGCGATGTTAAATAGTAGGTAATAGAAATCATAATGATATAGAGTTATATCATAAATGAATGCCACCAAATAATTGTAAATTCAGTTATAAATGCAGATTATAGGTTATTAACATAATCTGCATTTTTACTTCGTAATAAAATTATTGGAAATATTTTACATATTTTTTGGTTAATTAGTAGTAAAGGTAAATAAAGTACCAATTATCATTTTATACCGGATTTTTAACTAGAAAATCATTATAATAATATTATATGCTGAATAGAAAGCTTAGCACCAAATAGGTTCTAAAGACCAATATAAATTGATACTTTATACTATTTCTTAAGTAGTGTTGTTGGTTGTTTTTAAAACGACTTGATCGACTTAAAATCATTTTTGTGAATCCTATTTTAACCATGCCAATATATTCAAAATTTTGCCTATAACATCATTAACCAGTTTATAATTGGTCTACTAAATTGAACAAATGAAAACTATTTCTTTATCTCCTCAGTTAAAGCAAAAAATTCAAAAAGTACATTATAGTGTCCATAGACGATGATGCTAAAAATCAGTCAGATATTTTCCATAATTTCTGTTTAAACTTGTTTTGTTAATTTGAATTAAATTTAATAGGGATACATTACTGTAAAGGCGCTCTGATCCTCGTGAGCATCTGTTGAATATATACAGACGATGACTTTGTCGCAAACACATTGTACAATTTGGGATAAACTTTTAGCATATATCAGAAAATACATGACATACCGTGAACATGTTTGTTAAGCTGGATATTATCACTTTATTACCGCATATTCGAGAATATGTATATTTTGATGAAGGTTTGGATGGGAAAGTTATTGTTTCATTCGTATTCACTTAACATGAATAAAATTTCAATTGACAGAAAAATTATATTTTCTATATTATGTGGTCATCAACTTATTAGCACCAACCAAAAAAATATCATTTATTACTTTTATTCTAATTCCGACTCTTTTCTTTTTTCCAGATTTAACTTATCAAAATCCACCACTATACATTATCTCAAAATGCAGTCAAAAATCACCCGCGCTCTTCTCGTCTCACTTCTCTTCCTGCTGCTGCGATGCATCCAGGATTGCTCTGCCATCACCACTCGCCGTCCCATAGGATCTTCATCGGCTGTCATCATTTCATCATCATCAGGAATAGTTTCCCCGTCTTCCCCAGAAAGCCAACTAGCTGGTGAACAAAGGTTTGCCATGGAACCTCAAGACCAGACTGCCATCGTTGGATCCAGAGTCACATTGCCATGTCGAGTTTTGGACAAGAGTGGACAACTGCAGTGGACGAAGGATGATTTTGGATTAGGGACACATAGGAATTTAAGTGGATTCGAAAGATATTCGATGGTTGGAAGTGATGAAGAAGGTATGTAAATTATTACCTTTATACGAATACGTTGTGGTAATAATGTTCACTGCGCTTGTTGATGCTTACTTTTATTTTAAAATGATAATATAATTTGTTCGAAATCTAGAATAAAGTGTTGAAACTACGATACAATTACAAACTTTATAGTGCAATAAGTTTGTCTTATTTTAAAACAATATTAGATAATACCTGATCATAGTAAAATCGTAGATAAATCGATTTCTTTAATTGGATATATTCTTAATAAATGTGATAAATAAAATCCTTCTTTACAATTTGAGTGCTAAATCATAATATTTAAGCCAATTCTTATAGAACTTTTTTGGCGATGTATATCATGGTCTTATAGATCTTACTGAAATATTGCGGCCTTACGACAAGTAGTTTAATTTTAAAAATTTATCAAAGTTTGGGGAAATGAGTAGTTTTTTGACGTTTGTAAAAATTAAAATTAGACGATTTACTTGGTATAATCATAGAGTACTTGGTCTTAATGATCATACTACACCATTAAAGTCCTATGGAAAATGGTTCAAGTATAAAAATTTTGGTTTTTGAAAATTTGCTTTTAGAAAATACTCAGAGTTAACGTGTTAGTTCTTTTTCAATTATGTGTAATAAATCCACTCGGAATACTTTTAGTCACTTTTAATTCATTTTTTATTGATTAAATCGATTATTTAAACATATCGTGAAGTTCATGTAACTTGCCTCAAGGCAAAATACCAATACCAACTAGTTTATGATATAAATTATGATTTGTTCCTATATGAAACCAACAGTTTTGGGGTTATAGTTCTATTATTATTTTGTATCCCTCTGGGGTTATATTTCTACTCACCCATAAGATATTAGTTTTATTGCATAAGATATAATGTTATCTAGCCAATTCATAAACAAGCTGAATTCGCCCTCGAATATCTTGGATTACAAGACACGTCCGTTTTCTATTATAGTCGTATATTATTATAAGGTAAAAGTAATAAAAATATAGAAAGCGTATCGAAAGATTCTATTCTCTAGATAGCTTCTTATTATATACGGATTATTATAGAATTATACGGAAATACTTCTTTCTGCATTCTTATTTTGTTGGCTCATTAACTACTATACATTGCTAATCACATTAATTTTTATTGTTCCTCTTAAATATTTTTTATTATATTACTGCATAAACTAATTTAGCATGATCTTTAATTTTCAAAATATATCTATAAAGTTTTATTGATTATGGAAATGGCAGTGAATCATTAACAAATAATGTGTCCATAGACGATAATGCTAAAAATCAGTCATATTGTTGTTAGATTTTGTTAATGCTTTTATGCAAATGATCAATATACCTTATTTTTCTATTTCAGGAGATTATTCTCTAGACATTTACCCAGTTAGATTAGACGATGATGCGCGTTACCAGTGTCAAGTGAGTCCTGGTCCTAAAGGCCAACCAGGAATCCGTTCCCAATTTGCAGTACTTTCTGTACTGGTTCCTCCAGAACCACCAAAAATAGCACAAGGAGACTTTTTGTTAACAACTGAAGACAGAGAAATAGAATTGGAGTGCTCATCTGTTGGAGGAAAACCTGCTGCTGAGGTAGGAGAATAAACTTTTAAATATTTTTAATATAATAATAAGTCTTATATAATTATTCTACTACCATTCTATTTATGTCTATGAAAACATTGACAATTTTACTTAAGCTCGTTAAGGTCTTAAATATTGAAGTTATAAGTACACTTAAGTGGTTGGTTATGTGTTTAGCGCCATCAAGACTTTATAATTTGAAACAATTCATTTTAACGTTAAAGTTTGAAAACAACAAAGTAACGATAACATAATACTTATTGAAAGTACTTTGCTAAGAACGTAAAAGCAAGAATGAATTAAAAGCTGTCGGAAACTTGTCAATTATGGTTTAGGAACTCGTTTGTTGCAAACATAATATATATATATATATATATATATATATATATATATATACATTTTAAAGCCATATTGTAACAATATTTTCTACATAACTTTTGCTGTATGGTAGTTTCATTAGTTCGAAGTAATTTCTACTTATTATCCAATACCAGCATTATATAATGATTTTATTTAAATATATATTATTATGTAGTACTTATTAAAATATATTTTTTTAATTACATATTACACTCTTTGCATAATTATTAACTTGAGTATTTTTGAGTAAATGATTCGGGTAAAAAATTATTAACTAATATATAAAATTCTTTATTTTCTAATTATCTACTAATTGAAGGTTAAAATTTATTAAAAAGTTTAATACCCAGACCATCTAAAACATTAAAAGTTTTAGTATAGGACATTTTGCAAGTTTAAATTTGGTGTTGTAGCAGTCATGTTCAAAATTCAATCATTTTAGATTTCAGAATTAAATTTTTTCCAAAATATGAAATTTGTTTGTGTTAACTAAGTAAAGTCCACAAAAAATTATGCTAAAATGATCGATTGCTGCGATAAAAATGTCTTTCTTTAATTATCTCTTATCTGAGTACATAAAATAGAATAAATCACTGATTTCATATGAAACATATCACATTTTTTCTATAAAAATTATTACAAACATTTTAATATTTGTGTAAAACAGTAGCTAAAAGTTTTTTTGAGAGACTAGGTATTTCTTCAATTGGGAGACTAGGTATTTCTTTAATTGGGAGACTAGGTATTTCTTCAATTGGGAGACTAGGTATTTTTTCATTTTGGAGACTATTCAAGTAAAAAGTTAATTTTTGAGAGAACTAAGTATTTCTTGATTTGGGAGACTAGATATTATTCAAGTATTAAGTTGATTTTTGGGAGACTAGGTAATCCTTCATTTGGGACACTAGGTACTTCTTCAATTTGGAGACAAGATATTTCTTCAATTGGGAGACTAAGTATTCCCTCATTTGGTAAACTAAATATTTTTTCATTTTGGAGACTAGGTATTATTCAAGCATTAAGTTGATTTTTGGGAGACTAGGTATTTCTCCATTTAAGTGAGGGTATTTTTTTCATTTGAGAGAATTGGTATTATTTAAGTATTAAATTGATTTTTAGGAGCATTCTTTTTTATTTTGGAGACTAGATACTGTTCAAATATTAAGTTGACTTTTTGGAGAACTAGAAATATCTAAATTTGGGAGATTAGGTATTATACAAGAGTTAAGTTGATATTTGGGAGTCTAGGTATTTCTCTATTTGGGAGCCTCGGTGTTATTCAAGTATCAAGTTGAATTTTGGTAGACTAGGTATTTTTTTCATTTGGGAGCCTATAGTCTCCCTATAGGTGTTATATAAGTATAAAGTGGACTAACATTAAATAATTAGTCAAATTAGGTTAAACATCAGTTTGTATTTCTAAGATAAGTACGTGAAACTACTATACTATACTAATATATGCCAAAGACTGAACATTTTGAAGTAAAAAATTTGATTACCATCTCCCTACCTACCCATCTGGGAGACTAGGTGTTTTTCATTTAGGAGACTAGGCATTGTTCAAGTATTAAGTTGATTTGTGAGGGACTTGATATTTTTCCATTTGGGAGACTAGGTATTATTCAAGTATTAAATTGAAAAGTGGAGTAACATCAAATAATTAGTTAAACATCTGTTTGTATTTCTGAGCAAAGTGCGTAAAACTACTATACTATGTCTGAGATTGAATACTTTAGTAAATAATTCGATTACCACCTCATACGTTCTATTTAGTATTCTTCCTGCATAGAAAAGCTCATTATTGTAAACCTCACGATATTCTCCTCAGATAACATGGATCGATGGTATGGGTAATGTACTCACAGCAGGAATAGAAAGTTTCGTCGAGCCATTACCTGACGGCAGACGCTTCACGTCACGTTCTGTTTTGAAGTTGACGCCCAAGAAGGAGCATCACAACACTACTTTCACTTGTCAAGCGCAGAACACCGCCGACAGGACTTATAGAGCAGCAAAACTTAGACTAGAGGTAAGAGAAAATAAATTCTGAATCGCAATTAAAGTTTTGAACGGGAATAGACTTTGGAATTGATTTCGTGGAAAATTTTACTTACTCTAAGACTTTGGGGACGTGGATAAGAAATAAGTCTTGGGTTTTTATTAAAAAGTGGGAAAGAAGTATCAAAGTAAAATTAATTCCTTTTATCGATTTAACACTCGAATCTTTCAAAGACATGTTAGAATCTATTTTACTTATCAATACTAGGTTTTAAAAAATAATTCAGTACTATTTTTCTACTTTGTTGTCTCAATATTATATCCACTGTTGTAGAACCTACCTATATAATTTTAATATTCTTTTCAATTACTATTTTTATTTTATTTTTTGAATTTTGTTTTAACATAATTTTATTTATTGATTTAGAATTTAGAATTAATTACAATTCCATTAATATCGTGGAAAATTTTAGTTTTTGTAAGACTTCAGGATCATTTGAGAAAGTGAATATGGAATTTTTTTGGATTTTTTAAATGTATAATTTTAGAAAAAATTTACAAGCATATTGAAATTATTATACTACATTTAAAAAAATCATTTTAATACAATTTTTCTGCTCTGCTGTCTCATTAATGTTATAACTATTGCTATAGATCATTTTTATTATTAAAATTTGTTTCTAAACAATATTTTTGTTATATTTCATCAAAAATTAACTTATATCTCTAACAGCCAATTTATGGCAATTAAATGAGCAAACTCATAAAGTAAAACCTAAACTAGAAATAAATGAAAATAAAAATAATTCGATATTTATTTTTTTATTACTAGACATATTAAAAAAATTATTCAAGTACTTTTTTTATTATTTGAATTATTATTGAAGACAAAATCTAAATTTAAAAGCCTATATCATAACATTGTAGGATTTATTATAAAACTTTAGAATTGATGAATGTGAGATATGTTTTTTTCTCGAATTTTAATATATTTTCAATATTTGTAGAAGTGAATGAGAAATAAGTCTCAAGTTTTTTGGTGTAGAGTATGTAAACTTTAAATATATAATTAATTTACCATACAATAAAATATTTAAAATAATTATTTCGATTCATATTGCAATACAGATTGTAAGCATACCTTATTCGGAATAAAATCAATATAATATAATTCAAACATTTGTATGATAGCTTTGAAAATATTTTAATTAATAATATACTAAATATATATACTTCTTATATAATTAACTCTATTTATACAGCTAGTCTATACATTAAATGGTACAAGTATGAGGGAATCATTGAGTACATAATTTATATTCTTCAATAACATTAATTATATTTATTCTGGTATTAATACCTACAGGTATTAATGATATAAAAGTACTCAAGATTTATTACAATACTTTATAAAACTAAACCTAATAATATGATGGATAACCTATTACCTATCATACTATACTATATTATTGTATATCATAGGTAGATATCTATTATCTATCATACCGTGAGATACCTATACCGTCATTAACTTATTATATACCTACATAACCTTTTACTTCTTATAAATATTACTGTCTAATTTATATATTCACCTATATTATATAGGTTTACCCTACGCCCTATGTATTATCTCTACCTATTTATTTGTCTATACTGGGATTTGAACCCGGGACCTCCGCGTGGCGGTCGCGCACCTTAACCACTACCCTATCGGGTATCCCCACCAATAATATAATATGGGACGCACTGTTGTTCCCGCGGGTCATTTTCTAATTAATTAGATAATTAATACTAAGGTGGCGCGACGACACGCGAAAAAAGTCGGTTGATTGTAGCGTTACGGTGGTGTAGTGGATAAGGTAGCCGCGTGTCACGCGGCGGACCCGGGTTCGATTCTCGGTAGGGTTAATGTAGCGTGTAAGGAAAATTATAGGTAATAGGATATATAGTAGATATAGGTTAGGTGTATTCGGTATACAATGTAGGGATTTGAGAGTATATGATGAAATATAGCGTATGGTATAGATGTAAGGCGTGTAGTGTAGAATGCAACGTATAGGCACACGTAAGACTATAAAAATACACGAATAGGAACCTATGATGTAGGTGTTTAGCGTATAAGAAATGCGAATGAATATAAGATTTAATTTATAAATATTATTTTTTCTATAAGAATTTTTATCTCGGTATTAAATACCTAAAATATCCAAAATATCCGTTAAGGCGTCGATTACACCTTACTGCTGCCTTTGCCGTTATCACTTCATAGCAAATTAATTACTGCGCTTTTAAACGATTGAGTGCACTGTGCGACAATAGACATAGAACAATAAATTTTATTAAATGTTTGAGTAACTTGTACGAGCTGAATTTCTTAAGATGTTCTTAGTCTCGCAACTTACTGAATTCTAAAAATTCTAAATTTAAAAATATAATATAAAAATTATTATACCACTGTCTGTAAGGGATGGCAATTTATAAATATACAGACTAATACATATAGAATTTGGAATTTTTCTATAATCCGTAATATTGAGAAAGTTTGCATTAAACCTAAAAAGGGATGCGTATTTACCTAAGCTATGGAAATATATATGATTTGCAAATGCATCCTGTGCTTACTTAAACTAAACAATGATCATAATATATTTAACGAATTTTTAACAGTATTTACAAATTACATTCGAAGCGCCCAACGCAAGTGGGTTAAAGTCGTGTAATTTTTTAATTTGCCTCCCCCCTCTGAATTTAAAAATGGCTTTTTCTGTTGTATTGGGCGTGGATTTAAAAGAATCAAAGTAGGCCGAAATTGAGACAATAAGTCTATTGAAATATCAGGGTAACTCTTTTGCTATAAATTGTTAACTAATTTACCAATAAATAAATGTCAATAAAACAATGATTAAAAAAAATTACCAATAAATGTTGGATTGTAAAAATTTACAAGCAATCTAACGGCTTATATTTTTGCCTTAGATGGCAAAAAAATTCATCCAATTATTAAAATATTAATTTTTTTTGCAGTTCTTATGCTTTTGTATTTTTAGAATTGCTTTTTTTCGCTACAATCAATTTCCATTATATGAATGTCTTAAATTATTTATTTTATTCGACTAACGCTCGCTATGTCCGAAACAAGTTCAACTTATATCTGAAATATTAGGGCATCAGACACTTTTCGGTCTTAATTTTTCTTTCGATATATGTGAAATTTGAAATACACTACTGTATTGTAATTAATATTTCAGTTTATACACTTCAATTTGTAACTAAATTAAAAACGACTTTGATAAAAGTTTTATATATATGATATATGTATATATATATATATATATATATATAATATATATACTCGTATATATTCAATAATATTATGCAAAAAATTGCCAAAATATATATAATAAGAATTCTTAATATTTGTATTTAGAAAATTTAATATTAATTAAGACTTCTATATTTCCAGGTGAAATTTGCACCCAAAGTATCCGTAGCAGTAATAGGTATTGATACATTCCCCGGAGGTCGCATTCCAGAAGGAAGTGAAGTTCAATTTTCTTGTAAAGCTGAAGCAAATCCGCCAGAACTGACTTATAAGTGGTTTATAAATGACGAACCAGTAGTTGGAGATTACACAACGTTAATGGTACCTATTATATCCAGTCGTTTTCATGTAAAAGTAGATAATTTAGTAAGATTCCATTAACTAACTATTACAGATAACTGATATTATAGTTAATGACCGGAACAATTAAGCTTATATGTCATTATATGCCATTGACATATCTCGGAGGCTAATTATAATTGTATTTATGTCCACGTAGCTATTACGAATTTAGTTGATATTAAAAATATATACTGTAAAATCTCGATATTATCATAAATAGAACATTCGTAATATTTTATTTTAGATTGTAATTTGTTAGAGTATTTTTACACAAATTTTTATTTTCTATTTTATTATTATTTTTTTCTTCAATTTTATTCATTCAACATTGTTTTATACTGAATAGAAAATCATTTCTTTAAATATCGCCTGGTTTCTTATTGGTAATTTCAACAATATTTGTAATTCTGCTTTTGCAGTGCAATCATAAAAATTTTAATGTATTTTTTTATAATTATTAATTAAAAATATCTTTTAATTTACTAGGTAATGTACAATGTGACAAGAGCTTATCACGACGCAATCGTCAAGTGCGAAGTTCATAATCCTGTTGGAAAATCTGAAGAAAGTGAAACCTTGGATATAAGCTGTAAGTATTCCTGTTTAATTAATTTTGAATATATATATATATAAATATACATATATATATATATATATAAATATACATATATATATATATATATACTTTAATCGTATATATATATATACGATTAAATGTATACGCATCATGAAAATGGGAGCATAGGACAGTCTTTTTTTGATTTCACACTCAAAAATTTTAAATGCTGCATCCCTCACATTTTTACAAACGTGTTTAAAGATATTTCTTATAAATTATAATGAAAATTCAATTTAACGATCTTGTTAATTATATCATAATCAATGATAATCTTAGTTTTAGTCTAATTTAATTTATTTTTAATATTATTATTTAAAATGTCTTCAAAATTTAATTGTTTACATACATAAGTTACAAATTTTTGTAGAGATCAGTCTATTTGGTATAATCTTTATTTTTAAATTACAGACTTGACATCAACTGAAAATTTTTTTATATGAAATATTTATTCTCCAAATGTTTTAAAATGGTCTTCATTTTATTTTAGTATCTTTATTTCACACAATATAGGCACAGTGTTAACAGTGGTTGACGGATATACTCGTTCTGGAAAATTAATCTAATTTTGTGTATTGACGAGTATATTCGTTGTATAAAATAGTGATCATTTTCTATTTAAATTAAAATTTTTGAAAAAAAATAAAACAAAATTTTTTAAAATATCATATGTAGAAAAGTCGAAAATGGCATTTTACCTTAAGGCAAGTTGCACGAAATGCGGAAATAATTGTAATACTTAATCGAATAGAACCATTAACATTGAGCTATTTAAATAACATTATTTACTGTTAATTTGAAAACAATTTTTGTTACTAGTACAACTTGGTAGGTCAACTCTGTGATTGACTAATATACTTGTCATGAGATTTTGGACGACGCAAAAAAGTATCGTTAACTAGTTATCTGATTAAATATTATCCAGACATTCTATGACATAAATTACTCTTTGCTGAGTTATATATCTCAACGACAATTGTAAAAGATATTCCATTACCTTCATCATTTTCGAGACAAATTTTTATTGATCTGTTTGGAGAATAAATAGTTTATATTAAGACTTGTAAAAATTCTTGTTAAGTTTATGAATCTCAAATATATACATATATACACATTACATTTTATTATATTAATGTAGGGTCAGCCATTTAACTTTTATTTGGCAGCCATTTGCAATTTTTTGGCAGCCATTTGTAATTTTGGCAGCCATTTAAAATTAAGACAGCAGTTTAAATAAATCTAATTTTCATTATTAATCGGAAAGATTATACTGTCAAATAAAAAAAGTTATTTGGCGGACTCGTTATATATGTATATGTACAATATATATTTTGTGCAATCAGAGTTTATGAATGTAATCTCTTCCAAACTTCCGTGTATACTTATTGTTTTGAATTATTGCATAACACCTAAATAGACTTATAATCCAGTGCCCATTGTTGGCTACATTCCGCATTTACATATGAGTTTATCTCTACATTCAGATGGTCCCCGGTTCCGCACTAGACCTCGGTCTGTCCAAGCAGATAACGGAGCAACCGTAGCGCTTAGCTGCGACGTAGACGGTAATCCTACGCCCGACATTATATGGATATATGAGGAATCACAAAAGGTACTTTTCGGTTTCATTCATAGACTAAGAAGCAAGAGCTATTGTTTGTCATTAATTGTTCTTGGATTTATTCCTTGATATCTATCTGGATACTTTTGGAAAAGACCTATAGCTGAAACTTACTTGCAAGATAAAATTATATGCAGTTTTAAGACAAAATTATTTTATTGGTCAGCAGTTTTATATTGAATATGAAAACCATACTTTTAACTCGAATATCATCAATTTGAAAACTTAGAACGATTTTATAATATTTTTATCTACCGATTCTTATTCATTTCTTTATTTTAGGTTGTCGGCAATTCTGCAAATTTAACATTAACCGTCGTACCAGAAACTGCAGGCCGCTATTATTGCAAGGCATCTGTCCCTGGTTTCCATGAAATCGGTGCCAGAGCGCAAGTTTACTTGCGTGGACCTCCTGAAATCGCTTCTGGATCTACACAATTTGGAATCACTGGCGATACGGTAAATTGATAAATTATATACAATATTAACTGATATTTGGTATATATTCCTAACTATTGATACAAAAGAGAGGAAAATGAGATGGAAACTATTGTTCCATGAAACGAATCGATCTGAACGACACTAAATAACTACTTATACAACTCAAAAGGTTTTATTTTTATGTTTTAAATCTAATTTCTTGACTAAAATTTAATGACTAATACTGGCAAGAGTATAAGATCATCTTCATTGACTTCATAAAGCTTCAAAATTGCATATTGATATGATTTTGGATAATTTCACCTATTAAGATAATATTTATTTGAACATTTGTATTTTACATAGCAAAGAGCTTATAAGCCATTTCCTTGTCTATGATATGAGCCATTATAAAAAAGCATCAAATGCATTTTATGGTCGTTACTTCCTTATACATGAAGTTGTTATATATACTCTATAGACTTTTAACAATATTTGTTGTAATTGTTATAATATTAAGTAGAATTATCGATAATCTTATTAAATAAAATCAATTTCTATTTTTCAGGTTCGTCTAGAATGCATAGCTCATTCTGTGCCGCGTCCACAACGTGTTTCATGGTCACGATGGGGTCGTGACATCGAGCCTGGAAGCAGCAGTAGTGCTTCCACAATAAGTGGAAGCGGTGGATTGTCCAATAGTGACGATGCTGAATATAGTGTCCTGGAAGATCCTTTACCAGATGGACTTAAAAGCACATTAATTGTCAGAGATAGCAGACCAAGGCATTTTGGAGAATACAATTGCACAGCAGCCAATGAATACGGCGCAGATGTTATGGCTATCAGACTTGTCCCAAGAAGTAAGTTAAATAATATTTATATATAGATTTAACTTATCAAAATTTTCTCTACAAACTGAAGAAATCACAATAGTTGTATTTTATTTTCGGTACTTATTAAATTTCAATCTGTTCTTTTTCAGAAACTTTCCCTATGCTTCTAACAATAGTCGGAGCAGTTGCTGGCGTCATCCTAATAGTTATAATAACCCTCTCGGCCATTCTATGCCAAAAACGAAAACGCAGGAGGCACCACCATGAAAACAGTGCCCGTGACCTGAAATCTGCAGGAAGGCCGCATGACGAAAAGTCTATGGATGGAAACAATCACACTACTATTATCACGAACCAATGTCGAGACAGTGACCGAAGTTCCAATGTTAGCGATTTAAAATTGGAATTAAGAGAGGATTGCTATTCTTCAAATCAAGAATACTCTGAAGCCGGATCAGATGGTGGAATAAACAGGACTAGCATTGGTATACCGATGACAGGACCTGTGAATTTGCCTGGTGGGGAAATTTATAGATACTCTGCTGATTATACAGAACCACATTTTCCACCAAAGAGTAATGTAAGTACTAATGAAAAATAAGTAAAAAAATCAAATGTTCATGTTAACTTTTTTATTGTAATTTAAACAATAACATGAATGTTATTTTTACAATTTAGGATGGTCAAAACAACAATGGATACGTACCATACGTCGATTACACACGTGACTACAACCCACCATCTCTTACCATGAAACCTGCTTTACAACCAACTCTCGAGTCTTCAAGAGAAAGTCTACAATCAACCCGCCTTCATCTAAATAGTCTTCATTCCAACAATTCTTTATCTTCAAGTGGAACACATGTTACCGCTCATCACCATCCAGCTGGGCAAGTGGTGTCTAACGGTAGTATCATGATGGGCGGCGGCGGCTCTTTGACACGTCGGCAAAATATTGACGGAAGTGGTTCTACTTATCCTTCAAATAGTCTGCAAAGAGGTATTAAGGATTCTAGGCATGAAAATGGTCTGCCAACTGTTATGCCGCCTGCCATGCACGAAATGTCATTGATGCCAAATGGAGGGTTACATCCGCCAGGTAAAATAATTGATCGACAATAATAATAATAAATAGTAGTCTATCTGATGACAATCAATGAGTCCCTTTCTCATTTTTGTTTCGTATTCCCATTACTATTTTATTACCATTATTTGCTTTTTATACATTTTCCTGCAATTACCTTCCCAAACTTCTGCTTCCATGCTTCTTTGTCCTGTGATTATACTTTTAGTTCCTTGTAATTTTTCTTCTTGCGTAAGTCATCAATCATCTGCATTCAGCCATCACTGAAAAAAAAGCCTTCACTGAAGTTTATGCTATGGCTTGTGTCATCTACTTTAAGATTTGCGTCGGTAAAAGGTGCCATACTTCACTTGTTCAGATAATGGTGGATGATCTTTTTACCCCGTTCTACCCTACATTATTTATGTTTTCATATCCTACTACATTCAATTTAAACATCCCTATATACGGCTCGGCAATGCCAAGAGGCTAGTTTTAGTTGGAATTTTTTTTGATCTGCCATTTCAGGACGCAGAATTTCAAATTAGAACTTTGTGGTTGTAATGCCAAAGCTCTATCACTGCACCACGACTTTCGAAAATATTTATGTTAAATATTTGAGTAAAATCTACTTACTACAAACTACATATAAGAAGTTTGTTTTCAAATATTATTCAAACTATTCAAAGCATAAGTTCAGTACATATTACGTAATAATATATTATAACAAATGTATAAGACCTTTGATAATGATGAGTTCCTTACGAATTTTATAAAATAATTAATAAGCAAGGCTTAATTATAAGTATAATGAACTAAATTTTATTTATTTTAAACGTATTGAGTTGACTAGTCTACATATTGAAATGTCCAAAATTCTTCTTCTTCCCAATATTTTTAGTACTTCTCTTTTACCGTCGACTACATTATGTAGGAGGCACAATTTTTGCTGAGTGGGTCCGTAATAATTTATTATAACAAATGTATCAGACCTTTGATAATATAATGAGTTCCATGCGAATTTTTTAAAAAATTAATAAACAAAGCTTAATTATAAGTATAAGACTAAAAATTTATTTTTTTAAGTGTTCAGTTTACTACTTAAAATGTCCCTTCCTTCCCAATCTTTTTAGTCTTTCTGTTTTACCATCGACTATATTATGTAGGAGTTTTTCTGCAGAATGGATCCGATCCAGATTCCTTCCAACTTAAGGATTGTGTTCAGTATAATTTGCTATTTGTTACCTTATCTGTACACTTTATATTCTCCAGCATCACATTTTAACACTCTGGATAGTTTTTGTCAGGCCGACAAGAGACAATTTCTCTGATTTGTACAGAGCTGTCCTCCACACATAATACTTTATTAGTCTTTCACAATCGTTTCTCATTTGATTATATATCAATTATTATTTGTACAGATGTTTATAATTACAATATATTTTTTCTCCACCAGGAATAGATGCAAGGTATTCAGTAACGTACGGAAATCCTTACCTCCGGTCTTCGAGTACATCATTACCTCCTCCGAGTACGGCAAACCCGTCCGCGACGCCTGCACCCCCGCCATATTCCCGTCGTCCTGCGGTTCCGCAGACCGAGGTCGCTGGGCCCGGACCTCAGGTCGCGCGACTGCCGAGCTCTCCCACGAGTCAGTACATCGTCCCAGGCGCCGCGCAAACGCACAGCGTCAAGAAAGGAACGCTGGCGACGCACGTGTGAGCCGCGACCCGGTGTTGTACATTGATCGCGGTTCGTAACTGGCGTTATTCGATTCGCCTTGCCTTCGCGAGGTTTGTTACTCGAATTCCAGAAACTTTTGAAGTGGTCAGTGTTATTTTATCCGGTATTTCGGAAAAGTCAATTGTGAACTATATAAATATGAATGTTATTAAAAAATTATTGAACGATTTAAAAAGACAATTAAAATCTAAGTGTGCTCTATATTTCAATAATTGAAGGGTACTTGGGATTAATTGAAGTCTAATGAGTGTACTAGGCAAAATGAATAAGGTGATCACTAGAATATTGAAAATTGAATATATTTAAGGTCTCAGTTATTGTTTCACCAGTAACACTGATGGAAGTTTAGATAATGGTATCAAATATGTGCGACCTTATTACCAATGGTGTTGTCGATCCGGAACGCTCCGGAACGTCGTTCCGGTACTTCCTTTTTGGACAAAAACGCGTTTCGGAACTAAATATTATTTCTGACAACGAGCAATCCCTGACGTGCTAAAGAAATTTCATAATTCATGACGAATTTGTATATGTATTATTTATTATTCAAAAGTTTGAACCAAACCGGAACCGGAGCAAACCGGCATGTTTTTCCGAAAACCGGAACGTTTTTTTACTACCAGACTGGAATTTGAACCAAGCCGAGACAAATACGAAAACAGGTTTTTGTACAGTTTTTTTTAAATTTTAGCGGTCCGGTTATAAAAAATAGCACAACACCATTGCTTATTACTATTTATCGCCTATAAATAGTTATTCTCTAAAGTATCCTCCATTTATTGTTAAGCATTGTACGAGCTTGATTTGCTCAAAATCTAAAGGTAAAAATTTGTTTGTTTGTTCTAAATTATTCACGTATTTATTTTTGGTATAATTACTTAACTAAATTATTTTTCGGACTTATATATTATATTATATCCAATTTAAAATTAATATATCGCATGTTACATTTTATTATACTTACAGTATTTTAAATGATTTTTTCTTGTTGCAAAGCTAAGACAAGTCAGTATTTTAACTTAATATTATTATTTAATTCAGCAACTTGGTTGTTAGTTGAAATTTTTATCAAGTGGATTCATTTTAAGAATATTTCCATACATGTATAACTGAAATGCAAAGTCGATGCATTTCATAGTAAGGTCTTCTACTACGTGCAATTAAATTAGTTTTTCATAAAGTGTCGCCCATGGGTTTTAAGACCTTAAAGTTTTTTTTATATTTATTGAATTAAATTATATATGCAATCTGATAAAAGTCAATATATTTATAAAATATCAATTATGGTGTGATTATATATTTGCATGCGATTTATTTAAAGAAAACTTATTTATATTATTTATAATTATATTTGCCTAAAAATTCAAATTAGCAAATTATAGGCGCACACGGGAAAAAGTTAATTAATTAGTCAATATGCAATTTTACATTTCATGAGAAGTCTAAATGATAAAGTCTATTAGCATAATTACGTGTGAAGAATAAACGAAATTCTACATGTACTTAAGACTATTGATATTAAATCAAAATTAAATTGATTGTTAGCCAATAGAAGTATAGCTTCGAAAATCGGTATCGATGCGATTGTTTATAGAAAATTATAAAAAATAAAAAAATGAATGACTGTACTAGATATTATTATAGAACCTAAAGATAAAACAGATTGGCCTAATATTAGACCATGCTTTGTGCATATACATAACTGTAAATAATTTGTTGATCTAATTCACCTAAAATATTTAAATAGATTTTTAACTAGAAATTGAAGCTTGGAATTAGGAGTAATTTATCAGCCATATGTTTACGTACAAAACTACAGGGTTTGTAAATTGTCATTCATCAGTTACACATTTATTCGGTGCAGAGAATGAATATTAAATCAAAATATATATTTTTGAAGTTCTACAAAAATTTGTTAGTATTGCCATAATTGTTATTAAAGTTTAATGGAATCATATTTTTATAATCGAAATAATTCAATTATAGTTCAGTATCTATATTATTATTCGTATTATTGTTTAATTCGGTAATATATATTTTTATGATTCAATAAGTACATATATATTTATAATGTGGAAATATACAATCATGCATATTATTGAAAATTCCAAATTTTATTTTAAATATTGGAAACTTTAAATAAAACTAATTGAATTATATTGAAAACCTTAAATTAGTCATCCGCTAAGCATAAATGAATTTTGTTATTGGTTTTTAAATCAATTGTTTTAATTAAGTTATCATGAGATATAAATAATTTATTTGAGTGTGATGAGTATATATCCACATTTATATTTACTTAATAGTTGTATAAGTTTTATTATAAAGTGTTTGCATGTTTAGTTTAAAATTTACTTAGTGTGTTTGGTTTGCAATGGTTTTCAATAAGATATTTATCAATGCCAAAGAAATGAAGCTTTTAAACTTGTTTCTAATAATTAGTGGTGTTTGAATTGTGTTATTACTTTGTGATTTTGATTTAATTTTTTTCCTTTTTGATTTAAGAACATTATATAAATATGTAAATACAAATATAATTTCAGTATTGAAGTATAGTACATACTGTATATAATTGTATTTACTGCTACCTAAA
>NW_020539725.1:51065290-51104749 GCF_003426905.1 Ctenocephalides felis | reverse complement strand
TGCATCCTGTGCTTACTTAAACTAAACAATGATCATAATATATTTAACGAATTTTTAACAGTATTTACAAATTACATTCGAAGCAACCCAAAGCAAGTGGGTCCCCACTCTGAATTTAAAAATGGCTTTTTCTGTTGGGCGTTGATTTAAAAGAATCAAAGTAGGCCGAAATTGAGACAATAAGGCTATTGAAATATCAGGGTAACTCTTTTGCTATAAATTGTTAACTAATTTACCAATAAATAAAAGTCAATAAAACAATGATTAAAAAAAATTACCAATAAATGTTGGATTGTAAAAATTTACAAGGGATCTAACGGCTTATATTTTTGCCTTAGATGGCAAAAAAATTCATCCAATTATTAAAATATTAATTTTTTTTGCAGTTCTTATGCTTTTGTATTTATAGAATTGCTTTTTTTCGATACAATCAATTTCCATTATATGAATGTCTTAAATTATTTATTTTATTCGACTAACGCTCGCTATGTCCGAAACAAGTTCAACTTATATCCGAAATATTAGGGCATCAGACACTTTTCGGTCTTAATTTTTCTTTCGGTATATGTGAAATTTGAAATACACTACTATATTGTAATTAATATTTCAGTTTATACACTTCAATTTGTAACTAAATTAAAAACGACTTTGATAAAAGTTTTATATATATGATATATGTATATATATATATATATATATATATATATATATTCAATAATATTATGCAAAAATTTGCCAAAATATATATAATAAGAATTCTTAATATTTGTATTTAGAAAATTTAATATTAATTAAGACTTCTATATTTCCAGGTGAAATTTGCACCCAAAGTATCCGTAGCAGTAATAGGTATCGATACATTCCCCGGAGGTCGCATTCCAGAAGGAAGTGAAGTTCAATTTTCTTGTAAAGCTGAAGCAAATCCGCCAGAACTGACTTATAAGTGGTTTATAAATGACGAACCAGTAGTTGGAGATTACACAACGTTAATGGTACCTATTATATCCAGTCGTTTTCATGTAAAAGTAGATAATTTAGTAAGATTCCATTAACTAACTATTACAGATAACTGATATTATAGTTAATGACCGGAACAATTAAGCTTATATGTCATTATATGCCATTGACATATCTGGGAGGCTAATTATAATTGTATTTATATCCACGTAGCTATTACAAATTTAGTTGATATTAAAAATATATACTCTAAATCTCGATAATATACTAAAGAGAACATTTTTAATATTTTATTTTATATTGTAATTTGTTAGAGTATTTTTACACAAATTTTTATTTTCTATTTTATTATTATTTTTTTCTTTAATTTTATTCATTCAACATTGTTTTATACTGAATAGAAAATCATTTCTTTAAATATCGCCTGGTTTTTTATTGGTAATTTCAACAATATTTGTAATTCTGCTTTTGCAGTGCAATCATAAAATTTTAATGTATTTTTTTATAATTATTAATTAAAAATATCTTTTAATTTACTAGGTAATGTACAATGTGACAAGGGCTTATCACGACGCAATCGTCAAGTGCGAAGTTCATAATCCTGTTGGAAAATCTGAAGAAAGTGAAACCTTAGATATAAGCTGTAAGTATTCCTGTTTAATTAATTTTGAATATATATATAAATATACATATATATATATATATATATATATATACGATTAAATGTATACGCATCATGAAAATGGGAGCATAGGACAGTCTTTTTTTGATTTCACACTCAAAAAATTTAAATGCTGCATCCCTCACATTTTTACAAACGTGTTTAAAGATATTTCTTATAAATTATAATGAAAATTCAATTTAACGATCTTGTTAATTATATCATAATCAATGATAATCTTAGTTTTAGTCTAGTTTAATTTATTTTTAATATTATTATTTAAAATGTCTTCAAAATTTAATTGTTTACATACATAAGTTACAAACTTTTGTAGAGATCAGTCTATTTGGTATAATCTTTATTTTTAAATTACAGACTTGACATCAACTGAAAATTTTTTTATATGAAATATTTATTCTCCAAATGTTTTAAAATGGTCTTCATTTTATTTTAGTATCTTTATTTCACACAATATAGGCACAGTGTTAACAGTGGTTGACGGATATACTCGTTCTGGAAAATTAATCTAATTTTGTGTATTGACGAGTATATTCGTTGTATAAAATAGTAATCATTTTCTATTTAAATTAAAATTTTTGAAAAAAAATAAAACAAAAGTTTTTGATATATCATATGTAGAAAAGTCGAGAATGGCATTTTACCTTAAGGCAAGTTGCACGAAATGCGGAAATAATTGTAATACTTAATCGAATAGAACCATTAAGATTAAGCTATTTAAATAACATTATTTACTGTTTAATTTGATAATAATTTTTGTTGCTAGTACAACTTGGTAGGTAAACTCTCTGATTGACTAATATACTCGTCATGAGATTTTGGACGACGCAAAAAAGTATCGTTAACTGTAGTTATCTAATTAAATATTAACCAAGCAATCTATGATATATACTACTCTTTGCTGAGTAATATATCTCAATGATAATTGTAAAAGATAGCCCATTACGTTCATCATTTTCGAGACAAATTTTCATTGATTTGAGAATAAATAGTTCATATTAAAAGACTTGTAAAAATTCTTGTTATGCTTATGAATCTCAAATATATACATATACACATATATAAATAATAATATTACAATTATATTACATTTTATTACATTAATGTAGGGTCATCCATTTAACTTTTATTTGGCAGCCATTTGCAATTTTTTGGCAGCCATTTGCAATTTTTTGGCAGCCATTTGTAATTTTTAGCAGCCATTTAAAATTTAGGCAGCAATTTAAATAAATCTAATTTTCATTATTTACCGAAAAGATTATACTGTCAAATAAAAAATAAGTAGTTTGGCGAACCCGTTATATATGTATGTGTATAATATATATTTTATGCAATCAGAGTTTATGAATGTAATCTCTTCCATACTTCCGTGTATTCTTATTGTTTTGAATTATTTCATAACACCTAAATAGACTTATAATCCAGTGTCCATTGTTAGCTACATTCCGCATTTACATATGAGTTTATCTCTACATTCAGATGGTCCCCGGTTCCGCACTAGACCTCGGTCTGTCCAAGCAGATAACGGAGCAACCGTAGCGCTTAGCTGCGACGTAGACGGTAATCCTACGCCCGACATTATATGGATATATGAGGAATCACAAAAGGTACTTTTCGGTTTCATTCATAGACTAAGAACCAAGAGCTATTGTTTGTCATTAATTGTTCTTGGATTTATTCCTTGGCATGAATCTGGATACTTTTGTAAAAGATCTCTAGCTGTGCTTCGAAACTTGCTTGCAAGATAAAATTATATACAGTTTTAAGACTTTGTTGAATATTAAAACCATATTTTAACTCATATACTAATTGTGCATCAATTTTAAAATTTAAAACGATTTTATAATATTTTTATCTGCCCATATTTATTCAATTATTCATTCTAGGTTGTCGGCAATTCAGCAAATTTAACATTAACCGTCGTACCAGAAACTGCAGGCCGATACTATTGCAAGGCATCTGTCCCTGGTTTCCATGAAATCGGTGCCAGAGCTCAAGTTTACTTGCGTGGACCTCCTGAAATAGCTTCTGGATCTACACAATTCGGAATCACTGGCGATACGGTAAATTGATAAATTATAAGCAATGTTAACTGTTATTTGGTATATATTCCTAACTGTTGATACACGAGAGAGGAAAGTGAGATGGAAACTATTGTTCCATGGAACAAATCGATCTGAACGATACTCAATAAGTACTTATACAAGTCAAAAGGTTTTATTTTTATGTTTTAAGCGTAATTGTCTAAATTTACAACAATTACATTAACTTGTATTAGCAACATTATTGCTGAATGAATATTATACGTATAAATATATGTATATTATTATACCACATCTAATATTACTAGATAAAGTATAATGAATAATACTGGCAAGAGTAAAAGATCATCTTCATTGACTTCATAAAGCTTCAAAATTGCATATTGATATGATTTTGGATTATTTTACCTAATGAGATAATTTCATTTGAACACTTGCATTTTACATAGCGAAGAGCATATGAGCCATTTTCTTATCTATGATATGAGATATTATAAAACAGCAGCAATTACAACTCATTGTAGATAATTCCTTGCGCATGAAGTTGTTATCTCTATAGACTTTCAACAATATTTGTTGTAATTATTATTATAAGATTAAGAAGATTAATCTCATTAATCTCATTAATTGATTCTCAGGTTCGTTTAGAATGCATAGCTCATTCTGTGCCGCGTCCACAACGTGTTTCATGGTCACGATGGGGTCGTGACATCGAGCCTGGAAGCAGCAGTAGTGCTTCCACAATAAGTGGAAGTGGTGGACTGTCCAATAGTGACGATGCTGAATATAGTGTCCTGGAAGATCCTTTACCAGATGGTCTTAAAAGCACATTAATTGTTAGAGATAGCAGACCAAGACATTTTGGAGAATACAATTGCACAGCAGCCAACGAATACGGCGCAGATGTTATGGCTATCAGACTTGTCCCAAGAAGTAAGTTAAATAATATTTATATATAGATTTAACTTATCAAAATTTTCTCTACAAACTGAAGAAATCACAACAGTTGTATTTGATTTTCGGTACTTATTAAAGTTGAAACTATTCTTTTTCAGAAACTTTCCCTATGCTTTTAACAATAGTCGGAGCAGTTGCTGGCGTCATCCTAATAGTTATAATTACCCTCTCGGCCATTCTATGCCAAAAACGAAAACGCAGAAGGCACCACCATGAAAACAGTGCCCGTGACATGAAATCTGCAGGACGGCCACATGACGAAAAATCTATGGATGGAAATAATCACACTACTATTATCACGAATCAATGTCGAGACAGTGACCGAAGTTCTAATGTTAGTGATTTAAAATTGGAATTAAGAGAGGATTGCTATTCTTCAAATCAAGAGTATTCTGAAGCTGGATCGGATGGTGGAATAAACAGGACGAGCATTGGTATACCGATGACAGGACCTGTGAATTTGCCTGGTGGGGAAATTTATAGATACTCTGCTGATTATACAGAACCACATTTTCCTCCAAAGAGCAATGTAAGTACTACTGAAATATTTCTTAATGATTAATTTAAAAAATAGTAGAAGAAATACTAAAATTTGAAATATTCATGTTATTTTCCTTATTGTAATTTAAACAATAACATGTATGTTATCTTTATACTTCAGGATGGTCAAAACAACAACGGATACGTACCATACGTCGATTACACACGTGACTACAACCCACCATCTCTTACCATGAAACCTGCTTTACAACCAACTCTCGAGTCTTCAAGAGAAAGCCTACAATCAACACGTCTACATCTAAATAGTCTCCATTCCAACAATTCTTTATCTTCAAGTGGAACTCATGTCACCGCTCATCACCATCCAGCTGGACAAGTGGTGTCTAACGGTAGTATCATGATGGGCGGCGGCGGCTCTTTGACGCGCCGGCAAAATATTGACGGAAGTGGTTCTACGTATCCTTCAAATAGTCTGCAAAGAGGTATTAAGGATTCTAGACATGAAAATGGTCTGCCAACTGTTATGCCGCCTGCAATGCATGAAATGTCATTGATGCCAAATGGAGGGTTACATCCGCCAGGTAAAATAATTGATCGATAATAATAATAATAATAAATAGTAGCCGGTCCAAAGGCAGTGTGAGAGCACGCCAAATCAATGGATCTCCAATCCTTGTTTATTATTCCCATTTCTTTTATCATTATTTGCTTTTTATACATTTGTATGCAATGTTTTTCCCAAACTTTTGCTTTCTTACTTTCTGGTCCTGTGGTTCTTATGCTTTTAATTGCCTGCATTTTCTGTTTTTGCGTAAGTCATCAATTATCTGCATTCATTCATCACATAAGTTTAAGTGATGGCTGGTTACACATTTTGTCCCTTTACTTTAAAATAGTATCGGTAAAAAGTACCATGCATTATTTGTTTCTGAGATAATGATTGCTGAACTTTTTTTTTTACCCTTTATGCCCCTACATTATTTTTGTTCCTACTAAATTCAATTTTTACGTTTCTTACACCACCCAACAATGCCAAAGGGCTATTTTTACCTTTTTTTTTGCTTTAATCTGTCATTTTAGGAGGCGCAATTTCAAATTATAAGTTGGTGGTTGTAAAGCCAAAGCTCTATCACTGCACCACGACTTTCGAAAATATTTCAGTTCTACATATAAAAAAATTAAAATTATGTGATATAGCTTTTAAAAATTACTCAAAGCATAAGTTCAGTACATATTACGTAATAATATATTATAACAAATGTATAAGACCTTTGATAATGATGAGTTCCATACGAATTTTATAAAAAATTATTAAGCTAAGCTTAATTATTTTTTTGTTTATTTCAAATTGTGTTGAGTTGTCTAGTCTACTTATTAAAATGTCAAAAATTCTTCTTCTTCTCAATCTTTTTAGTACTTATCTTTTACTGTCGACTACATTATGAAGGATTTTTGCAGAGTGGGTCTGATCCAGATTTCTTTCCGTTAAATGATCTAGTTCAGTAATTTTTTTTATTTGTTACCTTATCTTCTTTACTTTCTCCATTCGTATCCAGCATCACATTTCAACACTGTAGGTAGTTTTTGTCGGCCTTGCTTAGAGTCCATGCCTCTGATCCATGATATGCATATAAAATTATGATATACATTGTTGTAACGTTCTTTTCTCACAAACGTCTCTCGATTATATTATTATTATTTCAATTATATGTTAACTAGATGTTTATAATTAAAATATATTTTTTCTCCACCAGGAATAGATGCAAGGTATTCAGTAACGTACGGAAATCCTTACCTCCGGTCTTCGAGTACATCTTTACCTCCTCCGAGTACGGCAAACCCGTCAGCGACGCCTGCACCCCCGCCATATTCCCGTCGTCCTGCGGTTCCGCAGACCGAGGTCGCGGGGCCCGGACCTCAGGTCGCGCGACTGCCGAGCTCTCCCACGAGTCAGTACATCGTCCCAGGCGCCGCGCAAACGCACAGCGTCAAGAAAGGAACGCTGGCGACGCACGTGTGAGCCGCGACCCGGTGTTGTGCATTGATCGCGGTTCGTAACTGGCGTTATTCGATTCGCCTTGCCTTCGCGAGGTTTGTTACTCGAATTCCAGAAACTTTTGAAGTGGTCAGTGTTATTTTATCCGGTATTTCGGAAAAGTCAATTGTGAACTATATAAATATGAATGTTATTAAAAAATTATTGAACGATTTAAAAAGACAATTAAAATCTAAGTGTGCTCTATATTTCAATAATTGAAGGGTACTTGGGATTAATTGATGTCTAATGAGTGTACTAGGCAAAATGAATATGGTGATTACTAGAATATTCAAAATTGAATGTATTTAAGGTCTCAGGTATCGTTTCACCAGTAACACTGATGGAAGTTTAGATAATGGTATAAAATATGTGCGACCTTATTACCAGTGGTGTTGTCGATCCGGAACGCTCCGGAACGTCGTTCCGGTACTTCCTTTTTGGACAAAAACGCGTTTCGGAACTAAATATTATTTCTGACAACGAGCAATCCCTGACGTGCTAAAAAAATTTCATAATTCATGACGAATTTGTATATGTATTATTTATTATTCAAAGGTTTGAACCGAACCGGAACCGGAGCAAACCGGCATGTTTTTCCGAAAACCGGAACGTTTTTTTACTACCAGACTGGAATTTGAACCAAACCGAGATGAATACAAAAACAGGTTTTTTTCAATTTTTGCGTTCCTGTAATAAAAAAATAGCACAACACCATTGCTCATTCTATATAGTATTCTCTATAGTATCCTCCAGTTATTGTTAAGCATTGTACGAGCATGATTTGCTCAAAATCTAAAGGTAAAAATTTGTTTGTTTGTTCTAAATTATTCACGTATTTATTTTTGGTATAATTACTTAACTAAATTATTTTTTGGACTTATATATTATATTATATCCGATTTAAAATTAATATATCGCATGTTACATTTTATTATACTTACAGTATTTTAAATGATTTTTTCTTGTTGCAAAGCTAAGACAAGTCAGTATTTTAACTTAATATTATTATTTAATTCAGCAACTTGGTTGTTAGTTGAAATTTTTTATCAAGTGGATTCATTTTTAAGAATATTTCCATACATGTATAACTGAAATGCAAAGTCGATGCATTTCATAGTAAGGTCTTCCTACTAGTGCAATTAAATTAGTTTTTCATAAAGTGTCGCCCATGGGTTTTAAGACCTTAAAGTTTTTTTTATATTTATTGAAATTAAATTATATATGCAATCTGATAAAAGTCAATATATTTATAAAATATCAATTATGGTGTGATTATATATTTGCATGCGATTTATTTAAAGAAAACTTATTTATATTATTTATAATTATATTTGCCTAAAAAATTCAAATTAGCAAATTATAGGCGCACACGGAAAAAGTTAATTAATTAGTCAATATGCAATTTTACATTTCATGAGAAGTCTAAATGATAAAGTCTATTAGCATAATTACGTGTGAAGAATAAACGAAATTCCACATGTACTTAAGACTATTGATATTAAATCAAAATTAAATTGATTGTTAGCCAATAGAAGTATAGCTTCGAAAATCGGTATCGATGCGATTGTTTATAGAAAATTATAAAAAATATAAAAAATGAATGACTGTACTAGATATTATTATAGAACCTAATGATAAAACAGATTGGCCTAATATTTAGACCATGCTTTGTGCATATACATAACTGTAAATACATTTGTTGATCTAATTCACCTAAAAATATTTAAATAGATTTTTAACTAGAAATTGAAGCTTGGAATTAGGAGTAATTTATCAGCCATATGTTTACGTTACAAAACTACAGGGTTTGTAAATTGTCATTCATCAGTTACACATTTATTCGGTACAGAGAATGATTATTAAATCAAAATATATATTTTTGAAGTTCTACAAAAATTTGTTAGTATTGCCATAATTGTTATTAAAGTTTAATGGAATCATATTTTTATAATCGAAATAATTCAATTATAGTTCAGTATCTATATTATTATTATTCGTATTATTATTTAATTCGATAATATATATTTTTATGATTCAATATATATTTATAATGTGGAAATATACAATCATGCATATTATAATGAAAATTCCAAATTTTATTTTAAATATTGGAAACTTTAAATAAAACTAATTGAATTATATTGAAAACCTTAATTAAAATTAGTCATCCTCTAAGCATAAATGAATTTTGTTATAAATTTATTTGAGTGTGATAAGTATATATCCACATTTATATTTACTTATTAGTTATATAAGTTTTATTATAGTGTTTGCATGTTTAGTTTAAAATTTACTTAGTGTGTTTGGTTTGCAATGGTTTTCAATAAGATATTTATCAATGCCAAAGAAATGAAGCTTTTAAACTTGTTTCTAATTAATTAGTGTGTTTTGAATTGTGTTATTACTTTGTGATTTTGATTTAATTTTTTCCTTTTTGATTTAAGAACATTTATATAAATATGTAAATACAAATATAATTTTTCAGTATTGAATTATAGTACATACTGTATATAATTGTATTTACTGCTACCTAAATATATTAAGAAGTTGATTTTTAAAATTTATATTATACATCAATCACTTGAATGAGAAATTTCATTATTTCATTCATTCGAATGAAAGTTGCTTCACTGTAAATACTTCTATAACACTCAACTATCATATCAACTCATTTATAATCAGAGTAATTTGAACTAATGAACAAAATCTGTGATTCATACTCAATATTTTGATCGTGGCAATTTGGAAAAACTATTACTAAATAAGACATAATAAGCTTTCGACATATCAGATGTATATTTCTGGCTTTTATACTTTGATGCTGTATTATGTACGTGTAGACACTATTGCAACATTATAAAATATATATTATACTTTAATATATATAAAATTCCATAATGAATTGAATGCATCGATTTCCAAATGATTTAATGAATATAAAACAAAAATTTATTTATTTTGAAATAGTAACTCTGGCAGATTACAGAAATATATCATCTTTATCATTTGAAATACTCACCTCGAAAACATTATTTGGGAAAGAAAAGCATTCAATTTATTGGATAAAATTTAAGTTTTTCCATTTGCCTATGAAATCTATTTATGATTTTTCCATCTATGAAAATATCATTACAATCTCAAATGTGCTATATATTGCTTGTTGACCGTTTAAGATGATTTAGCAGAAAATATATGTGTAATAAACGATAAAAATCTGAAAAATTCATATAATTATTTGCATATGCTCATGCAATAATTACATGTAGTATTTCTCTGTATATTTATATATCATAACCTTTTCTACTTTTATCTATAAATTTTTATTAGTTTGTAAGCTATATACATAAACATACTACATATAAAATATTATACTATATTTTATTTTTTATTATTATATATAAAACAGATTTTTGATGACAAATTATCAATATCTTTTCATATTAGCAATGTCATGCGAAATGGCGTTTTCTCTAAAGTTGTGAATATGAATTTGCCTAAATAAATGAGTTAAAAATAAAATCGATTTTTATTCTCTACATTTATATATTTACAGTAAGTTTGATATTTATTGTCAATTTCAAAACAAATTTCGTTCGATGAAGTGGATGCTTCTTTGCATTATAAAGGATTCATATCGTGGAATCAATTTTATCATATTTCATTGATTTTTATACATTTTACTGGAAACATAGAAACCATTTCATGTTTCAAAGATACATGTTTTATAACCTGTCATTTAAAGTTCAGCTCAGGAAGAAATAATTTTAAAGAAAAAAATAATTACCGACATATAAAAAAAATAGGTAAGAATTTGCAATTGTAATGAAGAATACTCAATGGAAATATAAGACAAGTGTGCAAATAAACAGAAATTATTTTAATAGCCCCGATTTCTTTCCATGTAACTGGATAAGCTCCTCATTATAGATATATAAACTGTTAGGGGTTATCCACCCATTTGTTATAAATATAAATAATATTATAAACTATATAACGGAAAAATACAAACTACCCAGTTGTAATGAATTACTCATGCTATTACATTGTAACTTCGATAAGCACAACATGTGCTCAGAAATACTTTTCCAATGCTTTCTAACCGCAAAAACGTTGACGATACTTGTAGTACTCAAAGAACGAGTAAACGAAGTCATAAATCATTGTTTTCTAGGAATGTAGAACACACCCTGGGGAAAATAATACTTAAGCTTGTGAACGATGCAATGAAGAGTCAGTATGAGTTAAGGGGAGAATGAGTTAAGATCAGTATGAATTCAAATTCAGTATGAATTTATTCGACGTCCAAGTTTCATACTCAGTCTTTTGTTCAGTAGTCATTAGTTTCATAAAGTTCTGATCAGTTTCTAAGTGTTAAAGTTATGAAATAAACAAATACATCAACGTCATATCTGTTTTACTGATCAAGTGTTCACAACTTTGAAAATAGCTTTTGTTTAGCAGCAGAAAGAACCTACAAAATTGTGTGCCTAGACAATATTAGAATTGGTGGTTCCAGCATTACATGGTGTCAGCATTTTTGAAAATCACTTCTACAAAGTTTCTATTATATTCTAACATTGCCTAGGTTCTCCATCATGGACTTGAGATAAAAAAAAATAAGGTCAGCTAATGAAAATTGTTAAAAAACGATCAATTTATGAGCATAACCAATCCTGTCAAATTTGACACTTCTTATACACATGAAATGATCAGCAAATGAAACGTCAAATTTTTTGGATGAACTTTATGTTAATTTCGATAGTTAATTAATAATAATTTTAAATAATTTGTTGCATAGTGTATTAATATAAACATATTATGAAAATAATCTATTGTTTTAAATTTTCACATTTTCAATTTCTATTTTTCTTCTTGTAGCTAAGTTCACAACTTTTATTTTAATGTTTGTTAGTTCACTGACGTTTGAACAGATGTCGCCACGTTGGCCATTGCAATATTCTGTCAAAAAATGCAAAATAAATCAGTTTAACGGAATATATTTCAGTATTAGTTTTTTTATTCAATAAATAACAGTGCAAATTAAAATTAAGTTTTAGTATTTGATTTAATCACGAAAATTGTGTGCTAGAAAATAATCTGCAAATATAAAATAACGTGAATTATTATGCATTGCAGAAACAAGAGGCAACAATGTCACAATGGCGGTTATAACTGTCATTTCACAGGTATGCGAATATTAGGTTATGTAGAACATATCTGTTATCATGGGTAATATTATTATACGTTTGTATGTATATGCAGATTCCTAATTAAGATGCTAACTATATTAGAATTTAATAATTTTATCTGAAATATATACATAAGACGCCTTCATGTTGAATCGTAACGTATATGATAAAAATATGCCAAATTGTGCACCTACTGCTAATGTAAGAATATGTCAATGTGGTTGGGTAACATTAGTTAAATTTACAAATCAAATAGCACCCACACTGATTATTACTCTACTCAATTATAGTCATATTTTTTCCGATTGCAGTTTTTTATTTTAATTTTCAGTTTTAGTATAGCCTTCGAAGAGTAAATAACTAGAGACATTAGTTAAATGAATACAATAAAGATAATTGTGGTAAAATTGCTTAACATATCATTGATGAAATGGAAAACAATAATATAATGACAGATATGGTTCAACTTGTGATAAGGATTAATTATTTACTAAGTTGTATGTTTTTTTCAATTTGTATATAATTTTTTGTTTATTACTTGTCTATGAGTTATTAGTAGTCAATGGTTAAAAATTGGGTATCGATACTATATTATCAAATATATTATAGAAATTTTTTGTTTCCTTATTTTACATCTTTAACAGTTCTTTAAAGGCATTATAATAAAACAATCAATATTATCAAATCTATTATAGAAATTTAATGTTTCGTCATTTTACATCCTTAACAGTTCTTTAAAGGCAATGTAATAAAACAAATAATAGATATTTTCATATATTATATGAATAAAAAACTTACATATACAATATTCATAAAATATTAGTATTGTGCTATTTGTCACAGCTTGGGTATAAATTACCTCTATAATAGAAAAGTATTTTAATATATAGTGTTCAAACTAATATTATCTTAAACTAATAAAAATTATAAATAAATTTATCAAAATAAATGGCAGCAACACACTGGCCGCACAATATTGGCAAAACTGTAATGAAAATGACTTTGCATATTGAATTTACAAAATATTGGTATACAAATATTGATTACTAATATTAAAATTATGAGATTGCATTAATGTGCCAAAAGATAGTTTGTATATGTTACGAGAAAAGATAATTTAAATTTAATATGCAAAACCTAATTCATTCAAAATTGCCTATAATACAGAAACGGTATCTTATATTTAATTGTTTTCTAAAATGATTGTTGATATGTATATAAAATTATCCTCTATTAATAGTATTCATGAAATCGTGCATTCACAGCATTGAAGCGCATAAGACAAACATTTGATGCCGCAATCATCTTCTTTTTCCTTGGCATTATTCTTTTTCTTATTTTTACGCTTTTTCTTTTTCTTGTGCATTATGGCACTATCAACTCGATCCAAGTGTCCATTTGACTTATTGTTGTTCGAGTTATCGAGGAATGAACTTGAATCTGTGATGGATCCAAGAACTTGAGTTGGGTCATCTGCCATTTCAATCATTTCCTCTTGGTTGCGACGATTGACCTAAAGAGAATATTGTATAGTAATTACGTTGAAAGCAATAATTTGAATTTATAATATAATGCATTTAGAATATGCATTTATAACATTTTTTTTTCATTAATGGCATTTGAGACTTAATTAAATTTATCAGTTTGTACTGAGTCATCTTTTGCAAACTTATTCGATCTTAGACCAATGTAAAAGAGTACTTGCATTTTTATGGCATGATAATTAGCTGTAATAATCAAAATATATTTACATATCAGCTTCAAATTTAAATCTTCGAGGAATTTTTCTGTTACAAATATTGATAACTTGTAAAATCATGAATAGTCAATTAGAATTTATCAAATACTTCAAATATGTGAGACATCTAATGAAATTTGGAAATTTGCCAATAGATAGTCCAGTCATTATAGTAAGTTCACCTCGGAATTCGAGATACCCAGCTGTAAATCTGTAAATACTGTATATTGACACCCTAAAAGTTGTCTCAAAACCTACATATGGTAGGGTGTACGCTACATATGCAGGTTTTGAGACAACTTTTATGGTGTCAATATACAGTATTTACAGACTTGCAGCTGGGTATCTCGAATTCCGAGATTCTTACCCAATTTAAGCTTAAATGACTGGACTATAGTTTGTAATGAAAGATAAGATTGTTACAAATAAATATAAAAAAATTGTCTACCTTATCGTTGACCTTGCATTCGGTCATTGCGTTAAGCAGGCCGCCCTGCGCAGGGTTGTCTCCCTGCTCCAGGGCCGGCTCGGTTCGCGGGGGCGCCGTCCCGTTGGCCTGCTGCTCCACAACAACAGCTGCGACTACACCTCCAGTTACTGGTGCTGCTGAAGGTGTTACTCCACTGGTCGAACAGCTGCCAGAAGCTGTGCCCGGTATCGGCGCGTTTGAACCGCTGGCGATAGGCCTGGTAAAAAAAATTTAAATCAAAATTGATATGTTGAATATATTGATTTATGATAGTATTTATGATTTAGAAGTTCTTTTTTGGTTTTTCAGATATTTTCATATATATTTTTTATTTATTATTAATATTTCACTTTTTATAGATTGCGTTTTGCTAACTGGTTCGGTTATCTTATAGTCCAGTCATTTAAACTTAAATTAGTTAAGAATCTCGGAATTCGAGATACCCAGCTGTAAGTCTGCAAACACTTGTATATTGACTCCTTAAAAGTTGTCTCAAAACCTGCATATATAACCAAAAGTACACCTTTACGTACGTTTTGAGACAATTTTTAGGTAGTCAATTTACAAGTATTTAAGGACTTACAGCTGGGTATCTCGAATTCCAAGGTAAACTTACCATAATGACTGGACTAAAAGAGAATAATTGATTTAAAATAATATTACACGAGAACTTACAGTTCTCATTATTTTCCGTTTATAAAATTTATTTTATTTTTTCTAATTTTAAAATTCTAGATCAGATAGTACAGTGTTTGACTCAACATCATACTCTAATCATTTCTATCTACATGGTCGACTTTCATTGGAATTTATTTCAAATTTAAAAATTATATGGTATTATTACGCATATATGAGTTTAATAAATATCAGTCAAATGTGTATAAGTTTATCAATTTATACTGAGTCATATTTTTGAAAAATTCGATTATAGACCAATGACACGATTATTCACTAATAATCAAAACAAATTAACTTATCGTGGCTTCAACTTTTAATCTTCAAGGATTATTTCTCGTAATACGGTACGATGATGATATCTTATAAAAACATTGTCAGTTAGAATTTATCAAATGCTTCAAATATGTGATATTATTTTATATACAATTCTAGGAATTTAATTTAACCGATATATCGGAGACTTTCATTCCCGTATTGCTAATAAAGTTAATCTGAGTCATTAGAATTATTGATACATTCTGATTATTATTAGGAGTAATTGCTCATCAACCGGTGAGTTCAACAAATTCGAATATTAGTAAAAGGTTTTGAATATAATTCATTTAGCAGTTTGTTTTTTTTAATACTGGATTACTATACGATACATAAGACCTTCTTGGCTCTTCTTAAACATGACTCAAGGTTTTATTACCATAACTAAATGAGAAAAAGCAACATTAATCAACATCTGCGGGTACCGTAAAATCACAATATTTTATTACAGTGTAAAATTGAAATTTTATTGGCATTACATATATAACAAACGCATAAAACACGACCTTTCAAGTTAGTTGTATTATTCGTGTACAACTTGTTTTTTATCATCAATACCTACGCGAGGAGCGTTGTTACGGTTTTTCATACAACACAACTACAAGACATACCCGTAAAAGGGATCCGAAGAGGCGATTGTCAACAACATGGATTTAATTGAGAAGACAAGACGGTCAATCAATCACGATATGAACTAATCAAAGTGGTTTTTTACTAATTACCTGGTGTTATTATTGGAAATCTCACACAAAATACTTCCGCGTTACATATGTACAATAACAAAGATGAGGAAACTGAATAGTCTTTCGTTCTTCTCATATGCTTGGATCGACGGTACAGCATCGGAGAGTCTAGCGGCGATTAGGGGTGGCAAAACGAATATAATATATTTCGATTTCGATACTTTCGATGCGTACATATTTGTACACAAAACAGTTCTATATATTTGACATATCTTCTAATAACCGTAATTCTTGTTTATTTTTTATAGTGTGAATTAATAACACAATTAACCACCGTAGTGGATATCCTCACACCTTAAAACAATTGTAATGTTTTATTTAGTATTGGCATATAAAACTTTATTTTCCACTGAATAAAAGCTATGGTGCTTTCCAAAACTTTTTTTTTTAAGTTTTTTATTTGGCCTCGCTTACTCTGAGCATTTAGCCACTTACACATTTTTTTATTTATTTACATTCTAATTTTTTATATCATTTTCAATCTATTTATGTATCCTATTCTATATTCTTCTCAATTTTTCTTTTTCTTATTTTTTTCAATTCTTGCTCTTTTTCAAATTTCTAATTCTATTTAACTCCCAGCTTCATTTCATATTTTTCTTCATTCTTCTTCTAAGTTCCAATATTTCTCTTCTTACTCCTAATTCAATTCAACTATTCGAATTCTGTTGTTCCTAGGTTTTTAAATTTTTATTCGACTTCTACTTAACAAATACAATTTTTATTTGATTTCAAATAAACTACACATATTATTTTTTCATAAATCCTAAGTCATTGACAGGATTTGATCCGAAGATCCCTGTCGTGTGAATCGAACACGCTACCAAAGAGCTATGCTCGACGCTTTCCAAAACTTATTGATAGTATTTTTTTTAGTATTGGCATAAAAAACTTTATTTTTCACTGAATAAAGGCTATGGTGTTAGTCAAAACGTATGGATAGTATAGTAACTTATGAATAGTTTCTTTTTTTTAGTATTGGCATATAAAACTTTATTTTCCACTGAATAAAGGCTATGGTGTTTTCCAAAACTTATGAATAGTATTTTTTTTAGTTTTGGCATATAAAACTTTATTTTCCACTGAATAAAGGCTATGGTGTTAGTCAAAACGTATCGATAGTATTTTTTTTAGTATTGACATATAAAACTTTATTTTCCACTGAATAAAGGCAATGGTGTTATCCAAAACGTATGGATTTTTTTAATAATACTTCCTCATATGTTTTGATGATTTTTATCGATAAAAGAGGTATAACCTCACTTTTATTTAATGCTAACTATCAACAGCAGGTGAAGTCATTTTAGAGCCTTTTTTTAAAACAAAAGGCGAATTACTACTTTAATGAGATTAAGGGACCAATTCTGCGATAGCATAGCGTTGTTATGACAATGCTATCTTATTCTTCTTTCTTGGTTCTAAAAACTGTTCTAAAATCTATTTGCAGAGCGATCAGGCGTTCTACACATAAAACCGTATGTTATGAGTGGGCATAGAAAGATGTAGTTATGAAAACATTTAAATTTAAGCTAGCTCTAAATTTAAGAGCTCGTAAAACTTTATAGTATAGAATTATTGTCACCTACGACTATTTTTTTTTTTTTTTTGAAAATTTGCTATACTTGACTTAAATACAGACATTGATTTTTACATGAAGATACAAATTGTATACACCTATTCTGGGAATATCATTTTACTATCATAATATAATATTGTTTGCATATACTCGTATATGTTGTTTCAATTAACTTATATAAGTATCGAAAGAGCTTTTATTTTGATAATTTAATCATGGCTCATGATTTTATATTTATATGTATCAATTTTGGTTTTTATTAATAAGGAAAATCTTTTAGACATGATTTAAAAGTGCTTTTCATAATTTCATTAGTTTAAATTTTTTTTAATAATTTTTAACATAATAATTTATACAACATTGGCATTTTTGCGTTCTGTCCTAAACCTTATCTCAATACGAGTATACAATATTCAAGTTAAAACGATAAGAATGATACAACAGTTCATTAATTAAAAATCATAATTATTTTTTGCTAATATTGAAGTTATTAGACCAATTAGAAAAGAATAATTACACAATTTAAAATAGATTTACTTTAGTTATTAATATATTTCAGTTGTTCTAAATTAACTGTTAGAAAAATGTATTATTTAATCGCTATGAGAACATTTGAATCGTTTTTAGAACAATAATATTTTGAATTTGTAACTTAAGCTAAATCATAGCTAAATATTCACCATAATGTGCTACATTCAAATTGAATACCATACTTCTTATTACGCTACTCAGTTATAATAATTAAATTCATAATTTAATATATATTGTTAATATATATATATATATATATATATATTATTTATTATTTATTTATTTATTTATTTATTTATTTATTATTTTCAGATATTTCTTTAACCGATCGATTGCATTTGGACAGCCCTATAAAGCCAGGCTAACGTATTCCTTTTTTGCGCGAACCTTGACGGAGGTGCACGAAGCCGCTCTTCGCGGCGTTCGTTTCTTTATTTGTGGTGCTGAAAAAACGATCGCCTATGCTGTGGTACAGGTAAGTCATAAAAGCAGGATTTACAGGTTATTTACCGCATTATGTATAAGTATTGATAATATAGTTGGAAGAAGTACAATACAATAATGTAACCCTGTGGGTTTTAATATTCTTATACAATGGATATTAAGTAGAAGGCGTTTTTAATTAAAGTTTATGGATAAATCAGTATTTTTTTATAAATAAATTAAATATATGGTTTCAATATTTCACAAATATAGCGTCAAATTATGACATCACAACATCTGTATTTACATATATCAGATTTAAGCAGATTTGGAGGCAAAAGTAAAACTCCTTTTATAACGTTCTGCATTATTACTTTATAATATTTTCTGATAATTGATACATTGATTATTACTCAAAGCGATGCTTATCTACATTCATTGAATGGCTTTAAAATTTTCGAAATCGAGTTTTTGAGTAAAGGTCAACCCTCCATTTTTGACTCGCATACACACAAAAACATACTTTTTCCAATTTCGGTGTCAAACGATTCAGGATGACTTGAAACGTGGGACAAACAAAAAAATAGCTTCAAACTTCAAACATAAACTTTTCTTTCCGAGAGTTAAAAATTAAATTTCAGATGAATATAATAAATTATTAGATGTGACTCTAAAGTTTTGTGTTCCCGAAATCGTCGACGAAAGTTTGTATCCGCACACACACACACATACATCCATTTTTTCTAAGGTATGCCAAAATGTTTAGAAGGTTTTGAAACGTAAAGATATATAAAAGTTTTCATTTTCGATTTTTTTTTGTGATTACTATAACTTGCCCTACAGGAAGTTAATAATTATATAATTTTATAACACCATGTCTTGGTTTTTGTATGTTGTCAACAAAAACAAATTCCAAATGAATAAGTCATTTAAAAATATTCATTTATTTTTTTATATGTGTGGGTGGGTCAAGAAACTCGCAATCATAAGAGGGGTCGCCAAAAAATTGGCAATCCTAAATGGGGTCGCGAAGGACAAAAGTTTAACAAGCCCTGATATATACATATCTTACTGAATAGAGCGCTGATTATTTATATTTTGTTAACAAATAATTTTCGAATTTGTTTATTTATTTAGTTACAATTAGTTCTAATTATCATCGTTACAATGAGGATCAATTTTTTTTATTTGAATCGGAATTTGTTGATATGTAAGTAGAGTTTATTTCAATTTGCTAAGTCGTCCATCAAAATTCTTGTTATATTCGCGTTTAAATATAATAAATCGAATCTATTTTATTCCTATTAAAAATTATGATCTGAACATATTTATATAGTAATCTGTATTGAAAATAGAACAACTTTAATTTTATTTTATTTCAACCTTGTGGTTTGAGACTCTGCTTAACGGCGGTAGTTGGTTTGAAAATTAAGTGCAGTTGGCGCTAATAATAAGTAAATTTATGAATACCTGCAATGGGCGTTATGAACAAATATGTCATCAAAATGTTTATTTTTCATTATTAATACAATTTAATTTAATTTCGTCTTACTGAATTACTTAACATAAGCGCAAAACTTAATTACAGAGCAATAAAAAATGGTTCTTGCTTTGCTTTAAATGCAAATAAAATCAGCCTACAAGTAAGTCATTATTCTCCTACTCTTCTTTTATCTATTATTATTCTTATATATCAAAGTAGAGTTAGTTTTCCTACCTTCTTTTAAAAGGCATAAGCATTCCTTGAGTATTTTTCCTATAAACGCCAATCATGCAATAAAAATAATTTAACAAACTGTAAAACACGGTAATCACAAACGTTTTTCAATTTGTGTTCATGCATGAAATTATAATCAGTAAAGATTTATACGTTTTAAATACAGTTTTTTATATAAATTACGGTTTTGAATGAACTTCTATTCACAATTACCTGAGTGTTAGTCTCATTAGATAGACATAGAAACTTAAAGCTTCAGAATAATGATCTTGATTATCAGGTGTGAGATACAATCTCCACAATTTTACATATAAGCAAAAAAAGTAAAATAAATTCATTTGAAATCACAAGTAAAAATTCGTGACATATTTACAACATTTTCACAATTTATTATTGCTGTTTTGTTCAGTTTAGACACTAATTCAATTCTTTAAAAACCTAACCTCTTTCAACTTATATATAGACTATTTTGAATGGTGTGAAGTGAGCTTAGTGTTACCGCAGCAATTTGTATAAATAAATAATTAATCATTTCTTTTAAGATTACTTGTTAATATTTTATCATTGTAATATTTTTAAGTGCATTTAGTTATTTTTATGATTAATTATTATGTCTGTGTCATCGATGTATCTAATTCATTGAAACAATTGATTGCATAACAATTACGCCGAGGTATGCAAGTGTGATTTAAATTCAGTACATGCATTTGGCCAATCTAATACGTGTGTATACATAAATTGTTAATAAATATATAGCGTAGCTTCCTATATTTATATTCAGAAATCTAATAGATTATAAAATGAGAAAATATTTCATCTGCACCCTGAATAATGCTTGTTTCATCCCGGTCACAAGATGGCAACTTCAGGAAACGTGATGTATGTGAAGTAAGGTACAAAAATGAGCTTAAGGAAGTTTACCATAGATAAAAGAAGAGTATATAGGGTTTTTGCGAGTATAGGGAAAAGTAAATATATATTGAAAACTATTTATTATGAATCAAAGTTATTGTAATTCCAGTTACTGCAATGACACTTTCACATCGTACCTTATCGCATACTTGGCATGCATCCAATGTCGTAGGTGAAAACATTGTTTGAATTCCAATTCATTCTCACATAGGTGTATTGAGAAATTATAAATATCGATTATATGGATATATAATCTTTGTTGTTGAAATTCGACTTTGCGTCGATGTTCTCTCAAAAATGTCTGCACCGATTTCAAAAATTGGAAAGTCATTTGATGATACTGATAGGATTGCTAATGGTGCTGATTAATCATTGGTAAAGATCGCCCGAGCCGTTTCTTCGTAATTGATCATTGATTTTTTTTTTGGCAAAGTGAATAAAAAGTCATTTAAGTTTAGAATAATTGGCTGTGTTCTTGGTATATTTTTTTAACTTTAATTTTGAAACTTTGTTTATGAAATAAATACTTGATAATTTTAAGTTTTTTTTAATTGTTTATTTTTTAGTTATATACAGTGGCGGAAGCAATTTCTTGATGGGTGGGTTCGTTTTTTTTAGGCAGCCAGTGGCTTGTTTTTTTTTAAGACATTTTAGACAATCTCACATTTTCAGATTGATGGGTGGGCTCAGCCCACACGGTTTCGACGCCACTGGTCATATACATTTTCTAAGTTATCTTTACAATTTTAATTCATTAGATTGTATATAATTATAAAGCGCACTATATATCCTTTTTTTTGTCAATAATGTTATAAAAGGGAGATTTTAAAAGTTGTTAAACTCGATTCTTAATGATCAAGTCGATTATATACATATATTAATAAATATAGGTATAAAACTATAAAAACAGATAAAGAAATAAATATAGTTTGAACCGTATTTTATTGTTTTACATTTCTTATCCGAGTTTTCGAAATTTCAGATTGAAATCTTAAGTCATTACGAGCATGAGAATGCAATCAAATACGATTTTTTTTTTTTTTTTTTTAATAAATATCAAGGTATTATTTGTTTGCCGTTAAGCATTTTGTGTTTATTTAAAAAAAATGACTTCAGAAGATTTTCTTTCTAGTTTTCAGTTTTGATGATACATTTAGTTGCCTAATTTCGGTTCGAAAGTCATAAAACTTCTACTGATAGAATTCCTTGACTATCCTATTGCAACGATTGCAATATGTGTTATATTGGAGAAAGTTTCCAATACACAAGAGAGTGCATCAACATAATTACAACTCTAGGAATTCAACCTATTATTTTATATAGAGTAACAAATATTGTGACCTTAGAAGATTTGGAGAATCTTTCCTGCAAATATTCGCAGAAAATTAATAAACTATAATTTATACTTGTTTATCTATGTAATAAACCTACTTCTCTCAGATTATAAAATTTAAATATTATGATTATCTATGCAATTAGACCAAGTTGTTTATTTTTTGCATAATTTTAGTCAATAAAAATAGCAGTTTTACAATAAACTTTATTTCGGGTTATAAACAAATTATTCTATTTTTTAGTTTTCGAACAAAATAATCGTGTATTCTTTAAATCATTCCTTGACTTGCATTTCTTCGCCTACCATAATTTCTAAATGTCATTGTTTCTTTTTCTTCTTGTTCCGTGAGTCGTGGAGTTTTGTTAATTTCGCATGACAACGCGCCGTCATTGTGATCACAGCCGTGACATTGGAAACAAAAGGGATTCATATTCGATGTTGTTGTACAGACAATCAGTTGACACGCGTGTAATTCTGAATAGAGCATTTTTGAAATGGTCTCTTGTCCGAATGAGTACTGCCATTGATACAAAAGTATGGTAATTGATGATAATATATGTTCTGTTTGATTTGTCTCTCTCTTTAATTGTACAAAATGTTATACAATAATATAATATAAAATTCGTATTTACATTCATTTATTCAGGATTATTCAGGATCTATCACCAATTTATCAAATGACGCGACGGTATATTTAAATGTTCTTCTGAAAACTTCCTGAAGAGCATAGATAAAAGTAGTATAAATAGTACAGATAGTAATATAAACATGGCTGCATTTCAATTACCTCTATATTAGTCATTTCCGCACTCCATAGAGGCGCCACTAACTGTAGCACGTAAATTTACCCCTTGGATTAATTCAATATAAGATTTGTATGAATTTACCATGAAGTATAAATATACCATATAGAAAAAAAACCTAATTGATTTGAATAAATGAAATGAGAACAAAATATCTATGAATAAATAAAAAATATTCGTTGTTATTAATTAAACGTTGAAAGTACTTGTATTTCGTCATCAGAATCATTTCTTCATAAATAGTAATGAATTTGGGCACAGTAGGCCCTCTGTTAAATGCGGAAAACACTAAAACACGACGAAGCACTTTTGTTCTGAGTTAAACAACCTGCCACCCCCCCCCCCTTCCCGTGCTTATGAAATTTGTTTTCATTAGAAAATCTGATTCCACCAATTTTTTATTTTCTCGACATTTCATTCCTTTCTGAATCGTTTGAGAACGAGTTTGTGAAAGTATGTGTGTGTATGTATGTGAGCCAAATTGTAAAAACATCTAAAAGCCATTTGAAAAAAAAGGACTAACATTGATTGGTTTTTCGAGGGTATATGACGAATATCTTGTTTTTCGAATTGATTGTTCAATTTTTTTTAAGGGTTTGATTAAATCTTTGTATGAAGATAAAATTATTTATGTTCTGGGCGAATATTCTAAGATAACAACATAGACTTACAAAAAGTGTTTGGGTTATGAAAGTGTATCAAAGTTTGTATTAATGGGATGTGCCAAAATCTCAAAATTCTATTGTCATAATTTTAAAACATCTTATTAAGTCGACACAAACCAGATAATTGCCTTAATTTAAAATAGCACTGAATCCAGCGGTTTCCAACCTATGGGGCGTCAGGCTGTTCCAAGGGGAGGCGCATACATATATTTTCAGAATACCATTTTCGAAAATAACCTCAAATTTTTGAAATTATATTGAAGAATAAACAAAAAACACTTAGATTTGATACATATTTTACTTAATATTGCATATTAATTTGTGATTTGATTATATCAGTTGAGTATTTACAAAATTATTGTTGAAAAAATTAAGGAAAGCGCAACAAATTTTTTTATTAGAGCGGAAGCGCGGTGCAAGAAAGATTGGAAACCACTGACTTAACCCTAGTTAATGTTTCATTTTCAGTATGTGCGCAACAAGTTTCTTATCATTATTTTTCAAAACATTTAACAAATGACTCAAGATCAAGATCATAAATATTTTCACGTTTCTCGTGCCTTTGGTAGAGTACCACCAGAAACATTCTATCGTCAGTACATCAGTTAGTAGAACATTAGAATAATCAGTTTTGCATTTTTTACCCAAATGATCTTGACATATTTAGAATACGCTATTGACCTTTGTGCTTTCACAGTTTTTATACTGACTAAAAACAAATAGATACGATTGACAATGAACCACGCATTATCAACCGTAAATATATTCAACAATTAATTATTGTTCACAATGAATATTATTAGGACACTGATTCTAGAACACTATTTGTTGTTCATTTTGAAAGTATGAGGATAAAATCCATAGTATTATTTAATTTATTTGCTCCATATTTCAAATATTATATTCTTAATTATTTCTTAATTCTAAAATAGGTGACTGTACTCATTATCTAGAAGGAGAGGATTGTTTTTGTTAGAAAATTTGATTTGCTTATTTGGTGTTCTCTCGAGGTTTCAAGACATTTTTTTTTTCTCTTTATTGAATTACAATCTGTCTTTACAAAAAGGAATACATTCAGTAATTTTGATGATATATGAAATATTAAACATTAGATCTAAAAGGTTACTCAGTAGTAAGCCGGATATATATTTGAGCCGGAATTTGACCTTTTGTCGTAAAAAATGTAAAAGCTATTCGATGAATCTCAGTAAAAAGTCTCCTTACTATTAGCACTAAAGTCCTGCACCGATCTTGGAAATGTAAAAACTGATTAGATATCAGTTGGGAATCAAGCTGATTACTTTTTGGTAAAGATCGGGCGTGTTTTAAGATAGTTAAGGTCATAATTGAATAAAAGAAAAACAATATTATAGATGATTTTTTTTTTTAAATGTTACCTGATAATTACTAAGTGCGAAGGATGTACCATTCTATATTGCAGTACAATAGTGTTTGCAATTCGAGCTCTGTAATAATGACCTCAGTACAATCATTATCGACATATTCATCTCAGGTCATAAGCTACATGTATGATATAAATTATATATATATATATATATATATATATATATATTTGATGTGTATATGTGTGTGGCGGCTTTACTTTTATGATCCGTTTTTCGAGACCATAACTTTAGAGATTCAGACTCGTCCATTGTTTTCGTTTTGATTCATGTTATTTTGTTTTCCTCTCGAAGGCAGTGGGGTGTTGCTTTGTTTCATGTCTTTAGAAAATATAATAATGCTTCGAGCACAGTTGAAAACCCATTTGTTTTACATAAGTTTTATAATAGTGGCGCAAATGGCAATATTGCTTGGCATTGGCGGCAATGGTTGCAACTTATATCCAAGAGCAAATGTGGCAGCAATTTTTTCACTCTTGAAATTAAGGAAGCATTGGTCACTATATATTGTTCAGGACTGTAAGATCTGTTTTTAAAGTTTCAAATTAGTTTCACCAACAAACAGCTTGATGAGGATAATGGGGTACTTGAAGGTACATCAGAGTTGTTTTCTAAGACAAAGGCGAAAAGTTTATTTGTAACAGTTTTTTTCATTTTATATCATTTTTAAACGTATTTTTGGTTTACTAAACTGCTGGCTTTTTTATCTACCTTTTTTCTTCATAAAATGGTAATAGATAATTTTAAAATTTAATTAAAATTCTATGTATTTTTGGTTTTGGTTTAGGATTTGTAGCAATATAACGCAAATCTATTTAAAACCCAAATAAATTTTGTTGAAACATCGGCGACGTACTGTTTGCAAATCGCAGTTTGCCTTTAGGCAATTTGCTCGAACTTTTCTTCAAATTTAAATAATTGGACTAGTCCGTAGATAAGCGGTTAAGAGCAACGGGACTTGATTTAGAGATCCCGGGTTCGATAACCACTTCGAACAGCTTCTTGTCAGGCAGTAGTGACAACGATTTTTACTTGAAAATATAAATGGCAATGTTTTCAAGTAAAAATAGACCTTAATCCGCCATTGCTGCACCAAAGAAAATGTCAACCCCATCAAAAAAATTTAATAATAAAAAAACATCAAATATGGGCGAAACCATCGGATTGCCATCTAAGAATACAAAGTAAGGAGAAGTTCAAGCTCAACAGCTTATAGGACGTAAGGTTCTGATTGCTGTTAAAAAATATATTTAATCAAAAAAAATTTAAATAATCGAGACAATCAACGAGAATTGAGATTTAGGTGTTTAGAAAAAAAAGTTCAACTGTTTATTTCGAGAACAAAGGTTTTCCTATCACTAAATTCTACGATCAATGCAGAAATAGCGCCGTTCATTATTTCAAACCGTTTTTTTTTCATTTTTTTTTAACGACGAGGAATGGTCAAATTTCGGCTCACAAATGTTTCTTTTATAATATCAGTATCAAATAATACAGATAGTGACTTGAAACACCAAATGAACATAAAATTAGCTTGCCGGATGTTCTGTCGAAAACATAAACTTCTCCATGTAATAAATGATCTATCTAAAACTTCTATCTACCTGAAGTATCTACTTTTATTTCGTCTATCAATTCTATAATTCAAAGGTATATCAGGTCTATGACCTATTGATGTTCTTGTCTAAATTAAATTGAATTTGTATATTTATCTCACGAATAATCATGACAAATCAAGCTTAAAAATTCAAAGCTTTGGGAAAATCGAGTTTAGCATTCAAAACTTGCTTTTGTTCAAATTGAGTGTGCTAGATCAATATCTACTGCTCCACTACTACTATTTATCCGCATTTTTTCTTCAGTTTTTGTCTGCAGTCGTTTCAATTTTTTATAATTTTGTTGTTGTTAAAAAGTCATTTACTCCTCCACTGTTTTTTCGAAACATATATTCGCGGACCTGTGCCCACCGCTTCAGAAACCAGTTTGGTTTTTATTATATATGTCGTATGGCATTACAGAAGATTCATCTCGCAGTTATGATGTTCTCTTGAACATGTGGGTAAAATATCAGGTGAAATCAGGCGACACTGTCACAGTGTTGCTGTCATTTCTTTGCGCTCCTCAACTTCAACTTCAACCGATAATCGTTTTAATAAATTAACATGGGCGACCGAGCGAGATGAATGGTATGTTGACAGTAGAAAATAAATATGTACTAACGAATGATAAATTTGCACCTTTGGAAAAGACTTGCTCAAATATTATTTGGATTTGCTGAAATATTTTATTGGTCAGCGTTCGTATCTATTTCAACCGAGATGATTTCAATTGATCACTTCTATTATTCTCTTCATAAGTCGTCATTTCAAGTCGATCATTTTGATATGCACAGATTTTTTGGTTCAAATTTTGTAAAAATAAATCTAAAAATATTTAAAAATAAATATCGAATATGAGTATAATTCTAATTTATTCTAAGTAATCCAGGCAAACAAACCTGAATCAGAAGCAAATGTTTCTTCCAAAAAAATTTGGAACAAAAGTGGAAATCCACTTTTTGGTTCCTTAATGGAAGTCCTATAAAAAGGTTACCGTTTTAGATACACCTTTCATTTACCAGCATTATTATTATTTTGTGAATTTCAAAATTATGTACATCTGAACTCCTCAAATATGCTAGTCAGGCCAAAACTTCTACAATAACTTTTCTTAATGTGACTGGTAAGACTGTGGTCGACCATATTTACTCGGAAAGAATGACAAATGGAAGACTCGGGTTCAGGTTTGTGGAATTTCCAAAAGTTTATTTCATTTTGTATCAGTCACTTTTTACCAAACTGACGTGCCTTGCATTTTGATGTCGATGATCACGACGTGGGAGTAAAATGAACCGTATACAGATGAATACATGTTTAAATCGTGATCAGTCACATCATTGGAAATTTCAATTATTTATTATCAGAGAAAGAGGACATGGGAGCAACATACTAAATTTATTTCAAATTTAGAAGTTGTAATTTTACTATGAATAGTTTTACTTGGAATTATTAATTTTTCATTACAATTATTGGATAAAGATCTTTCGGTCAACGTCCTGTCGTTTTTTATTTAAATCAACATCCTTAGTTCCATCACAAATCAACTTTTCACAACATCATCGATAATCGTTGGTGCGCATGGATTTTGTAAATTGGAAATTAATTGCAAACTTAATTCTTTTCAAGCATATAATTATTATTAGGTATTTTGAATTGATTGCAAAATTGTAGCTTATGTTTTGATGTCTATTTAATTATGGGTGAATTCTTTTTCGCTCAGCCGTTGCCAGGTATATTAGTAGATCGGCAAAAACAGTGTACATAGACTTTTTTAAAATATTACATTAAGATGATAATTTAAGTTATATAACATAATAGGTTAACCTATTACTAATTAGTATAACTGTTTTATAATTAACTGACCGTGAAACAAATTCTGTAACGCACAGCCAATTAAACTACCAAGAAACAGTTTTGATTTTTAAGGCATTCTTTAAATTACCTAATAATATTATGCAACTATGAAATAAGGTTGATTAATAAAACAAGCAAAAAATTGTCAAAACTTCAGTTATTATATATTAACGAGATGTCACATAAATTTGTTTATGAAACTTTCGTAGAAATCATAATTTTTTATACATAATAAAAAATCTAATTTAGAAAGGATTCCATTTAATGAGTATCTCGTTAGTCTTGGGATTGCCGCAATTTTTAATCCAGACTCAGAATCTGCGGTAATGAATGTTGTTGAAATAAATTTCATAATGACGATATATTAAAAACAAGATTCATTATAAACCATATTGTGGCATGAATTTGATGTCAGTAGAAACGTTATTCTTCTTACCAGCAATAAATCAATTTTGATTTAACGTTATATTCGCTACGACATTAAATGTATTGAAAACCAATAAAATATAAATTAGAGTTCTATCGAAGATCCAATGTTCAAGTATAAATTTATTGTATATAAATTATATTTATATCATTATTCAACTTTTAAATCATTAAATAATTTAATTAATCCTAATTTTTCACCTGAATTGAAAGAAAATTACATATTTGATTGACTCTTCTGTACAAATCATCGACAATTTGTTTGAGTGTTATAAGTACACAATATTTTTAAGTGCCATCCACATTTTCTAGACTCTACAAAAAGTCTATATAAACGTTGTTGATTTATTTCTTCTTGGCACTTATTCTTATTTGATTAGCAGTTCGAGTTAGCATAGAGTCACAATAAAAAACATCGCTGTAGGTAAATCCAAAAAAATCACAAGGTTACTTATGATTAATGTAAATATTTCAAGATTTTTTAAAATACGTTAATCAAATACATTTGTTCCATTGTAACCAAACGATCATACCGCAATTTGGATTAGTTGCGGATTAAGATTAATTGTGCGCGAATGGATCGACCAGGCAGTTTCTTTCCTATAAATTGTTGAAAAAAATTAATTTGACAATTTTACTTAAACTTTGCATAGCGATAGATTTCACGGTCAAAACTATAAACTTACACTTTTTTCTAAAAAGAAGAATATTTTCATTTACTTTTTAATTCTATTTATGAATAATGTACATGACTATTCATTATAAATAGTATAAATTAATATTGTATATTGTGATCTACTACGTGGATCCATTTTTTTTTTTCATTTTGTGGACCCCGAATTTTTTTTTCCTGACGTGGACCTTCTGAAGCTTGGGGGTTCATGTGAACTACTTTGGTAATCACTGGTCTCTAAACTATCTTACTAAAATATTATAGGATACGAAAAAGATTTTAATACATAAATTCAGTAAAATTTGGAATTATGAGCTGTCCTTTAAGAAATAATCACCGTGAATGTGATTGATACAGTTACAAAAGTTTGTTCGAATGATATAAATTAGTACCAGTATTTTTAACGCAGCATTAAGTTATAGTAATCGCAAAAAAATCGAAAATATTTTTTTTTTATATATCTTGACGTTTCAAAGGCTTCTGAATATTTTGGCATACCTTAGAAAAATTGGATGTATGTATGTGTATGTGTGTGTGTGCGTGTGTGTGTGTGTGTTCAGATACAAATTTTTGTCGACGATTTCGGGAACACCGATCAATCGATTTGAATAATTGAAAAAATATTTTACTTGTATTAACAAGATGAAGAACTGATCAAGTTTTCATGAAGGTAGGTCTAGCGGTTTCGGAGATCTAGTAAAAAAAGTAAAAAAATGCCATTTGGCGGTCAAAAATGATCATTTGACATATGCATATCAAATTATCTGATATTTTATAGAGATTTTAACAATAAGTATAAATCTTGTTTACATTATGGGTTCCGTACTGATGTTTATCCGTTAGACTGCGACGCGGCGCTTACGCGCTTCGATATTTCGACTCTATACAGTTAAAGCAGTACGTGTAGGTACAATAAAAATTGTTAGTGCCGTTAAATTAAGAAAACAATGTGCAAGATTGCTCATGATCCATACGTTTATATTGTTATGGAATGTTATTATTTATATTATACGCTATGAATCACGTAGCAATTATGCATTTGTTGCGGTTTAAGATTAATTGTACTCATTGTTAAGTAAATCTTCTACAAAAGACGTTTTATATAACAGAAAATAATCATCTTGGCGCATATGTTATTCAGTTACTGACTTTCCCCATCTGAACCGTGAGAAACAAAATCAATTCGAGGTCTAATTGAGCGAGAAATATGGATCAATAACGATAGATCGCCAACAGTGCGTGGTGTATTACGACATTGTTTGCATTGTCTCATGGAATTGATGTTTTCTCAGCTGGATAATTAGTTTTTTTTTTTTTGCTTTTTACAGTGTTTATAGTTATTTAGAAACTGCATAATTTTATTTGTAATTTTGCCTGGTTTGTGCAATATTATTCTAAAAAAAACGTATTATTTACGTGATCTGATGCTTAATGTCGTAATGGTGTAGAGTAGACCATAATCATATAAATTTTTATCTGGTGAGATAATTTTTGAAAGTGAAAACTGTTAACTGAAAACCAGTGCGGGTATCCCTTTATTTTTTTTATACGTTAATCTCTTCATTTTATAATGAATAGCATAAAGCGGGGCCTAAAGATCCGCGGGTGAAAAGGTCCATCCCCATTATTTCAAATAAAAGCAAAATACGGTTGAAACTTGATTATTCGGACTAATTGTTATCGATAGGCATTCGTATAATTGAAAATCCGGATAATCGAATGTATGATGAATAATGTTGTGTATTTATTAAAAATAACAAATACATACATAGATATCAACAAAAATCAATGTTTATTTAGAAATTAACAATTGGTCGCGGTTGGTAGTTCGGATAATTGCGAATCCGTATGACTGAAGTCCGGATAAACGAGTTTCAACTGTATACCATTTTTAGTGATACTATTTTAAAGTAAAAGGCAAAAATATGTATCCAACCATCACCTTTATTCTTGCGACGTCGCTATCAGGAGACAAACAAACATCATAATCAATATTCATGCCAAAAGTTTTTTTTTATTGATTTTTTTTTATTTTGAGCTCTTGTATTTAGTTCATGACACCTGTATATAATTTTTTGGTATTAATTGTTTTGTAAGATGTATTATTATTTTTAAGTTAGATTCAGAAGTTTTTTTGTATAATCTTTATAAAAGCTTACATGTGGTTGGGGTAGAAGGAACCATCTAAATTTTTACATTAATAAAAAATAATAGAAACGTATAAAAAAATACAAAGCAATTTTACAAGAGATAAATTAAATTAATAGTTATTCAAACTATACTGATGAATATTTCTTTCGAAAAACCAGATCAAGGTTTAAACACAGTAAAATCTTTGTAAAAAAAATATATTTACATAAAATTTGTATTCCAGATTGGTTTAATAATGTAGCTATTATTTTGTAAAATATCTTTAAAATAAAAAAGGCCGGAAGGTTTGTTGGCCTACTGACTGGCCAGGGACAGATGACAATTAGTTAATATAGTTTAAACAGTATAATTACTGAATGCCAAATTGGGCTTTTGTGCCCCACCCTATCCTATAGTATAACGTTGATGTATAATATTTTATCTTATCGCTCATTTTTAAAGTAACATCTATTAGCCAAATTAGAGTTTTTCGTGGTTTTATGACCTAAAATTATTTGAAATTGAGATTTTATGAAGTCACTACGATGTTTTTAAATAAATTTCTTGAAATATAAATTTTTGAGACGTTTTTATGATTTTTTTGATTAAAATTGTGTTAAAATTGATTTGTTTATAAAGAAAACAAAATTAAATAAAACTTACATGGCTTAATTTCGAGAGAAAGTTCATAGGTCACGTACAGCGATGTTTTATTTAAACTTGTCTCGTTATATAATACATACTTATCGAACTTCAAATGTTCATAGCACCATTTTTTTTAATATTTATTACAAAAAAAACTTGCATTGTTTAATTTCGAAAGTTCATAGGTCACACTGTGATGTTTCCATTTTCCTTGTTATATAACACTATTGATCTTCAAATTTGTGTAGTACATTTTTTAAATTATGTAATTTAATTACCACTGATCATACAAGCCACTTCAATTAATATAAAGCATATATCTTCATTTCTATACAATTTTATACACTATCACACAACAACGTCTAATTCATTGAGCAGTCCGCGAAAAACTGAATCAACTGATGGACTATATAATATAATCTAGATCCCACAGCTGATAGTCCACGTGATGCTTCGCCTTAAATTAGAACATATATGTAAAACCATATCTCACGAATTATTAGAACTCATTAACAAGTTACTAATATTTGTTAAACAATTACAAATATCGATGCTTAAAGTGAATTTTCGAATTTTAGCTGTCACTTCTTCATCCGAGATCTTGTTCTGGCCGATCATCGCGTAACACAATGGACAATAAAACCACGGGCTGCTTTTCTTATTATTTTGTTTTCTCCCACCAATATGAAATTACTTCCATTATTCCAAGTCGTGTTATTATGTGGACAACAATGCATATTGATTCCGACTTTATTAGTGTGGCTATTAATGAATGCAATGTTACATGTAATTCGAACTTGCTATTGATTGCCCATAGTAACTTTTTGAGAAGCGTGACAAATTGACACGTGAACTCGATATTGGATAATTAAATACTATTTTGCTAGCGTCCCGACAAGAAAAGCTTATGTTTTGCCAGAAAATAAGGTTTACTAATTTTATGTTTTGGCAATGCCTTAATTTGATAAAGTATGTCCATATGAACTGAAGTTAACCTTTTATCGCAATAATTTCAAAAATTTAACATCCATTTGTTGGAGAACTCGAGTTGATTAGTTTTGTGTAACAATTGGCAGAGTCATTTCTCTGTAATTAACAAATAAGTGCTTTTTTGCAAAACTAAAATTTTTGAATCAAGAGTCCTTAACCTGGAATTTCAAAAAAGTTGGGAGTTGTGCTAATTTGTTTCTGGTAATATCTTGTACATGTTAACATGTTTGACGATTTTTATTGCATTGCAGTAAAGCTCATGCTCTAAACCAGTGATTTCCAAAGTGCGCCACATAGACCCCAGTGGTCTATAAAAACTTTCAAGGGGTCCAAAAGAATTCAGGGTCCACAAAATGGAAATTGGGGTACATGGTAGTTATTACAATAAACCACAAATATATATTTATTTATATTATACTGTAATTTATAATCAAGTCAAACCTATACAATATTTATAAACAGACCTAGGAAGTAAAAAAATATATATTTCTATAGATATTTACAAACGGATCAGGAAATCAGGAAAATCAACGTTCCAAGGCAAAGCCCGATGGATCCACAACACAAAATAGTTTGGAAAACTTTGGTCTAAACTAAAAAAAGATCCTAAATTACTAAAGACCTAAGAATAGAAATTTAATTATAAAAATTAAGGATTGGAATAATGAGTAGAATTTTAAAAGCTGCGTTAACTCAATTATTATTGATTGCGAAGATTTTTTCACAAATTGCAAGAAGCTCAAGAAACTTCCCTTCAGGAAAAATGTCACGCACAACTAGTTTTAAGCGTAAATTTTTGCTTTTTCGGTTATTTAAGTTAGTTACATATTTTTATGTCCGCTACATCCGAAATTAAAACAAAAATTGGTATATAACATGAAATAATCATAGATATTAACAAAAAGTAATAGCTATAGCTGTGAAGGAGGCATCCATTAATGAATCACGAGAGGTTTTTTGGGGCAGGCTTGACAAAAAATCATAAAATATCCCATGGGGAAGGGAAGGTATAGTAAGATATCGCGTGTATTTTTTGCTACCTGTTTTGTTTTGTTTTTTTTTTTTAATCCAAACATTTCAAAAAAATTAAAAAAATTTACAATTTTTTCTCATAACTAAGTATGCACTTGATGTTTGGTGGGGAAAGGGCAATAATTTTGAATATTACCACGTTCTCTAAGGGAGAGAGGAGATACAAAAATCTTTAAAAAATCGATCACGTGATTTATGGACGCCCCTAAAGATACGTTATTTGGTGCCATATTTTTTGTCTGGTATTATTTCTGTTTTTTCAGAATTTCTATAGTTGAATATAACAAATCGTATATTTGTTTCAATCGCTATCAGTCCGCAAAAGGTTTCTACTATTTTCTCTATTATCTGCAGTTTAAACACGATATAAAAAGTAAAATACAAGTAGGTTTACGCAAAAAAAATCAATTTGTTATCACATTAATATAAATATAATATTTAAATCACAAATTTAAAAAATGATATATCTTCGAACGTTCGTTGTTAGTTAAACAGTCTTTACCATTTGCCAGTGACTTTGTCAGTGCAAAATATTTTATTACATCAAATTTGTAAAAATGCATCAAAATAATTTGCTGCCATTTGAAATATCTTTCGATAAAATCACATTTAGGGAGTATTGATAGATCGTTATTTATTTGCACTCTAATTTTTTTTAAGTAATACATAATTGAAGTAATGTTCATGATTATGTGACGTACAATAAAGCGTTTAGAGGTGAAATTTCTTTATGTCTGAGACTTTTCACCAAACTATAAACTATAAAAAAATTAAATCTTTGTCAATGTTGGTCCTTAGCATTTAATAAATCTTCACAAAAAGCGAACCGGTTTAAAGCTCGGACAAAAAATGTTTGTATGTGTGTTATAAATTATCTACATAAATAATAATAAATAACGAACATGATCTCAATTTTTGTATTACATTTATAAATATACAAATAAATTATCGTTTAAATGAAGCGGAACATCAAAAGAAAAAAATTTAAATGTACATATATTTCGGACTCAAACGATCATCGTAAAGTTACGATGCTGAACACGTTTTACAGTACAGTACATTATCATGTATCAACTTTCAAGCCTACGCCTACACAATTCAAAAAAAATATTTTAAATGGAAATAATAAATAATACCTAATAAACCGTTTTTGAGTTTAAAAAACTTTCTACTATAGACGGCGTTTAGATTATCCTATGAGCCATAGAGTATCTTCTTCTTATTCCTACAAATTTACGTTTCAGGAAATATATAGTATTGCATGTTTTGAATATTTCAAATCTGTACAGAAATATGTTTTGAAGGGCGCGATTTCAATGACTCAGAATATTCATAGTATTCTTAGTACCTAGTATCCTAACACATTCACTGCTAACTTTGTATTGCTGATACTTCTAATCTAAAGTGCAAGGAAGAGTGTACATGTTGCGCCTGGCCATTCACAAAGGTCTCACGCAACATATGCGTGCGCTACATTGTATGTATTAATAATTCAATACATAGCAATTTGATTATAACTTGTTTCTGCGATTGCAAATAGAATAATGCCTATATTTTAGAGCATTTTGCACAGTTTTATCGAATATTATAAGTCGCTTATTAGTTAGTTAGTTAAGATGACTTCCTCGATATTATCACATTTTTATTCCATAAATCGCGATTGACACCTTGTTTTTACTTATAGTTACTTTCATTTTAAATGAATTGCATTTTACTATTTTTATATTAAAACAGAGAAAAATAAACAAAATGTTATACGTTGCTCTCGATATTTAATCAAAATATCTTTTTATCTATCAAATTTGTATGAAGCATGAAATCCATGCCAATAAAATAAATAAAAGTGAAAAAATATCACATGTCTTAGATCCTTATTTTTCTGTAAATTTTCAGAAACAAATTCTGAGTCTCTGAATAAACATGTATCACTCTTTACAGCGTCATTGTGTGTTGCAAAAAAAAAAATCTTTAGATGTTTGTTCACAATTTTAAAAAAGATGGTAAAAAGATCAGTTTTGGTAAATAAATTATTACAACTTTTACAGAAGTCCAGCGTTAAAATTCTTATTTTGTTTAATAGATTTTTATATTTTTTTATTTTATTTATTTATTTATTGATGGTTTTAATCTTTCGATCATTTCGCCAGTTACATGGATACATTTATTTGAATTTGATTTTTATAATATGGTAAATGTGAAAAAAAATAGAATAAAATATTGGTTTCAATATTAAATGGATAATAAATATATCAATAAATATTTTATCTATATAGTTTTATTTAAAACAGCAAAGGCTTGCAGAAATTGTTCGATGTAGATTTACAGGATAATAATAAAAATAAATCATTAATGCAAAGCACGTCCGTTCTAAATATTTAAAGGCTAATTAGATAAGTATGTCGTCAATTGCTTTTAAACAAGATGTGAAATTTATTCAATTTTTTTATCATTGAATTTATAATTTTAGATATTATAGTTAACAATAAAAACTTTTTTATGCCCTTATTTCACTTACATATAATATTTGTATTTATTAATATAATATATAATTAATTAATATTACTTATAATATTATAAAATTTGTTTGAAATATATCAATTTTTGTTCGCAAAATGAATGAAATGGGTTTAAAACTATAAATATTTATGCGATATTTAACTATTCAAACATAAAAATAAGTTAAAAAAATAAAAAATAAATTATAAACTGAAAATATGTATGTGGAAAATGTAGGAACGAGCACAGCACATCAACACATTGATATTTAGGGAACATTATTTTGTATGTATAACGCGAGTCAATTTTTTGCAATTTAATTGATTTTTATAATTAAACCACTTCTCATAGGCCTATAATATTTTAAGGTTTTTGGTTTGACTATAAACTCTGTCACTATGCAAAGTTTTCATCGGAAAGAGTATATATGTGCATATGTTTGCAGCATTAAAATCTGGTACAATTATTGATTATTTACATACAGAATTTACATCATTTGCATTTAAAACGCATATTTTCAAAGTTTTATGCGGGTTGTATGATAGCTTCGATGGTTGTAATTTTGCAGGGATTACTAATTTTCACTACGAATTTCAATTAGACGATTACTAATAATTTTCCATGACCCCAAAAACATTTCAAACTTTTATTATAAAAAACATATTTAAAGAGAAAACTAAAATGGTTTAATTGCTATGTGTATTTATTGTGCGAAGTTCCATCTTTTAGAAATCAGTTACCAATATTGTGAAAAGCTTTTTATGATGTAGAGTATTATCAGTAATCAATAAATATTATAGAATTATTATTAATATTTGAATAGTTGCGTAATATTTGTAATTGCTTTAAAACTAGATGAAAACTAATTAAAAAAAAAACTAGATGCCTATTTCACAAATTAATTAATCCATTCGATCGATTAAGTTATACTTATTTAATTTTAACCATGCATTTTATCATTCTTAAGAATTATTATTTCTTATAATACTCACAGTAAAACGAATTTCTACTGCTGTTTGTTTTATAGAGAATCACTTATATGTGTATAATATGTTTAAATAACTCGTTTCAAGTGTTTCAACATTCCAAATGATTAGAAAGTATTCTTTTATCCGTATTATAGAGAAGGAAATACGGACAAAGTGGTATAATGGACAAAATAACACAGTGGGTTTTTTAAAAATTATCTACTTTTAGTCCGAGGTCGGAGAGTTTATAACACGAAGAAAGCCATAATCATAATCCTGTCAGACGTTGAGCATTCATTGTCACAGTTCAAACATGTACCCGAGGACTTCAAAGGTTTATTTTTGAGAATCGTTTTGTCAAGGTGGTTTGAGAATTATCTATTGTTAATTGTAATTATTTCTATCAAAATCAATAAAATTATGGCAATGCTAGTGATTTCAATTAATTTTTATTGCTATTAGCAAGAGCTGGTGGACTTTGATTATTTATTCATTTCTGTTCACTTTTGGATTAAATGACATATATTTGTACAATGGACAAATGACATAGTACTATTTCGCATATACGTGGTAGGTCATTAGGAGCTAAGAAAAAAATGGAAACTATAAAAATTGATTGGCTTTTAACTTTTAATCTAACTACTTCTAAACTAGACCAAAGAATCCATAAATAGAAAGTGACTTGCATTTGTTCAAAGACTTCTTTTAATTTTTGAACTAAGATTGGTTACGATATAGGATTTGTTCCTTTCGGCTTGTGTTGATGTCCAAAAAACAGCAAACACTAAAAAACATTTATTTGTGAACTGTCTCTTAATAATTAGCATCTTAGTAGTAGTCCTTACTCTATATGTCACTTTGTTTGTACTACATAGACAAAATGGTTTTGTAATTAATTGCATTTTCATTAACTATGCTATTATAGATCCTAGTTAATTTAAAACGCTATGTTACTGGTAATCAATCAATGAATCTAAG
>NW_020539725.1:51040406-51064290 GCF_003426905.1 Ctenocephalides felis | reverse complement strand
ATTATCGACATATTCATCTCAGGTCATAGCTACATGTATGATATAAATTAAATATATATATATATATATATTTGATGTGTATATGTGTGTGGCGGCTTTACTTTTATGATCCGTTTTTCGAGACCATAACTTTAGAGATTCAGACTCGTCCATTGTTTTCGTTTTGATTCATGTTATTTTGTTTTCCTCTCGAAGGCAGTGGGGTGTTGCTTTGTTTCATGTCTTTAGAAAATATAATAATGCTTCGAGCACAGTTGAAAACCCATTTGTTTTACATAAGTTTTATAATAGTGGCGCAAATGGCAATATTGCTTGGCATTGGCGGCAATGGTTGCAACTTATATCCAAGAGCAAATGTGGCAGCAATTTTTTCACTCTTGAAATTAAGGAAGCATTGGTCACTATATATTGTTCAGGACTGTAAGATCTGTTTTTAAAGTTTCAAATTAGTTTCACCAACAAACAGCTTGATGAGGATAATGGGGTACTTGAAGGTACATCAGAGCTGATGATTTGTTTTCTAAGACAAAGGCGAAAAGTTTATTTGTAACAGTTTTTTCATTTTATATCATTTTTAAACGTATTTTTGGTTTACTAAACTGCTGGCTTTTTTATCTACCTTTTTTCTTCATAAAATGGTAATGGATAATTTTAAAATTTAATTAAAATTCTATGTATTTTTGGTTTTGGTTTAGGATTTGTAGCAATATAATAACCCAAATCTATTTAAAACCCAAATAAATTTTGTTGAAACATCGGCGACGTACTGTTTGCAAATCGCAGTTTGCCTTTAGGCAATTTGCTCGAACTTTTCTTCAAATTTAAATAATTGGACTAGTCCGTAGATAAGCGGTTAAGAGCAACGGGACTTGATTTAGAGATCCCGGGTTCGATAACCACTTCGAACAGCTTCTTGTCAGGCAGTAGTGACAACGATTTTTACTTGAAAATATAAATGGCAATGTTTTCAAGTAAAAATAGACCTTAATCCGCCATTGCTGCACCAAAGAAAATGTCAACCCCATCAAAAAAATTTAATAATAAAAAAACATCAAATATGGGCGAAACCATCGGATTGCCATCTAAGAATACAAAGTAAGGAGAAGTTCAAGCTCAACAGCTTATAGGACGTAAGGTTCTGATTGCTGTTAAAAAATATATTTAATCAGAAAAAATTTAAATAATCGAGACAATCAACGAGAATTGAGATTTAGGTGTTTAGAAAAAAAAGTTCAACTGTTTATTTCGAGAACAAAGGTTTTCCTATCACTAAATTCTACGATCAATGCAGAAATAGCGCCGTTCATTATTTCAAACCGTTTTTTTTTCATTTTTTTTTAACGACGAGGAATGGTCAAATTTCGGCTCACAAATGTTTCTTTTATAATATCAGTATCAAATAATACAGATAGTGACTTGAAACACCAAATGAACATAAAATTAGCTTGCCGGATGTTCTGTCGAAAACATAAACTTCTCCATGTAATAAATGATTTATCTAAAACTTCTATCTACCTGAAGTATCTACTTTTATTTCGTCTATCAATTCTATATTTCAAAGGTATATCAGGTCTATGACCTATTGATGTTCTTGTCTAAATTAAATTGAATTTGTATATTTATCTCACGAATAATCATGACAAATAAAGCTTCAAAATTCAGAGTTTTGGGAAAATCGAGTTCAGCATTCAAAAGTTGGTTTTGTTCAAATTGAGTGTGCTAGCTCAATATCTATTGCTCCACCACTACTATTTATCCGCATTTTTTTTTTCAGTTTTTGTCTGCAGTCGTTTCAATTTTTTCTAATTCTGTTATTATTAAAAAGTCATTTAACTCCTCCACTGTTTTTTCGAAACATATATTTGCGGACCTGTGCCCACCGCGTCAGAAACCAGTTTGGTTTTTATTATATATGTCGTATGGCATTACAGAAGATTCATCTCGCAGTTATGATGTTCTCTTGAACATGTGGGTAAAATATCAGGTGAAATCAGGCGACACTGTCACAGTGTTGCTGTCATTTCTTTGCGCTCCTCAACTTCAACCGATAATCGTTTTAATAAATTAACATGGGCAACTGAGTGAGATGGTTCGTATGTTGACAGTACAAAATAAATATGTACTGACGAATGATAAATTTGCACCTTTGTAAAAGACTTGCTCAAATATTATTTGGACTTGCTGAAATATTTTGTTTGTCAGCGTTCGAATCTGTTATCTTATTTATCTTTGAATACTATAATCTAACTTCAACCGAGATGATCTCAATCGGAAAACTAGTTGGGTGTATGGCATCGTGCCTTAAGGCAAATTGCTGGAATTTCCCGTACCGTAACGAAATGTTCGAGGAATACTGAATGTTTTCAAATAGATTATTATTATTATTATGACATTGTCTAATATTGTCTGAATTGCAAACTGAATCAATTATTTTGTTAATACAGCAGAAAGTTCTTTGAATCATTTAAATCGGACGCTCAGTTCTCTCAAAAACTGCCATTTTTTACGTATTTAGCTCCGTATCTTTGAAATGGCTGGGCTTGCCTTCGCCAAAAACTAATAAACACTTCTCCCAATCATTACTAATTGAATGTTTTTTAGATCATTCAAATCGGATACTCCGTTCTCTCAAAAACTCGATTTCCTATTTTCTGCACTCTTTGCTCCGTATCTCCGAAACGGCTGGACCTGCCTTTGCCAGAAACTAATCAGCTTTCTCCTTACCAAGAGGAATCGAATTATTTTTTAACCATTCAAATCGGTTGATCGGTGCGCCCGAAAACGTGACTGGAAATTTGTATCCATACATACATACACACACACACACACACATCCATTTTTTCTGAGGTATGCCAAAATGTTCAGAAACCTTCAAAACGTCGAGAAATGTAAAAATTTTCAATTTCAATTTTCGGCCCATTACAATAACTTACCCTGTGGGGAGTTAATAAGTATAATTCTAATTCTAATAATTCTAAATAATCCAGGAAAGCAAACCTGAATCAGGCGCAAATGTTTCTTCCAAAAAAATTCGGAACAAAAGTGGAAATCCACTTCTTGGTCCCTAAATAGAAGTCATATTAGAAGGTTACCGTTTTAGATATACATTTTATTTTCCAGCATTATTATTTTGTGAATTTTAAAATTATGTACATCTGAATTCCTCAAATATGCTAGTCAGACTAAAACTTCTTCAATAACTTTTCTTAATGTGACTGGTAAGACTGTGGTCGACCATATTTACTCGGAAAGAATGACAAATGGAAGACTCGGGTTCAGGTTTGTGGTATTTCCAAAAGTTTATTTCATTTTGTATCAGTCACTTTTTACCAAACTGACGTGCCTTGCATTTTGATGTCGATGATCATGACGTGGGAGTAAAATGAACTGTATACAGATGAACACATGTCTAAATCGTGATCAGTCATATCATTGGAAAATTCAATTATTTATTATCAGAGAAAAAAGACATGGGGGCAACATACTAAATTTATTTTGAATTTAGAAGTTGTAATTTTACTATGGATAGTTTTACTTGGAATTATTAATTTTTCATTGCAATTTTTGGTTAAAGATGTGTCGGTCAACGTTCTGCCTTTTTTTATTTAAATAAACATCCTTTAGTTCCAGCACAAATCAACTTTTCACAATATTATTGATAATCGTTGGTGCGCATGGATTTTGTAAATTGGAAATTAATTGCAAATTTAATTCTTTTCAAGCATATAATTATTATTAGGTATTTTAAATTGATTGCAAAGTTGTAGCTTATGTTTTGATGTCTATTTAATTATGGGCGAATTATTTTTTGCTCATCCGTTGCCAGATATGTTAGCAGATCCGCAAAAGCAGTCTATATATACATTTTTCAAAAAAGATACATCAACATAATAATTTAAGTTATATAAACATAATAGGTTAACCTATTACTAATTAGTATAACTGTTTTATAATTAACTGACCGTGAAACAAATTCTGTAACGCACAGCCAGTTTAACTAAAAAAACTACCAAGAAACAGTTTTGATATTTATTGCATCTTTAAATTACCTAACAGTATGATCTGATGCAATTATGAGATGAGGTTTATTAACAAAACAAGCAAAAAAAATTGTCAAAACTTCAGTTATTATAAATTAACGAGATGTCACATAAGATATTCTTGTGCAACTTTCGTAGAAATCATTTTTTTTTTAATACAAATATAATAAAAAATCTAATTTAGAAAGAATGCCATTTAATGAGTATCTCGTTCGTGTTGGGAACGCCGCAATTTTTAATTCAGGCTCAGAATCTGTTGTAATGAGTGATGTTGAAATAAATTCCATTAAAAAAATGATTCATTATAAACCATATTGTGGTATGTATTTGATGTCAGTAGAATCGCTATTCTTCTTAGCAATAAATCAACTTTGATCTAACGTTATATTGGTTACGACATTAAATGTATTGAAAAACAATAAAATATAAATTAGAGTTTTATCGAAGATCCAATGTTCAAGTATAAATTTATTATATTTAAATTATATGCATATTTTCATTTAACTTTTAAAGAAATGGTACTTTACTTAATGGCAGGTTAAAAATCCTATTTTTTTACCTCAATTGAAACAAAATGAAATATTTAATTTACTCTTTAGTACAAACCATCGATAATATGTTTGAGTTTTATAAGTACACAATATTATTTAAGTGCCATCCACATTTTCTAGACTCTACAAAAAGTCTATATAAACTTTGTTGAATTATTTCTTCTTGGCACTTATTCTTATTTGATTAGCAGTTCGAGTTAGCATAGAGTCACAATAAAAAACATCGCTGTAGGTAAATCCAAAAAAATCACAAGGTTACTTATGATTAATGTAAATATTTCAAGATTTTTTAAAATGCGATAATCAAATACATTTGCTCCATTGTAACCAAACGCAATTTGCATTAGTTGCGGATTAAGATTAATTGTGCGCGAATTGTTCATAAAATATAATATTGCTGGGCCAATGGCCAATATATTCAGTTAGGAAATTATTTTGTTTATTTAATTTAATAAGTTCAAACGTTATCAGTTGGGATTTTGAACATAAACATGTGAAAGTTTTAGTATTAATATGCATTCAATTAGTGGTCGCAATGTGGTTGAGAAGTCGTCCAGGCCGTTTCTTTCCAATTTATTGTTGAAAAAATTTAATTTGACGATTTTACTTAAACTTTGCATAGCGATGGTCAAGTTCGATGGTTCATGATCAAAACTATAATTTCTCAATTTTTTTTTTTTTGTATCGGACCCTTTGGGCATTACCGTGGACAGCACATTAACCCAATATCGATTTCTTTGTATAATTTTCTAAGTATAGTTTATTATTCAATATTTCAAGTAATCAGTTTATTACTTGTATACAAATTATTAATTGTATGCAAAATATTGACAAAAAAATAAAGTAAGCTGGAAGTAAATATTTAATTATCAGCATTTGGCAACAATTTTGTAAAGTTTGATCTCCTGGCTAAAGATGCCGAGTCTACATTTTTTTGTTAAGGAAATAACTATTTTACAACTATTAAATCGCTCTTTATTTTCACTGAAAATACTTTGACTGCCTCAAAAAACGCAAAGAGTATTACCAAACCTTCCAATAGTCATCAAATTGGGTTTTTCACCAGCTCAACCATGATGCGACCATAAATAGAATTACTACTTATGCTACAACTTACATATTTTTATAAAAAGAAAAATATTTTTAGTTACTTTTTAGTTCTATTTATGAATAATGTACATGACTTTTTATTATAGATAGTATAATATCAGTAAACAAATAAATATTAACCCATATTTTCATTTTGTGGACCCGAAATTTTTTTTTGCTGACGTGGGCTCTCTGAATGTTGTCCTGGACCGCTGTGGGTCCATGTGGACTACTTTGGAAATCACTGGTCTAAACCAACTTACTAAACACTAATACTAAAACTAATAGGACACAAAAAGTGATTTTAAAATATATATTCAATAAAGTTTGGAATCATGAGCTCTCCCGTGGGAATGTGTTTAATACAGTTACAAATATAATAAGTTTGATCGAATGATGTATATTAGAAATCACATTGATTAATTTTAATAAACAGCGTAATTTTTATTTTTTAAATAAACATTTTATCATCAATTTTAAATAATCATCAATCCTAAATCGATTGATTACATAGATAGCGAAGATTTTCCACATTGCCAACAAAATGCCACTTACACTTAGTTATAGAGAATTTAGTATCGTGGTCTAATTCTATTTAAGCTTCATTTTGCTGCAAAGGTAAAATAAAAATTGTTAGTGCCGTTAAATTAAGAAAACAATGTGCAAGATTGCTCATGATCCATACGTTTATATTGTTATGGAATGTTATTATTTATATTATACGCTATGAATCACGTAGCAATTATGCATTTGTTGCGGTTTAAGATTAATTGTACTCATTGTTAAGTAAATCTTCTACAAAAGACGTTTTATATAACAGAAAATAATCATCTTGGCGCATATGTTATTCAGTTACTGACTTTCTCCATCTGAACCGTGAGAAACAAAATCAATTCGAGGTCTAATTGAGCGAGAAATATGGATCAATAAAGATAGATCGCCAGCAGTGCGTGGTGTATTACGACATAGTTTGCATTGTCTCATGGAATTGATGTTTTCTCAGCTGGATAATTAGTTTTTTTTGCTTTTTACAGTGTTTATAGTTATTTAGAAACTGCATAATGTTATTTGTAATTTTGCCTGGTTTGTGCAATATTATTCTAAAAAAACGTATTATTTTACGTGATCTGATGCATAATGTCGGTAGACCATAATAATATAAATTTTTATCTGGTGATATCATTTTTGAAAGTGAAAATGAAAACTATAAACCCAATTAAGGATTTTGGTTTCTATATAAAGCAGTGCAAGGAATAGGGTGGTAATGCGGGCCTTAAAGATCCGCGGGTAAAAAGGTCCATCCTTATTATTTGAAATAAAAGCAAAATACAGTTGAAACTTGATTAACCCGATTAATTGTTGTCGATAGGCATTCGGATAATTGAAAATCCGGATAATCGAATGTGTGAAGAATAATGTTTCACTAAACTTTAATTAATTTATAATTAAGCATGCAAAAATTCGACTTGTAGGTATGTACATACAAATAAATTGGTCGCGGTTGGTAGTTCGTTTAATGGCGAATCCGTATAATAGAGGTCCGGATAAACTAGTTTCAACTGTATTCCATTTTTAGTATACTTTTTTAAAGTAGAAGGCAAAAATTGTGTAACCAGTCATCACCTTAATTCTTGCGACGTCACTATCAGGAAATTCATACCAAAAGTTTTTTTTTCATTATTGTTTTTTTTTTATTTGAGCTCTTGTATTTAGTTTATGAAACCAGTATATATTTTTTAAGTTTCAATTAGGTACACGTTATTTAATTGTTGATTTAATTGTAAGATGTATTATTATTTTTAAGATCAAGCTTTTTTTTGTATGACCTTTATAAAAGCCTACATATGGGTGGGGCAAAAGGGACCATCTAAATCTTTACATTGGCAGAGGTGTAAACAATAAGAAGTAGTAAACTCATGAATTATGTTGAAGTAAGCAATTTTACAAGAGATAAATAAAATTAGTAGTTATTCAACCTCTGCTGATGAATATTTTCTTCGAAATACCAGATCAAGGTTATACACAATACATGAAATTTGTATGCCACATTTGTTTAATAATGTAGCTATTATTTTATACAATCTCTTTAAAATAAAAAAAAATCCGGAAGGTTTGTTGCCCCCTGGCGGTCCATGGGGCACAAAGGGACAGATGACAATTAGTTAATATAGTTTATAAACAGTATAATTACTAAATGTCAAATTGGGCTTTTGTGCACCGCCCTATCCTATAGTATTTTTAACGTTGATATATAATATTATTATCTTAGCCGAATTAAGGAGTTTTTTGTGGTTTTATGACCATAAATTATTTGAAATGGAGTTTTTATAAAGATCATAATTATATTATTTACATAATTACATTTTACATATTATGTTCAATTTTGAGGAAAGGTGTATAAATTAGTCACTGCGATGTTTTTATTTAAATTTGTTGAAATATAAATTTTTGAAATGTTTTCTGATAAATTTTCTGATTAAAATTGTGTCAAAATTGATTTGTTTATAAAGAAAAAAAAAATAAAACTTACATGGCTTAATTTTGAGAGAAAGTTCATAGGTCACGTACAGCGATGTTTTATTTAAACTTGTCTCGTTATATAATACATACTTATCGAACTTCAAATGTTCATAGCACCATTTTTTTAATATTTAATACAAAAAAAACTTGCATTGTTTAATTTCGAAAGTTCATAGGTCACACTGAGATGTTTTCATTTCCCTTGTTATATAAGATTATTCATCTTCAAATTTGTATAGTACATATTTTAAATTATTTAATTTAATTAGCACTGATCATACAAGCCACTTTAATTAATATTAAGCATATATTTTCATTTCTATACAATTTTATACACTATCACACAACAACGTCTAATTCATTGAGCAGTCCGCGAAAAACTGAATCAACTGATAGACTATATAATATAATCTAGATCCCACAGCTGATAGTCCACGTGATGCTTCGCCTTAAATTAGAACATATATGTAAAACCATATCTCACGAATTATTAGAACTCATTAACAAGTTACTAATATTTGTTAAACAATTACAAATATCGATGCTTAGAGTGAATTTTCGAATTTTTAGCTGTCACTTCTTCATCCGAGATCTTGTTCTGGCCGATCATCGCGTAACACAATGGACAATAAAACCACGGGCTGCTTTTCTTATTATTTTGTTTTCTCCCACCAATATGAAATTACTTCCATTATTCCAAGTCGTGTTATTATGTGGACAACAATGCATATTGATTCCGACTTTATTAGTGTGGCTATTAATGAATGCAATGTTACATGTAATTCGAACTTGCTATTGATTGCCCATAGTAACTTTTTGAGAAGCGTGACAAATTGACACGTGAACTCGATATTGGATAATTAAATACTATTTTGCTAGCGTCCCGACAAGAAAAGCTTATGTTTTGCCAGAAAATAAGGTTTACTAATTTTATGTTTTGGCAATGTTTTAATTAGATAAAGTATGTCCATATGAACTGAAGTTAACCTTTTATCGCAATAATTTCAAAATTTTAACATCCATTTGTTGAACTCAAGTTGATTAGTTTCGTGTAACAATTGGCAGAGTCATTTCTCTGTAAATAACAAATAAGTGCTTTTTTGCAAAACTAAAATTTTTGAATCAAAAATCCTTAACCTGAGATTTCAAAAAAGTGGGAGTTGTGCTAATTTGTTTCTGGCAATAACTTGTACATGTTAACATGTTTGACGATTTTGATTGCATTGCAATAAAGCTCATGTTGTAAGCCAGTGATTTCCAAAGTGCGCCATTTAGACCCCAGTTGTCTATGACAACTTTTAAGGGGTCCAAAAGAATTCGGGGTCTACAAAATGGAAATTGGGGTACATGGTAGTTATTACAATAAACCACAAATATATATTTATTTATATTATACTGTAATTTATAATCAAGTCAAACCTATACAATATTTATAAACAGACCTAGGAAGTAAAAAAAATATATATTTCTATAGATATTTACAAACGGATCAGGAAATCAGGAAAATCAACGTTCCAAGGCAAAGCCCGATGGATCCACAACACAAAATAGTTTGGAAAACTTTGGTCTAAACTAAAAAAAGATCCTAAATTACTAAAGACCTAAGAATAGAAATTTAATTATAAAAATTAAGGATTGGAATAATGAGTAGAATTTTAAAAGCTGTTTAATTATTATTGATTGCGAAGATTTTTTCACAAATTGCAAGAAGCTCAAGAAACTTCCCTTCAGGAAAAATGTCACGCACAACTAGTTTTAAGCGTAAATTTTTGCTTTTTTCGGTTATTTAAGTTAGTTACATATTTTTATGTCCGCTACATCCGAAATTAAAAAAAAATTGGTATATAACATGAAATAATCATAGATATTAACAAAAAGTAATAGCTATAGCTGTGAAGGAGGCATCCATTAATGAATCACGAGAGGTTTTTTGGGGCAGGCTTGACAAAAAATCATAAAATATCCCATGGGGAAGGGAAGGTATAGTAAGATATCGCGTGTATTTTTTGCTACCTGTTTTGTTTTGTTTTTTTTTTTAATCCAAACATTTTCAAAAAAAATTAAAAAAAATTACAATTTTTTCTCATAACTAAGTATGCACTTGATGTTTGGTGGGGAAAGGGTAATAATTTTGAATATTACCACGTTCTCTAAGGGAGAGAGGAGATACAAAAATCTTTAAAAAATCGATCATGTGATTTATGGACGCCCCTAAAGATACGTTATTTGGTGCCTTATTTTTTGTCTGGTATTATTTCTGTTTTTTTCAGAATTTCTATAGTTGAATATAACAAATCGTATATTTGTTTCAATCGCTATCAGTCCGCAAAAGGTTTCTACTATTTTCTCTATTATCTGCAGTTTAAACACGATATAAAAAGTAAAATACAAGTAGGTTTATGCAAAAAAAATCAATTTGTTATCACATTAATATAAATATAATATTTAAATCACAAATTTAAAAAATGATATATCTTCGAACGTTCGTTGTTAGTTAACCAGTCTTTACCATTTGCCAGTGACTTTGTCAGTGCAAAATATTTTATTACATCAAATTTGTAAAAATGCATCAAAATAATTTGCTGCCATTTGAAATATCTTTCGATAATCTCACATTTAGGGAGTATTGATAGATCGTTATTTATTTGCACTCTAAATTTTTTTTAAGTAATACATAATTGAAGTAATGTTCATGATTATGTGACGTACAATAAAGCGTTTAGAGGTGAAATTTCTTTATGTCTGAGACTTTTCACCAAACTATAAACTATAAAAAAATTAAATCTTTGTCAATGTTGGTCCTTAGCATTTAATAAATCTTCACAAAAAGCGAACCGGTTTAAAGCTCGGACAAAAAATGTTTGTATGTGTGTTATAAATTATCTACATAAATAATAATAAATAACGAACATGATCTCAATTTTTGTATTACATTTATAAATATACAAAATAAATTATCGTTTAAATGAAGCGGAACATCAAAAGAAAAAATTTAAATGTACATATATATTTCGGACTCAAACGATCATCGTAAAGTTACGATGCTGAACACGTTTTTACAGTACAGTACATTATCATGTATCAACTTTTCAAGCCTACGCCTACACAATTCAAAAAAATATTTTAAATGGAAATAATAAATAATACCTAATAAACCTGTTTTTGAGTTTAAAAAACTTTCTACCTATAGACGGCGTTTAGATTATCCTATGAGCCATAGAGTATCTTCTTCTTATTCCTACAAATTTACGTTTCAGGAAATATAGTATTGCATGTTTTTGAAATATTTCAAATCTATACAGAAATATGTTTTGAAGGGCGCGATTTCAATGACTCAGAATATTCATAGTATTCTTAGTACCTAGTATCCTTAACACATTCACTGCTAACTTTGTATTGCTGATACTTCTAATCTAAAGTGCAAGGAAGAGTGTACATGTTGCGCCTGGCCATTCACAAAGGTCTCACGCAACATATGCGTGCGCTACATTGTATGTATTAATAATTCAATACATAGCAATTTGATTATAACTTGTTTCTGCGATTGCAAATAGAATAATGCCTATATTTTAGAGCATTTTGCACAGTTTTATCGAATATTATAAGTCGCTTATTAGTTAGTTAGTTAAGATGACTTCCTCGATATTATCACATTTTTATTCCATAAATCGCGATTGACACCTTGTTTTTACTTATAGTTTACTTTCATTTTAAATGAATTGCATTTTTACTATTTTTATATTAAAACAGAGAAAAATAAACAAAATGTTATACGTTGCTCTCGATATTTAATCAAAATATCTTTTTATCTATCAATTATTGTATGAAGCATGAAATCCATGCCAATAAAATAAATAAAAGTGAAAAAATATCACATGTCTTAGATCCTTATTTTTCTGTAAATTTTCAGAAACAAATTCTGAGTCTCTGAATTAAACATGTATCACTCTTTACAGCGTCATTGTGTGTTGCAAAAAAAAAATCTTTAGATGTTTGTTCACAATTTTAAAAAAGATGGTAAAAAGATCAGTTTTGGTAAATAAATTATTACAACTTTTACAGAAGTCCAGCGTTAAAATTCTTATTTTGTTTAATAGATTTTTATATTTTTTTATTTTATTTATTTATTTATTGATGGCTTTTAATCTTTCGATCATTTCGCCAGTTACATGGATACATTTATTTGAATTTGATTTTTATAATATGGTACAATGTGAAAAAAAATAGAATAAAATATTGGTTTCAATATTAAATGGATAATAAATATATCAATAAATAATTTTATCTATATAGTTTTATTTAAAACAGCAAAGGCTTGCAGAAATTGTTCGATGTAGATTTACAGGATAAAATAAATCATTAATGCAAAGCACGTCCGTTCTAAATATTTAAAGGCTAATTAGATAAGTATGTCGTCAATTGCTTTTAAACAAGATGTGAAATTTATTCATTTAATTTTTTATCATTGAATTTATAATTTTAGATATTATAGTTAACAATAAAATACTTTTTTATGCCCTTATTTCACTTACATATAATATTTGTATTTATTAATATAATATTATAATTAATTAATATTACTTATAATATTATAAATTTGTTTGAAATATATCAATTTTTGTTCGCAAAATGAATGAAATGGGTTTAAAACTATAAATATTTATGCGATATTTAACTATTCAAACATAAAAATAAGTTTAAAAAAATAAAAAATAAATTATAAACTGAAAATATGTATGTGGAAAATGTAGGAACGAGCACAGCTATAAAACACATTGATATTTAGGGAACATTATTTGTATGTATAACGCGCAGTCAATTTTTTGCAATTTTAATTGATTTTTATAATTAAACCACTTCTCATAGGCCTATAATATTTTAAGGTTTTTGGTTTGACTATAAACTCTGTCACTATGCAAAGTTTTCATCGGAAAGAGTATATATGTGCATATGTTTGCAGCATTAAAATCTGGTACAATTATTGATTCATTTACATACAGAATTTACATCATTTGCATTTAAAACGCATATTTTCAAAGTTTTATGCGGGTTGTATGATAGCTTCGATGGTGTAATTTTGCAGGGATTACTAATTTTCACTACGAATTTCAATTAGACGATTACTAATAATTTTCCATGACCCCAAAAACATTTCAAACTTTTATTATAAAAACCATATTTAAAGAGAAAACTAAAATAGTTTAATTGCTATGTGTTATTTATTGTGCGAAGTTCCATCTTTTAGAAATCAGTTACCAATATTGTGAAAAGCTTTTTATGATGTAGAGTATTATCAGTAATCAATAAATATTAATAGAATTATTATTAATATTTGAATAGTTGCGTTAATATTTGTAATTGCCTTTAAAACTAGATGAAACTAATTAAAAAAAAAACTAGATGCCTATTTCACAAATTAATTAATCCATTCGATCGATTAAGTTATACTTATTTACTTTTAACCATGATATTTTATCATTCTTAAGAATTATTCATTTCTTATAATACTCACAGTAAAAAGAATTTCTACTGCTGTTTGTTTTATAGAGAATCACTTATATGTGTATAATATGTTTAAATAACTCGTTTCAAGTGTTTCAACATTCCAAATGATTAGAAGTATTCTTTTATCCGTTATTATAGAGGAAATACGGACAAAGTGGTATATATGGACAAAATAACACAGTTGCGTTTTTTAAAAATTATCTACTTTTAGTTCCGAGGTTCGGAGAGTTTATAACACGAAGAAAGCCATAATCATAATCCTGTCAGACGTTGAGCATCATTGTCACAGTTCAAACATGTACCCGAGGACTTCAAAGGTTTATTTTGAGAATCGTTTTGTCAAGGTGGTTTTGAGAATTATCTATTGTTAATTGTAATTATTTCTATCAAAATCAATAAAATTATGGCAATGCTAGTGATTTCAATTAATTTTATTGCTATTAGCAAGAGCTTGGTGGACTTTTGATTATTTATTCATTTCTGTTCACTTTTGGATTAAATGACATATATTTGTACAATGGACAAAATGACATAGTACTATTTCGCAAATACTACGTGGTAGGTCATTAGGAGCTAAGAAAAAAATGGAAACCTATAAAAATTGATTGGCTTTTAACTTTTAATCTAACTACTTCTAAAACTAGACTAAAGAATCCATAAGTAGAAAAGTGACTTGCATTTGTTGCAAAGACTTCTTTTAATTTTTGAACTAAGATTGGTTACGATATAGGATTTGTTCCTTTTGGGGTTGTGTCTTGTGTTGATGTCCAAAAAACAGCAAACACTAAAAAACATTTGTCTTCTTAATAATTAGCATCTTAGTATGTCCTTACTCTATATGTCACTTTGTTTGTACTGAATGGCTAAAAATAGTTTTGTAATTAGTTGCGTATGAGGAATAACTATCCTATGGTAGTACCTTCTGTCATTATCTTTAAGGATATTATCCAGGTTGAAAATATATACTATCCATCAATTGTTCATTGATTAATGAACTAATCTAAAATTATTATTGATTGAGAGCAGGATACATATAGTCCGGTTATTTAAGCTTAAATTAGCTAAGAATTTTAAAATTTGAGATGCCCAGCTATAAGTCTGTGAATACTTGTATATTGACACCTAAAAGTTGACTCAAAATCTACATATGATAGGGTGTTCGCAACATATGTAGGTTTTGAGACAACTTTTAGGGTGTCAATAAGTATTTACAGACTTACAGCTGGGTATCTCGAATTCCGAGGTGAACTTACTATAATGACTGGACTAGCAATGGTCTGTGCATATTTATAATGTCAAACATCAATTTTCAAATTTGGGCTACATACCCAAATTTTGTATTAGATTTAAGTCTGGAAAATGTCTAATGTGCTGGTTTATAAAGCCAAATACAAAAAATATTAAATAAAATGCGAATAGTAGAGTAAATAATATTACATACATAACAGGATCTTCTTGATGCTTCCGTCTGCTGTAAGGACTCCCATTAGAAAACATGCCGCTTCCGCTACCTCGATAAGTCGATTTTTCAGCATGTGGTTTATAATATTTTTCCTTCTTATGGCTATGTCTTTTCTTGGGTATCCATAGAACACTAAGTCCACCTTTTTGACCATTTTTACCCCCCATTATAAATATTAATTAATGACAACACAGATTAAGTCTTACAATGATTTCAATCACATTGGTCACGAACGTGGGTTTTTAATTAATCGCAAGGTTGACGGCATACTATTAATGAATTAATAAACGTACAAAAGAAAATGAGTTTGTAAAAAATATAAATAACGCAAAAATTGATAAAAAACATAAGATTATCTAGAAATGATACGTCAAATTGTTTTTGGATTCATTTGCTCTACTTAATTAACGTAAATATGTACTTTTTATTCAAACCACGTGTTTTGCTGATAGCGCGGGCATGATAACGGTGGAAGTGATTAAAATATATTCAGAATCAGACTAACAAAAATAATTTGGATAATAAAATTATTTATATATGCTATCACTTTTTCACATATGCATTACACTATTTGATTCCATTACACTGCACTCTGGAATTAATAACATATTCAAGAACGTCACAGTTGCACTGCATCAGCAAAAGTATTTGATTTCATAAGCGGCTTGGATTGTTTGAAATAGAACAGATGTTTACATATGAAATTAATGGTATTTTAATTAATTTTCTTTCTTGCTAGAACATATCTTGGTGCTAAAGTCATATTGCGTCATCGCGATTTAACTGTCACCTTGATCTCACGCAATCGTGCAGTGCAGAACGCATTATTTTGATTCAGGTGTTTTTTATCCGAACAACTTGTAATTTCACGATTGAATTCATTTCATTTTGTAATAGTTTTTTATGGTATTCGATTAATTTTAGAGTTATTTGGTAAATTAGAATTTACGCTGTACATCTCGACTCTATCCCATGCGAGACTACACTGTCGCTGTAGGCTTCCACGACGACCTCACCACGAGCAATGAGCAGATCCGATGGCGTCAGACTAACTCGGTATGTGTATAAAGCAATGTCTATGTCTGCCGTTATGATTTGCATTCATTATATTTATGAATTTAAATATAATAAAATGAAATAAAAGTTTGAAACAGTTTGATGAATTACACTGTTGCATCCACTTTTATTCCTCTTTGCATATTTTGTATTTACGTGACGTATTTAGTACGAGGGCAAGAGAGGACATGCGTGAGGTCCTCTACAATTTTGAAATTTATATAAAGACTAGTGGGTATGGCATTGTGCCTCAAGGCAAATTGCTGGTGCTTCCCGTACCAAAACTTATCTTGAAGTTTCGAAGAAGTTTGTTTTCATCAAAAAATCCGAATAGCTAATTTTATGTTTTCTCTACGTTTCAAGCCATCCTGAATCGAATGAGACCAAATTTGGAAAAAGTATGTGTGTGTGTGTGTGTGTGTGTGTGCGTGTGTGTGTGTGTGTGTGTGTGTGTGTGTGTGAACAGATTTTTTGCCGTAAATCGACGTTTTCTCAAAAACGGCTGGACCGATTTCAAAAATTTAAAAGCCTAAGTTTTGTGCGACGATTGGCCGAGCCGTTACATTGTAAATCTCAGAAAAGTGAAAAAAATTTTCGTCCACGTTTTAGCCCGCAATTCTGAATAGATTTTGAAAATTCAAAAACCGTTCGAAACATATTGGTTGGGAATCGACCCGATTAGTTTTTGGTAAAGATCGGCCGGCCCGTTTTCTTGTAATAAAGCGTTAAAAAAAAATTGTTCGACGATTTTCTGCATTTTTTTACGGTAGATACCCATAGTCTTATAGATCAGGGGTCGGCAAGCTTGTGTGCCGAGCCACTCTACCAATATGATTCAGGGTGCCGCCTGAAATATATAACCAGATTCTGGGGAGAAGATTTATAACCAAATTTATCTTTTAAACATTTTTATTAACTAGTGGGGTTAAGATATTTGTATTAAATATCTGATAATTTGATATACATAAGTCCAATGGGTGTAAAATTATACAATGTTTGTAAACAATACTACAATGGGTGTAAAATTACTACAATGTTTGTAAAAATACTACAATGGGTGTAAAATTACTGCAATGTTTGTAAACAATACTACAATGGGTGTGAAAATACTACAATGGGTGTAAAAATACTACAATGGGTGTAAAATTACTACAATGTTTGTAAACAATACTACAATGGGTGTAAAATTACTACAATGTTTGTAAACAATACTACAATGGGTGTAAAAATACTACAATCGGTGTAAAATTACTACAATGTTTGTAAACAATACTACAATGGGTGTAAAATTACTACAATATTTGTAAACAATACTACAATGGGTGTAAAAATACTACAATGTTTGTAAAAATACTACAATGGGTGTAAAAATACTACAATGGGTGTAAAATTACTACAATGTTTGTAAACAATACTACAATATGTGTAAAATTACTACAATGTTTGTAAACAATACTACAATGGGTGTAAAATTACTACAATGTTTGTAAACAATACTACAATGGGTGTAAAATTACTACAATGTTTGTAAACAAACTACAATGGGTGTAAAATTACTACAATGTTTGTAAAAATACTACAATGAGTGTAAAATTACTACAATGTTTGTAAAAATACTACAATGGGTGTAAAAGTAAACAATATCAATTTTTTTATGTTTTCCTCTTGTGCTGTCTATAGATACTGCTATTTTGATATAGAAATATTCCACTTTTCAAACTAATGGCATCATTCTAAAATTGTAGATGAAACATGCGGCATATTTTGTAAGTTAATTATGTTAATTGATCAAAGTTGATCAATTTTGAACATGTTATAATTACATAGGTCAACAAAAAGTTCTGAAAATTGTGTCATTGGGCAATTTTGCAGCTGGGCAAATGGACAATTGTCATTATTTTAACGTAGTACTACTTAATTATATTCACTTGATTTCATTTTTGCGCATTAATTTATGCTCGACAGTACATCTTTGTAGTTTGCACTAAGTTCTGCAATCGATATTTTGATTTTGAAAAAGTAGATGCCACACTTGTGTATAATACGAGAAACATAATAAAAATGAAGCAAACAATGCAGTTCTGTCGACTCCTTCAAAATAGGCTAATGGCTTTTTTTTATTCCATTGCCATATTAAAGCCTTCGACAATAAATACACACCCATAGTAAGACAATTTAATTAAAAATAATTTTGAATTATTTTGAATGAATGAAAATCATTAACATAAGTCTGAAAGGGTTTGAGTAAAACGTAATGCATCGAATATGTCTGCGATCATATGACGTCCGTGGATTGCCTCAACAATTTACTTGGTGTAGAAAGTTGTATTACTACATAATCGTCGATCAATTGATCAATTGATTACCATTGCCTTTATAATTTGAAACATATACGAAAACTCGACATGTTTTAGAAAACTCTGTACCAGGATCATAGACCATAAAATTTTTATAAAAAATTAAGACAATACTATAATTGATTTTTTTTTCAAATTCTCATTTTATCAACTCATTTTTTAAATGTATAATTAATTTTAAAAAAATTGCATTTTGCATTCAATTTTTTGCATAAAAAATCAAATAAATAAATTTAGGTATTTCTTTTTATGATGTCTTTATTTCCTTTTTTATGATGTCTTTATTTCCTTTTTATGATGTCCAGCAAAATTAGTCTTTGTAACATAAGTTGCCTTCCTTGTAATTTTTAAATTTGCATCTAATATAAATGATTTATTTGAAATATGCTCTAAATATATAATTATAATTTCAATTTAAATGTATTGTAATTTAAAACAACATATGAATTTGGGCCGGCTGAATACGTTCTTAAGGGGGTCTTTTTATGTGACGGCCTGTTTTTTAGGGATATTTTAGATTTTTTTTTCTACGACCAGTAAATATTTAGAGCTTCAAGTTTTTTATCATTTATTAACACATATTTGGACAGTATAAATATAAAATTTCAGCTAAAAATATTCAGTCAAACTAGAGTTACTGCGCTTTGAACACCCCCGCCTCGAAAAAAAGAGCTCCCACTTTCTCCACGATTCCGGCTGATCGGCTTATCTTAAAAAAAAAAATAAACTGCGTTTTAATTTGTAGGCTTAAAAGCACGGAATGACCTATAATCAAATGAATATAAAAAAAATTGGATTTTTGATAGACATTTGAAATAAAAGTTGCAAATTAGGCGTTTTTTTTGTTTGTTTTTTGCTATAAAAAATCGAAGTTTTGAAGATTTTCGATTGATAATAGTTTATTCCATGCGTTTAAATATATTGAGTGTGCCCTGTAAATTTCAAGTAATTCGGTCCAGCCGTTTCTGAGATACAATGGAGGAAAGTTTTAAAAACACAGTTCTGAGAAAAACACGTTTAAAGATAAAATGATCTTTGTACTATACGAGGTCTGTTCAAAAAGTACCCGGAATTTTCGTTTTTTCAAAAAAATATTTATTTATTCGTCTACATTAATGTGGTCCCCTTCAAAGTAGTCCCCCCCAGATATAATACACTTATGCCAGCGTTTTTTCCAATTTTCGAAGCACCCTTGATATTCACTTTTTGATATGTCCTTGAGCACTCTCAGCGATTTTCTTCAATCGAGGAAAACCGCCGTCCTTTCATGGGTCTCTTCAACTTTGGGAATAGGAAAAAGTCACACGGAGCCATATCTGGTGAATTTTTGCACTTTGCAACACTTTATTTCATTTTTTACGCAAAATTTAATACAAATTCTTTGACTTTTCAATTCTTCCATTGTAAAAATCGCTGAGCTCAGAAAAACACGTCGAACCTTAGCGACTACCACAGACAAAGTAAACAGTGAATATAGCTGAAAATTTCATCATATTTTAGGGGCATGTATACCAACACAATAAAAAAAAAATTTTGACAATCAGACACTCCAGACCCGCGAAATTTAATTATTAGTAATTCCGGGTACTTTTTGAACACACCTCGTATACTATATGTATACTTTTTAAATGGCTGTAACTCAAAAACTATTTGAGATATCGATTTGAAATTTTAATATGTTATTTTTAAAGGTGTAATCTACCGAAATATGGAAAAAACAAATTCGATTTTTTCAACTGATCACATAGGAAGACCCCCTTAATTGTGAGAGCTTGCAGATCTTGGTTCAACTGCCATTTGGGGGTGTTTGCAGTTTGTTTTAAAATATAATTTTTTGCCCCATCTCAGAATTTAATACCGTACGTTTAGATAGTCTCGATAATAGTCTCATAAATTACAAGTTTATTAGCTCTAGAAACTTGTGAGTTCCAGCCATAAGGCATTTAGTTACATTAGGTGCATGAACCAGCTCTCCATTTAATTTGGGTATGAACCTTGGCGGTACTGATATAAGCAAGAATTCAAAGACTTGAAATTTTGACAGAGAACCAGGAAATTTTAGCTCAACATGATGATTAAACACGCGTCTCCGAAAACTTACAAAAAACACGTGATTCAAATAGAAAAATGGTTAAATCTGTGGAAAATAGAAGTAAACACTAATAAAAGAAAAGTTGACATATTGATTTACTGGTCGAGTAGTCTTTAGATTCTGACGACATTTAATAGGCCTATTTTTTGCTAAAATGTTGTGAATTATAATAGGCCTAAAATAATCGAATGCTGCCATAGAAGAATTTTGGGCTTCTTTTCTATAATTACAATACGGCCACAATGCAGTTGAAAAATAAATTTGAATATTGGTCCACAAGTAGATGAACTATTCAATTCCATCAGGAAAGCGATATTAATTATGCAACTTCTCTAGCTTTGAAAAAGAATCACTTAATTTCTTAGAAATCCGTCGACCTAACTGGGCACAGTTTTACTGGGTTACTGAGAAACATCAGTGTTATTTTTGTGTTTGTTGGTAAATTATGATTCTGCTGTTCGTTTGTGTGTTTGTACATTTGTTAATAAAGATTTCATTGAGAATTGCTTCCAAAGGCATAGCTTTTTGACAATATCAAAAGAACAGCTTCAAACTCAGATACAGGACATAATTACTAAATAGTGCATTGACAAATTAGTCTAATCATATTACACTTTGAGGACAGAGATCAGCTGTAGGAAATTGTGTAAAAAATGGTCATTTTTTGATTGCACGATCATCATTGATCATCAATTTTGCACGATATGATCATCTGTTAATAGGTGATAGACGATGTAATGAAGTAACACTATAATGCATTATTAACTAAATTTCACGAAATATTTATATTAATAAAATAAAAATTGTAGAAAATATTCCAGTAGATTAGGTGTGATGTATATATATTTAAACCGGCAGTGGGTTTGTTGATTAATATTTCGATTTGATTTGATTGTTAACTTCTCGAAGGAGAAGTTCATGTTTTCATCAAAAAATCCGACTCGCTAATTTTATGTTTTCTCGACGTTTCATGCTATTCTGAATCAAATGAGACCACATTTGGAAAAAGTATGTGTGTGTGTGTATGTGTGTGAACAGATTTTTTGCCGTAAATCGACGTTTTCTCCAAAACGGATGGACCGATTTCAAAAATTTAAAAGCTGATCGATGTGTCCCGATGAGGACTAGCGTTTCTTAGTTTTGTGCGACGATCGGTCGGACCGTTTCTTTGTAAATTGCAGAAAAGTGAAAAGTTTTTCGTCCACGTTTTAGCCCGCAATTCTGAATCGATTTTGAAAATTCAAAAACTGTTCGAAAGATATTGGTTGGGAATCGTGCTGATTAGTTTTTGGTAAAGATCGGCCGGGCCGTTTTCTTGTAATAAAGTTTTAAAAAAAAAAATTTCGACGATTTTCATGATTTTTTTTTGACGGTAGATACCATAGTCTTCTAGATCATGCTAAAATATTACGGCGCTGCGACAAGCCGTTTAATTTTGAAAATTCTTCAAAGTTTGCAAAAATTACTATCGTTTTTTGGCATTTGTCAAAGTTAGACCTTTGATCGACGTTTTCTCAAAAACGCTTGAACCGATTTCAGGGGGTTTAAAAGCCATTTGATGTATCTCAATGAGGACTAAATGTTTGTCAGTTTTGTGAGACGATCTGCCGAGCCATTTCTTTGTAATTTGAAAAAATGTGTTAAACTTTTCGTCCACATTTAACCTCAAACTATCGAACCGATTTTAAAAAATCAAAAACTGTTCGAAGGATATTAGTTGGGAATGATACTAGTTTTAACTCTATTAACTGTTGAAAAAAAAAAATTAAGCCGATTTTTATGGAACCTTTTTTGGCGATATATGTCATAGTCTTATAGAACTTACTGAATTATTACGGCCTTATGACAAGTAGTTTAATTTTAAAAATTCATCAAACTTTGAGAAAATGAGTAGTTTTTTTAAATTTGTTAAAATTAAAATTAGACAATTTACTTGGTATAACGATAGAGTACTCGGTCTTAATGAACATACCGAACCATTAAAGTCCTATGGAAACTGGTTCAATTATAAAAATTATTGATTTTTGAAAATTTGCTTTTAGAAAATACTCCGAGTTAACGTGATTGTTCGTTTTCAAATGTGTGTAATAATTCCACTCTGAATACTTTTAATGACTCTTAAATTAATTTATTTTTTATTGATAAAGTCGATTAATTACACATATCGGGAAGTTCATGTAACTTGCCTCAAGGCTAAATACCAAACCAACTAGTTTATTTATTATAATATATCACTGTATAGTATATTTTTGTTATTTATTGTGTTATTACAAAACATACGATTTTAATGCCAAATTTAATTACAAATACGCGATTATAAAATTCATTAATTTTCATTTCAAATTTTGCGCCATTAATTTGAATGTCAAAAGCAGCGCCCTCATATCCATGGCCCACGTCTATTGTGTATTGCCCGCTGTCCATGTAATTGTACCATTGAACTCATCTTTATTTCTCCACTGGCAATACACGCGTCAAATTTATTCTGTTGGCAATACAAATGCTTTCACAGACGCCATTGTTGACATATCTGGCTCGACTGGAAGGCTTTTACTAGAAGCGTTTCTTTATAGTGCCGCGTCAATAGACGGATTTTTGTTACATATTGTTTTAGCTGAAATCGAATTATCATAATTGTTTCTCTCGTACAATTCATAAGCTGATTCTTCTCCTGGCATCTGATTGTGAGATTTGTGACAATGACGGCTCAAGATCAGATGAGAGCCATGCTGGACGAATTAATGGGCACAGGCCGGAATGGTATGTAGTTCTTTTATCATTCTATAATGGTGTCCTATTTTAATGACACTTTATTTTGAATATTAAATAAGTATAGAACCATATTGTTTTACAGTGAGTTTTAATTACAGTGTCAGAATGGTCAAATAATTCATTAAAGGCAATCATGATGCTATTTAGTTTCTTCCAAAGCCTTCAAATGTTTACTCAAGATATGTCAATTTATTGTCATACCTAAAATTTAATTATTACTCTTTATTTCACAAATCTTTGTTTTTTTTTTACTTTATTTTTCTTATATATACAATATCATTTGATTTTATTGCTATTAACATACAAAAATAATAGGTTATAAATTTCTATCCAATGCAAAAGTAATTTTCTGTGAAAATATTTATTTTGAGTAAATAACTATAGATGAAAATGGAAGTTTGTCCATTTTATTTTCAATCAACCAGTTGCAGTGCATTCAA
>NW_020539725.1:51011231-51039406 GCF_003426905.1 Ctenocephalides felis | reverse complement strand
TTTTATCGCAATAATTTCAAAAATTTAACATCCATTTGTTGGAGAACTCGAGTTGATTAGTTTTGTGTAACAATTGGCAGAGTCATTTCTCTGTAATTAACAAATAAAGTGCTTTTTTGCAAAACTAAAATTTTTGAATCACAAGTCCTTAACCTGGAATTTCAAAAAAGTTAGGAGTTGTGCTAATTTGTTTCTGGCAATAACTTGTACATGTTAACATGTTTGACGATTTTGATTGCATTGCAATAAAGCTCATGTTGTAAGCCAGTGATTTCCAAAGTGCGCCATATAGACCCCCAGTTGTCTATGACAACTTTTAAGGGGTCCAAAAGAATTCGGGGTCTACAAAATCGAAATCGGGGTACATGGTAGTTATTACAATAAACCACAAATATATATTTATTTATATTATACTGTAATTTATAATCAAGTCAAACCTATACAATATTTATAAACAGACCTAGGAAGTAAAAAAAATGTATATTTCTATAGATATTTACAAAAGATATCAGGAAAATCATCGTTCTAAGGCAAAGCCCGATGCGTCCACAACACAAAATAGTTTGGAAACCTATGGTCTAAGCTAAACAAAGATCCTAAATTACTACAGGCCTTAGAATAGTGATTTAATTATAAAAATTGAGGATTGGAATAATGAGTAGAATTTTAAAAGCTGCGTTATTATCTCAATTATTATTGATTAAGATTAAGACGATTATTTACACATACTGAAAAGTTCATGCAACTTTCCTTCAGGATAAATGCCACGTACAACTAGTTTAATGCATAAGTTTTTGCTTTTTCTGTTAGTCACATATTTCTATGTCTTTTACAACCAAACTTCGTCAAAAAAAATATTTGGTATGTGACATGAAATAATCATAGACATTAATAAAAAGTGGCATCCATTAATCACGTTTTTTACCTGATTTAGTTTTTTTAAAAATCCAAACATTTTTATACAAGTAGATATATGCAAAAAAATTTAAAGTAAAAATGTTCAATTTGTTGTCATATTATTATAAATAATATTTAAATTACAATTTTACAAAATCATGTATCTTCGAAAGTTCGTTGTTAGTTAACCAGCCTTTACCATTTGCCAGTGACTTTGTCAGTGCAAAATATTTTCTTACCTAAAGTTTGCACAAAGGCATCAAAATAGTTTGCTGCCATTTGAAATATATTTTGATAAAATTTCATTTAGGTAGTATTGATAGATCGTTATTAATTTGCACTCTACATTTTTTCAAGTAATACGTAATTGAATTAAATCTTTGTCAATGTTGGTCCTTAGCATTTAATAAATCTTTACAAAAAGCGAACCGGTTTAAAGCTCGGACAAAAAATGTTTGTATGTGTGTTATAAATTATCTACATAAATAATAATAAATAACGAACATGATCTCAATTTTTGTATTACATTTATAAATATACAAAATAAATTATCGTTTAAATGAAGCGGAACATCAAAAGAAAAAATTTAAATGTACATATATATTTCGGACTCAAACGATCATCGTAAAGTTACGATGCTGAACACGTTTTTACAGTACAGTACATTATCATGTATCAACTTTTCAAGCCTACGCCTACACAATTCAAAAGAATATTTTAAATGGAAATAATAAATAATACCTAATAAACCTGTTTTTGAGTTTAAAAGAGCTTTCCACCCATAGACGACGTTTAGATTATCCTATGAGCCATAGAGTATCTTCTTCTTATTCATACAAATTTACATTTCAGGAAATATAGTATAGCATGTTTTTGAAATATTTCAAATCTATACAGAAATATCTTTTGAAAGATGCGATTTCAATGACTCATAGAATATTCATATTATTTTTAGTACCTAGTATCCTTAACACATTCACTGCTAACCTTGTGTTGCTAATACTTCTAATCTAAAGTGCAAGGAACAGTGTACCTGTTGCCCCTGGCCATTCACAAAGGTCTCACGCAACATATGCGTGCGCTGCATTGTATGTGTTAATAATTCAATACATAGTAATTTGATTATAACTTGTTTCTGCCATTGCAAATAAAATAATGCCTATATTTTAGAGCATTTTGCACAGTTTTATCGCACATTGTAAGTAGCTTATTAGTTAGTTAGTTAAGATGACTCCCTCGATATTATCACATTTTTATTCCATAGTTCGCGATTGACACCTTGTTTTTACTTATAGTTTACTTTCATTTTAAATTAATTGCATTTTTACTATTTTTATATTAAAACAGAGAAAAATAAACAAAATGTTATACGTTGCTCTCGATATTTAATCAAAATATCTTTTTATCTATCAATTATTGTATGAAGCATGAAATCCATGCCAATAAAATAAATAAAAGTGAAAAAATATCACATGTCTTAGATCCTTATTTTTCTGTAAATTTTCAGAAACAAATTCTGAGTCTCTGAATTAAACATGTATCACTCTTTACAGCGTCATTGTGTGTTGCAAAAAAAAAATCTTTAGATGTTTGTTCACAATTTTAAAAAAGATGGTAAAAAGATCAGTTTTGGTAAATAAATTATACAACTTTTACAGAAGTCCAGCGTTAAAATTCTTATTTTGTTTAATAGATTTTTATATTTTTTTATTTTATTTATTTATTTATTGATGGCTTTTAATCTTTCGATCATTTCGCCAGTTACATGGATACTTTATTTGAATTTGATTTTTATAATATGGTACAATGTGAAAAAAAATAGAATAAAATATTGGTTTCAATATTAAATGGATAATAAATATATCAATAAATAATTTTATCTATATAGTTTTATTTAAAACAGCAAAGGCTTGCAGAAATTGTTCGATGTAGATTTACAGGATAAAATAAATCATTAATGCAAAGCACGTCCGTTCTAAATATTTAAAGGCTAATTAGATAAGTATGTCGTCAATTGCTTTTAAACAAGATGTGAAATTTATTCATTTAATTTTTTATCATTGAATTTATAATTTTAGATATTATAGTTAACAATAAAATACTTTTTATGCCCTTATTTCACTTACATATAATATTTGTATTTATTAATATAATATTATAATTAATTAATATTACTTATAATATTATAAATTTGTTTGAAATATATCAATTTTTGTTCGCAAAATGAATGAAATGGGTTTAAAACTATAAATATTTATGCGATATTTAACTATTCAAACATAAAAATAAGTTTAAAAAAATAAAAAATAAATTATAAGCTGAAAATATGTATGTGGAAAATGTAGGAACGAGCACAGCTATAAAACACATTGATATTTAGGAAACATTATTTGTATGTATAACGCGCAGTCAATTTTTTGCAATTTTAATTGATTTTTATAATTAAACCACTTCACATAGGCCTATAATATTTTAAGGTTTTTGGTTTGACTATAAACTCTGTCATTATGCAAAGTTTTTATCGAAAAGAGTATATATGAGCAATGCTCTTTTCTTTAAGGGTGGTCCTTAAAATGGTCATTTTCGAATTTCCTTGCTCCCAGGGGCACAAATGGTTCCAAATTGATAAAAAACTATTCTCTGAAAGTTTTAGCTCTTAATATTAACGTTTAGATAAAGCGCAATTCAATCAAAGTTTTGTATGGAAATAGCATGAAAAAAATTTCAAACATTTTAAAAATGCTTTTTAGATGTAATTTAGCGAACAAATGAATGAATAAAACTCATTCATTTGTCGCCAAGTTATACCTAAAACATTCTTTTTTAATTTTCAAAATTTTTTCCATGCTCTTTCCATACAAACTTTGATTGAATTGCGCTCTATTTAAACATTAATATTAAGAGCTAAAACTTTCAGAGAATTGTATTTTATCAATTTGGAACCATTTGAGCCCCTGGGAGCAAGGAAATTCGAAAATGACCATTTTAAGGACCACCCTAATGAGCATATGTATGCAGCATTAAAATCTGGTACAATTATTGATTAACTTACATACAGAATTTACATCATTTGCATTTAAAACGCATATTTTCAAAGTTTTATGTGGGTTGTATGATAGCTTCGATGGTGTAATTTTGCAGGGATTACTAATTTTCACTACGAATTTTAATTAGACGATTACCTTTAATTTTCTATGACCTCAAAACATTTCAAACCTTTATACTTAATTATAAAAACCATATTTATAGAGAAAACTAAAATGGTTTAATTGCTATGTGTTATTCATTGTGCGAGGTTCCATCTTTTAGTAATCAGTTACCAATATTGTGAAAAGCTTTTTATGATGTAGAGTATTATCAGTAATCAATAAATATTAATAAAATTATTATTAATATTTGAATGGTTGCGTTAATATTTGTAAGTGCCTTTAAAACTAGATGAAACTAATTAAAAAAAAAACTAGATGCCTATTTCACAAATTAATTAATCCATTCGATCGATTAAGTTATTCTTATTTACTATTAACCATGATATTTTATCATTCCTAAGAATTATTCATTTTTTATAGTACTTGCAGCAAAAAGAATTTCTACTGCTGTTTGTTTTATAGAGAATCACTTATATGTGTATAATATGTTTAAATAACTCGTTTCAAGTGTTTCAACATTCCAAATGATTAGAAGTATTCTTTTTATCCGTTATTATAGAGGAAATACGGACAAAGTGGTATATATGGACAAAATAACACAGTTGCGTTATTTAAAAATTATCTACTTTTATTTCCGAGGTTCGGAGACTTTATAACACGAAGAAAGCCATAATCATAATCCTGTCAGACGTTGAGCATCATTGTCACAGTTCAAACATGTACCCGAGGACTTCAAAGGTTTATTTTGAGAATCGTTTTGTCAAGGTGGTTTTGAGAATTATCTATTGTTAATTGTAATTATTTCTATCAAAATCAATAAAATTATGGCAATGCTAGTGATTTCAATTAATTTTATTGCTATTAGCAAGAGCTTGGTGGACTTTTGATAATTCATTCATTTCTGTTCACTTTTGGATTAAATGACATATATTTGTACAATGGACAAAATGACATAGTACTATTTCGCAAATACTACGTGGTAGATCATTAGGAGCTATGAAAAAAATGGAAACCTATAAAAATTGATTGGCTTTTAACTTTTAATCTAACTACTTCTAAAACTAGACCAAAGAATCCATAAATAGAAAAGTGACTTGCATTTGTTGCAAAGACTTCTTTTTAATTTTTGAACTAAGATTGGTTACGATATAGGATTTGTTCCTTTCGGGCTTGTGTTGATGTCCAAAAAAACAGCAAACACTAAAAAACATTTATTTGTGAACTGTCTTCTTAATAATTAGCATCTTAGTATGTCCTTACTCTATATGTCACTTTGTTTGTACTATATAGACAAAATGGTTTTGTAATTAATTGCATTTTTCATTAAATATGCTATTATAGATCCTAGTTAATTAAAACGCTATGTTACTGGTAATCAATCAATGAATCTAAGACGAGTAAAAATGATTGAGACTGATTTATTAAATAAATATCAATAAAAAAACATTACACCACATCATTTTGCCAGTACTTCCTCTATTGCAGATAGTTTTGCTTTAATATCGAAGTGAATTAAGTGAATTAATTATTACTGAATGTAATTAAGAAAGACGAATGGAATTCATATGCAAATACTTTATGGAAGAACAGGAACCAAAATGACGAAGTTGGATGAAGTATTTGAAAAGTTGTAGCACTTATTATCTTATTTGTTTTTTTTTTTTCATAGTAATCAATAAGTACAATTCAGCTACAATTATAGACAATTGAAAAATATGGCGTATGAAGAATAACTATCCTATGGTAGTACTTTCTGTCATTATCTTTAAGGATATTATCCGGGTTGAACATATACTATCTATCAATTGTTTATTGATTAATGAACTAATCTGAAATTATCTGATAGCAGGATACACATAGTCCAGTCAATTAAGCTTAAATCTGGTAAGAATCTTGAAATTTAAGATACCCAGCTATAAGTCTGTAAATACTTGTATATTAACACCTAAAAGTTGACTCAAAACCTACATATGATAGGGTGTACGCAACATATGTAGGTTTTGAGACAACTTTTAGGGTGTCAATAAGTATTTACAGACTTACAGCTGGGTATCTCGAATTCCGAGGTGAACTTACTATAATGACTGGACTAACAATGGTCTGTGCATATTTATAATATCAAACATCCGATTTCCAAATTTGGATTACATACCCAAATTTTGTATTAGATTTAAGTCTAGAAAATGTCTATTGTGCTGGTTTATAAAGCCAAATAGAAAAATATTAAAATGCGAATAGTAGAGTAAATAATATTACATACATAACAGGATCTTCTTGATGCTTCCGTCTGCTGTAAGGACTCCCATTGGAAAACATGCCGCTTCCGCTACCTCGATAAGTCGATTTTTCAGCATGTGGTTTATAATATTTTTCCTTCTTATGGCTATGTCTTTTCTTGGGTATCCATAGAACACTAAGTCCACCTTTTTGACCATTTTTACCCCCCATTATAAATATTAATTAATGACAACACAGATTAACTCTTACAATGATTTCAATCACATTGGTCACGAACGTGGGTTTTTAATTAATCGCAAGGTTGACGGCATACTATTAATGAATTAATAAACGTACAAAAGAAAATGAGTTTGTAAAAAATATAAATAACGCAAAAATTGATAAAAAACATAAGATTATCTAGAAATGATACGTCAAATTGTTTTTGGATTCATTTGCTCTACTTAATTAACGTAAATATGTACTTTTTATTCAAACCACGTGTTTTGCTGATAGCGCGGGCATGATAACGGTGGAAGTGATTAAAATATATTCAGAATCAGACTAACAAAAATAATTTGGATAATAAAATTATTTATATATGCTATCACTTTTTAACATATGCATTACACTATTTGATTCCATTACACTGCACTCTGGAATTAATAACATATTCAAGAACGTCACAGTTGCACTGCATCAGCAAAAGTATTTGATTTCATAAGCGGCTTGGATTGTTTGAAATAGAACAGATGTTTACATATGAAATTAATGGTATTTTAATTAATTTTCTTTCTTGCTAGAACATATCTTGGTGCTAAAGTCATATTGCGTCATCGCGATTTAACTGTCACCTTGATCTCACGCAATCATGCAGTGCAAAACGCATTATTTTGATTCAGGTGTTTTTTTATCTCAACAACTTGTAATTTCACGATTGAATTCATTTCATTTTGTAATAGTTTTTTATGGTATTCGATTAATTTTAGTGTTATTTGGTAAATTAGAATTTACGCTGTACATCTCGACTCTATCCCATGCGAGACTACACTGTCGCTGTAGGCTTCCACGACGACCTCACCACGAGCAATGAGCAGATCCGATGGCGTCAGACTAACTCGGTATGTGTATAAAGCAATGTCTATGTCTGCCGTTATGATTTGCATTCATTATATTTATGAATTTAAATATAATAAAATGAAATAAAAGTTTGAAACAGTTTGATGAATTACACTGTTGCATCCACTTTTATTCCTCTTTGCATATTTTGTATTTACGTGACGTATTTAGTACGAGGGCAAGAGAGGACATGCGTGAGGTCCTCTACAATTTTGAAATTTATATAAAGACTAGTGGGTATGGCATTGTGCCTCAAGGCAAATTGCTGGTACTTCCCGTACCAAAACTTATCTTTTTATTAACTTCCCGAAGAAGAAGTTTGTTTTCATCAAAAAATCCGAATAGCTAATTTTATGTTTTCTCTACGTCTCAAGCCATCCTGAATCGAATGAGACCAAATTTGGAAAAAGTATGTGTGTGTGTGTGTGTGAACAGATTTTTTGCCGTAAATCGACGTTTTCTCAAAAACGGCTGGACCGATTTCAAAAATTTAAAAGCCTAAGTTTTGTGCGACGATTGGCCGAGCCGTTACATTGTAAATCTCAGAAAAGTGAAAAAAAATTTCGTCCACGTTTTAGCCCGCAATTCTGAATAGATTTTGAAAATTCAAAAACCGTTCGAAACATATTGGTTGGGAATCGACCCGATTAGTTTTTGGTAAAGATCGGCCGGCCCGTTTTCTTGTAATAAAGCGTTAAAAAAAATTTGTTCGACGATTTTCTGCATTTTTTTACGGTAGATACCATAGTCTTATAGATCAGGGGTCGGCAAGCTTGTGTGCCGAGCCACTCTACCAATATGATTCAGGGTGCCGCCTGAAATATATAACCAGATTCTGGGGAGAAGATTTATAACCAAATTTATCTTTTAAACATTTTTATTAACTAGTGGGGTTAAGATATTTTTATTAAATATCTGATAATTTGATATACATAAGTCCAATGGGTGTAAAATTATACAATGTTTGTAAACAATACTACAATGGGTGTAAAATTACTACAATGTTTGTAAAAATACTACAATGGGTGTAAAATTACTGCAATGTTTGTAAACAATACTACAATGGGTGTGAAAATACTACAATGGGTGTAAAAATACTACAATGGGTGTAAAATTACTACAATGTTTGTAAACAATACTACAATGGGTGTAAAATTACTACAATGTTTGTAAACAATACTACAATGGGTGTAAAAATACTACAATCGGTGTAAAATTACTACAATGTTTGTAAACAATACTACAATGGGTGTAAAATTACTACAATATTTGTAAACAATACTACAATGGGTGTAAAAATACTACAATGTTTGTAAAAATACTACAATGGGTGTAAAATTACTACAATGTTTGTAAACAATACTACAATGGGTGTAAAATTACTACAATGTTTGTAAACAATACTACAATGGGTGTAAAATTACTACAATGTTTGTAAACAATACTACAATGGGTGTAAAATTACTACAATGTTTGTAAACAAACTACAATGGGTGTAAAATTACTACAATGTTTGTAAAAATACTACAATGAGTGTAAAATTACTACAATGTTTGTAAAAATACTACAATGGGTGTAAAAGTAAACAATATCAATTTTTTTATGTTTTCCTCTTGTGCTGTCTATAGATACTGCTATTTTGATATAGAAATATTCCACTTTTCAAACTAATGGCATCATTCTAAAATTGTAGATGAAACATGCGGCATATTTTGTAAGTTAATTATGTTAATTGATCAAAGTTGATCAATTTTGAACATGTTATAATTACATAGGTCAACAAAAGTTTTAATTTCTGAAAATTGTGTCATTGGGCAATTTTGCAGCTGGGCAAATGGACAATTGTCATTATTTTAACGTAGTACTACTTAATTATATTCACTTGATTTCATTTTTGCGCATTAATTTATGCTCGACAGTACATCTTTGTAGTTTGCACTAAGTTCTGCAATCGATATTTTGATTTCGAAAAAGTAGATGCCACATTTGTGTATAATACGAAAAACATGAAGATAAAAATGAAGCAAACAATGCAGTTCTGTCGACTCTTTTAAAATGGCTAATGGCTTTTTTTTATTCCATTGCCATATTAAAGGCTTCGACAATAAATACGTACCCATAGTAAGACAAGTTAACTAAAAATAATTTTGAATTATTTTGAATGAATTCAAATCATTAACATAAGTCTGAAAGGGTTTGAGTAAAACGTAATGCATCGAATATGTCTGCGATCATATGACGTCCGTGGATTGCCTCAACAATTTACTTGGTGTAGAAAGTTGTATTACTACATAATCGTCGATCAATTGATCAATTGATTACCATTGCCTTTATAAGTTTGAAACATATACGAAAACTCGACATGTTTTAGAAAACTCTGTACCAGGACCATAGACCATAAAATTTTTATAAAAAATTAAGACAATACTATAATTGATTTTTTTTTCAAATTCTCATTTTATCAACTCATTTTTTAAATGTATAATTAATTTTAAAAAAATTGCATTTTGCATTCAATTTTTTGCATGAAAAATCAAATAAATAAATTTAGGTATTTCTTTTTATGATGTCTTTATTTCCTTTTTTATGATGTCTTTATTTCCTTTTTATGATGTCCAGCAAAATTAGTCTTTGTAACATAAGTTGCCTTCCTTGTAATTTTTAAATTTGCATCTAATATAAATGATTTATTTGAAATATGCTCTAAATATATAATTATAATTTCAATTTAAATGTATTGTAATTTAAAACAACATATGAATTTGGGCCGGCTGAATACGTTCTTAAGGGGGTCTTTTTATGTGACGGCCTGTTTTTTAGGGATATTTTAGATTTTTTTTCTACGCCCAGTAAATATTTAGAGCTTCAAGTTTTTTATCATTTATTAACACATATTTGGACAGTATAAATATAAAATTTCAGCTAAAAATATTCAGTCAAACTAGAGTTACTGCGCTTTGAACACCCCCGACTCGAAAAAAAGAGCTCCCACTTTCTCCACGATTCCGGCTGATCGGCTTATCTTAAAAAAAAAAAATAAACTGCGTTTTAATTTGTAGGCTTAAAAGCACGGAATGACCTATAATCAAATGAATATAAAAAAAAATGGATTTTTGATAGACATTTGAAATAAAAGTTGCAAATTAGGCGTTTTTTTGTTTGTTTTTTGCTATAAAAAATCGAAGTTTTGAAGATTTTCGATTGATAATAGTTTATTCCATGCGTTTAAATATATTGAGTGTGCCCTGTAAATTTCAAGTAATTCGGTCCAGCCGTTTCTGAGATACAATGGAGGAAAGTTTTAAAAACACAGTTCTGAGAAAAACACGTTTAAAGATAAAATGATCTTTGTACTATATACTATATGTATACTTTTTAAATGGCTGTAACTCAAAAACTATTTGAGATATCGATTTGAAATTTTAATATGTTATTTTTAAAGGTGTAATCTACCGAAATATGGAAAAAACAAATTCGATTTTTTCAACTGATCACATAGGAAGACCCCCTTAATTGTGAGAGCTTGCAGATCTTGGTTCAACTGCCATTTGGGGGTGTTTGCAGTTTGTTTTAAAATATAATTTTTTGCCCCATCTCAGAATTTAATACCGTACGTTTAGATAGTCTCGATAATAGTCCCATAAATTACAAGTTTATTAGCTCTAGAAACTTGTGAGTTCCAGCCATAAGGCATTTAGTTACATTAGGTGCATGAACCAGCTCTCCATTTAATTTGGGTATGAACCTTGGCGGTACTGATATAAGCAAAAATTCAAAGACTTGAAATTTTGACAGAGAACCAGGAAATGTTAGCTCAACATGATGATTAAACATGCGTCTCCGAAAACTTACAAAAAACACGTGATTCAAATAGAAAAATGGTTAAATCTGTGGAAAATAAAAGTAAACACTAATAAAAGAAAAGTTGACATATTGTTTTACTGGCCGAGTAGTCTTTAAATTCTGACGACATTTAATAGGCCTATTTTTTGCTAGAATGTTGTGAATTATAATTGGCCTAAAATAATCGAATGCTGCCATAGAAGAATTGTGGGCTTTTTTTCTATAATTACAATATGGGCACAATGCAGTTGAAAAATAAATTTGAATATTGGTCCACAAGCAGATGAACTATTCAATTCCATCAAGAAAGCGATATTAATTATGCAACTTCTCTAGCTTTGAAAAAGAATCACTCAATTTCTTAGAAATCCGTCGACCTAACTGGGCACAGTTTTACTGGGTTACTGAGAAATTTTTATATTTTTGTGTTTGTTGGTAATTTATGATTCTGCTATTTGTTTGTGTGTTTGTACATTTGTTAAAGATTTCATTGAGAATTGCTTCCAAAAGAACAGCTACAAACTCAGATACAGGACATAATTACTACTACTACTACTATGCATTGACAAATTAGTCTAATCATATTACACTTTGAGGAAAGAGATCAGCTGTAGGAAATTGTGTAAAAAATGATTATTTACTGACTTCGAAGTATAAGCTTCTACAAGAAAGACAAAATATTTAGAAATCTTTCAGCTGCTTAAAATTGGGTTACCACTTTACACGGATCTGAATACTAGGAAGAAAATAAATTGCTTAAGGATGTCAAATTTTGCACGGGATGATCATTTGTTAATAAGTGACAGACGATGTAATGAAGTAACACTATAATGTATTATTAACTAAATTTCACGAAATATTTATATTATTAAAATAAAAATTGTAGAAAATATTCCAGTAGATTAGGTGTGATGCATATTTAAACCGGCAGTGTGTTTGTTGATTAATATTTCGATTTGATTTGATTGTTAACTTCTCGAAGAAGTTTATGTTTTCATCAAAAAATCCGACTCGCTAATTTTATGTTTTCTAGACGTTTCAAGCTATTCTGAATCGAATGAGACCACATTTGGAAAAAGTATGTGTGTGTGTGTGTGAACAGATTTTTTGCCGTAAATCGACGTTTTCTCCAAAACGGATGGATCTATTTCAAAAATTTAAAAGCCGATCGATGTATCCCGATGAGGACAAGCGTTTCTTAGTTTTGTGCGACGATCGGTCGGACCGGTTCTTTGTAAATTGCAGAAAAGTGAAAAATTTTTCGTCCACGTTTTAGCCCGCAATTCTGAATCAATTTTGAAAATTCAAAAACTGTTCGAAAGATATTGGTTGGGAATCGTGCTGATTAGTTTTTGGTAAAGATAGGCCGCGCCGTTTTCTTGTAAAATAAAGTTTAAAAAAAAAAAAATCGACGATTTTTATGATTTTTTTTTTTGCGGTAGATACCATAGTCTTCTAGATCATACTAAAATATTACGGCGCTGCGACAAGCCGTTTGATTTTGAAATTTCTTCAAAGTTTGCAAAAATTACTATCGTTTTTGGCATTTGTCAAAATTAGACCTTTGATCGACGTTTTCTCAAAAACGCTTGAACCGATTTCAGGAGTTTAAAAGCCATTTGATGTATCTCAATGAGGACTATTGTTTGTCAGTTTTGTGAGACGATCTGCCGAGCCATTTCTTTGTAATTTGAAAAAATGTGTTAAACTTTTCGTCCACATTTAACCTCAAAGTATCGAACCGATTTTAAAAAATCAAAAACAGTTCGAAGGATATTAGTTGGGAATGATACTAGTTTTAACTCTATTAACTGTTGAAAAAAAAAATTAAGCCGATTTTTATGGAACCTTTTTTGGCGATATATGTCATAGTCTTATAGAACTTACTGAATTATTACGGCCTTATGACAAGTAGTTTAATTTTAAAAATTCATCAAACTTTGAGAAAATGAGTAGTTTTTTTAAATTTGTTAAAATTAAAATTAGACAATTTACTTGGTATAACGATAGAGTACTCGGTCTTAATGAACATACCGAACCATTAAAGTCCTATGGAAACTGGTTCAATTATAAAAATTATTGATTTTTGAAAATTTGCTTTTAGAAAATACTCCGAGTTAACGTGATTGTTCGTTTTCAAATGTGTGTAATAATTCCACTCTGAATACTTTTAATGACTCTTAAATTAATTTATTTTTTATTGATAAAGTCGATTAATTACACATATCGGGAAGTTCATGTAACTTGCCTCAAGGCTAAATACCAAACCAACTAGTTTATTTATTATAATATATCACTGTATAGTATATTTTTGTTATTTATTGTGTTATTACAAAACATACGATTTTAATGCCAAATTTAATTACAAATACGCGATTATAAAATTCATTAATTTTCATTTCAAATTTTGCGCCATTAATTTGAATGTCAAAAGCAGCGCCCTCATATCCATGGCCCACGTCTATTGTGTATTGCCCGCTGTCCATGTAATTGTACCATTGAACTCATCTTTATTTCTCCACTGGCAATACACGCGTCAAATTTATTCTGTTGGCAATACAAAATGCTTTCACAGACGCCATTGTTGACATATCTGGCTCGACTGGAAGGCTTTTACTAGAAGCGTTTCTTTATAGTGCCGCGTCAATAGACGGATTTTTGTTACATATTGTTTTAGCTGAAATCGAATTATCATAATTGTTTCTCTCGTACAATTCATAAGCTGATTCTTCTCCTGGCATCTGATTGTGAGATTTGTGACAATGACGGCTCAAGATCAGATGAGAGCCATGCTGGACGAATTAATGGGCACAGGCCGGAATGGTATGTAGTTCTTTTATCATTCTATAATGGTGTCCTATTTTAATGACACTTTATTTTGAATATTAAATAAGTATAGAACCATATTGTTTTACAGTGAGTTTTAAATTACAGTTGTCAGAATGGTCAGAATAATTCATTAAAGGCAATCATGATGCTATTTAGTTTCTTCCAAAGCCTTCAAATGTTTACTCAAGATATGTCAATTTATTGTCATACCTAAAATTTAATTATTACTCTTTATTTCACAAATCTTTGTTTTTTTTTTACTTTATTTTTCTTATATATACAATATCATTTGATTTTATTGCTATTAACATACAAAAATAATAGGTTATAAATTTCTATCCAATGCAAAAGTAATTTTCTGTGAAAATATTTATTTTGAGTAAATAACTATAGATGAAAATGGAAGTTTGTCCATTTTATTTTCAATCAACCAGTTGCAGTGCATTCAACCTTTATTTTGGTTTTTATACCTTTTTAACAAATATTTGCATATTTTAGGTGAGAACAGTAAATACCAAGTAAAATTTACGGATCCAAAAGTTTGCAAGAGTTTTCTACTTGCTTGCTGTCCTCATGAAATTCTATCATCTACGGTAAGATATATCTTCAATCCTTACTTCATAATCGCATTATCATAAAGCATAAAAAAGAAAAATTACAATATTCCAGTTGACACATTAGAGAATAATAATGAAATTAACTTTTTGTTTTGAAAACGATGTGCCTCCACAACTAATTCTAGACAATGTGTTTTCAGAGACTACAAATATTCTTGTACATTAAACGGGCTTTTCCTAAATCTACATGACTAATAAAATCAAAGATTAAAATGTGTTTATCTCTATCGTGTCATTCATAAATCTGTAAGTAGAGAATAGAAATCCGTACGTATTAACATAATAGAATATCTTTTAATGCTCTAGTATATTTACAATGGATATTAATTGTTGTGTATCAGCGTTGGCAGATTTCTTTTTCATGAAAGTTTAACATTAAGCATTCTTACTGTTACTGCCAATGCTGCATCACTAGTCATATCTCATTAGGTTGAAATAATTGAAGCTTCACGATTAACAAAGATTTTGTAATATGAAGCATGAATATATGAAATAGTATATTTCCAATCTTTGCCCTTTAATGACATATTATGCAACAATTTTTAATACTTAATATATACACATGTTGAACATCTGCATACTAAGATATTTTAGTATTTACAGTTTATTATAAACTGCGAAAGTTATTTAAATTTAATGAATTTTTATAATTCTGTTGTTTTGTGGTAAAATCTGTCTGCAAGTTAAATTGAGTAAATTGTATAAATATTTCAACTATCTAAGCATCAATTGAGTACATTCAATCTTGATTATTTTTTTAAATTTTGTAATATTTTATGATTTTTAAAATATTCATAAATTTCTAGTAATAGTAAAACTCTTACATCTTATGAATAATTATCTGTTGTAATATCACACCAAATTTAATTAGCATTGAAATGAACCACCTTTTTATTATAAATCATTTACATAATCAATCCAACGATCAATTTAAAAACATTTTATGGTTAATTGATTTGCAGATCAATAATTATGTTTTATGCCATGTAAAAACTAAAATATAATGGTGTATTCATGTAGTATGTTATTTACATATTTTTATACATGTGCATATTTTTTATATCAAAACCTTTTTAGTAAGAAGCAATTTTTTATACTTATGTTCCTTTTACATTTAATTTATATTAAGACTCTTACCTATTTATATATTTGAGTATGTGTGGTTGTTTTTAATTCTTTGTGTTGTAAACTAAGTTAACATACTTAAATATTTATATTTATGTACTTGGAGGAGTAAATGTAATATGTTCATCAAAGTGCATTTATCTTAATGCATTGATTTAAGGCAAATGTGAGATTATGGAAGATAATTTTGTATATTAACATTGTAAGCTTCCCTTAGATGTAGCCTGCAAAATTGGTGATCAACGAAGTGTGATGTCTGCTCACTCAGGGTGTTGTAGGGTGCAGTGCTCGTAAGTGACTTGACATGAAAAATTAATCAACGGAAAACTGATCAGATTTTTTGTCTGCAATATCAATTGTTAATATTGTATTATACAACCCCATTATATTTATATTTGACAACTATTGGTTGAATTAGTTAATGAAAATTAAGATCAACTGCATCATGCACTTCTGGTTTAGAAGACTTAGTATTTATTTTTATTTTATTTATGAAAATTCAACTCACTTATGTAAAATTTGTTGTATATTAAGAATTGTAATTTTCAATTTGCTGTAAATTTTCATGTGATTTCACTCTATTATTTAAAATCTTTTGATGATTGCTTTAGGTAATTAGTTAAAATAATAATAAAATTTGTTCTTTTCAGTTTTAAAATTTATAATTCGATAAAAATGATTCATTACAACCTATTTTTACATGGCCATTCTGCATTATTCAAATAAGAATGCATTTGATGACTCTTTAATATAATAATTAGTATGTTTTTTATTTTGATCATCTTGATTCTACATTAATCTGTATTTGGCTCATAGTTGTCAATATCATAATTTTTTTTTTATTTATTATTAATCGAAATCTGTATGTTATGAATTACACTTGCAATTTTTATGATTTTATATATATGAAAGAAAAGGTTATTTTGAAAGGTACTCTGCGTTGTGGTTTCTAAATTTTTTTTTTAATTCATCTATGGTCAGGAATGAGTTGAAATTGTGATGCTCTTCTCATATTCTATGTCTTTACAGAGGATGGATCTTGGTGAGTGCCCAAAAATTCATGATCTTGCATTAAGAGCTGATTATGAAAAAGCTGCAAAAGATCGTGATTATGCATATGATATCGATGTAAGTAGTGTTTTAACAATAATTATTTTATAAATACATTCACAATATGTATCTATTTCTAAAAAGATTCTTAAAAGTTAGTTATGAATACAAGATGCAAGTTCAAATAATATTTACAGAAATATTTAGTCATTTCAATTTCTATTACTTGTCATTGGACAAGTATTTATTATTACCTTTAATTATCTCGCAATATAAAATTCAAGGCTATGGAACATTTGGCTTCATTCATTGGAGACTGTGATAGGCGTACAGAAGGGGCCAAACTTCGATTGGCAGAAACTCAAGAGGAATTGACGGCGGAGGTGGCCATTATAGCAAACTCTGTACATGAAGTTGCAGAAGAAATAGGAAAGAAGCTGGCTAAGGCAGAAGCTCTTGGGGAAGAAGGATTTGTTGAAGAAAGTATGAAACTCATGGAAGAAGTAAGTTGTAATAATTGTCAAAGGCTCCAAGGTACTGTTAAATTTAACCACTTAATTATTTTTGATCAATATATTGAGGTGCACTTTATAATTTTGATACTGTTAAGTGTTAATCCATTAGTCAATTTACTTTTACTGGTTTTCAAAAAAGTAAAGTTATTAAATTTTTTTAACATTACAGATTAAATAGCTCGGATTTTCGATTGACTTTTCCATATATATATTTAGATTTTAAGGACCACCCTAATTTATATATAAATATATATATATATATATATATATATATAAATAATATATTTATTAAATTATTAATTTTGAAAATACTATTTGTAAGCTTTGTTTTACTTCTTGGGTATTAAACCGCTCCGCGGCACGCAAAATAACTACAATTTTAATTTTTTTTATTTGAATTTTCAATATTATATTTGAAATAACATTTCAAAGTGCCCATCATAACGGATTTAAAAAATATAGATTTTTGTTTGTTTGGCGAGCACTTTAAACAAAATCGTTGAATTTCAACGAAAACAAAAACGGATAGCAATTTGTTAATAATTGATGAACAAATTAACATATAGAAGGTCCGCTATGATAGGCACTTAAAATGTAATTTTAAATATACTGTAAAAAAAAAAATTCGAATGAAAACGTCGCTTTGTAACATCTTGTTTCGAAAAAAACGAGTTATAGATAAGAAAAAATTTAAAAAATGACATTTATAATTACAAAAATTGCGGTGCCAATATTAATCACCAATACTATTATCATTTATAAAATATTGCTTAGACCAGAGGTGGGGAACCTTTTTGTCATTAGAGGCCGCACTTGAATTAGGCAGCAATGAAAGAGGCCGCATAAGCTGATTGACCTAAAAAAGTGACTTTCGTGAAATTATTAACTTCCCGAAGGAGAAGTTAATGTTTTCATAAAAAAATCCGATTCGCTAATTTTATGTTTTCTCGACGTTTCAAGCCATTCTGAATCGAATGAGACCAAATTTGGAAAAAGTATGTGTGTGTGTGTGTATGTGTGTGTGTGTGTGTGTGTGTGTGTGTGTGTGTGAACAGATTTTTTGCCGTAAATCGACGTTTTCTCCAAAACGGATAGACCGATTTCAAAAATCGGTCAAAGCCATTCGATGTATCTCGATGAGGACTAGCGTTTCTGAGTTTCGTGCGACGATCGGCTGGGCCGTTTCTTTCTAAATTGCAGAAAAGTGAAAAATTTTTCGTCCACGTTTTAGCCCGCAATTCTGAATCGATTTTGAAAATTCAAAAACCGTTCGATAGATATTGGTTGGGAATCGTGCTGATTAGTTTTTGGTAAAGATCGGCCGGGCCGTTTTCTTGTAATAAAGTTTTAAAACAAACGACGATTTTTATTATTATTATTTTGACGATAAATACCATAGTCTTCTAGATCATACTAAAATATTACGGCCCCACGACAACTCGTTTAGCTTTAAAAATTCGCCAAAGTTTGCAAAAATTAGTATGGTCTTTTTAGCATTTGTCAAAATTAGAACTTCCATCGAGGTTTGCTCAAAAACGCCTGAACCGATTTCAGAAATTTAAAAACCATTTGATGTATCTCGATAAGGATTATCGTTTCTCAGTTTTGTGTGACGATCGGCCGAGCCCTTTTTTTGTAATTTGGAAAAAAGTGTTAAAATTTTGATCCACATTTGTGCTGATACTACCGAATCGATTTTAAAAAATCAAAAACTGTTCGAAAGATATTAGTTGGGGGGAATGATACTGATTAGTTTAAGGTGAAAATCTACCGAGCCGTTTTCTTGTAATTAACAGTTGAAAAAAAAAATTAAGCCGATTTTTACGGAACTTTTTTGGCGTTATATATCATGGTCTTATTGAACTTACTGAAATATTAATGCCTTACGATAAGTAGTTTAGTTTTAAAAATTTACCAAAGTTTGAGAAAATGAGTAGTTTTTTTGACATTTGTTAAAATGAGACGATTTACTTGGTATAACGATAGAGTACTTGGTCTTAATGAGCATGATAAACAATTAAAGTCCTACAAAAAACTGGCTCAATTATAAAAATTATTGATTTTTGAAAATTTGCTTTTAAAAAACACTCCGACCGGGTTGACGTGTTCGATTTTCAATGGTGTGTAATAAATCCACTTCGAATACTTTTAACTACTCATAAATTAATTTATCTATTATGGATTAAGTCGATTATTTACACAAATCGGGAAATTCATGTAACTTGCCTCAAGGGAAAATACCAATACCAACTAGTTTGGCTTTGTTTTTTGCTTGGCAATTGAGCAATTTATGACAAAATGACCAATAAATGTCGTGATGTAAAATTTCTGGGTGTCGAAGGAAATCGAACTGAATTTCATTCATTTTTCTTGAAGATTGGAAAAAAAAGTTGGTATGTTTCAAACGTATGTAATGAGATAAAATCGACTTCGTTTCGATAAAATCGAATTTTAGTTCGTTTTAATTTCATTTAAACATTCATTTTTTATATAAAAATGATATTAAAGTCTTTTGATTTGAATTTGATTTTCATATTCTTATTGTTACATAATTATTTGAAATAAAAAATTATATATTTTTCTTATATCATTAAATTCACTGATAGATTTTTATTTTGCAAACTAAGGTGTTAAAGGTTAATTTAGAGAATTTCGGGCTCTGGAAAAAACGGATTAAATTCATTTGTGAACTTTCGGTATGAATATTCCTGCTTGTTGTCATTCATGACAATAGTTATCATAACAAAAAAAGGGTTAATGCATTAAACGCAACGTGAACTCAATAATATTAATATAATATATTACATCTCTATTTTGTATCTGCCTAAGAGTCTGTGTTTCAGGCTAGTAATCTGATGTCATGTTACAATATGACCGTTTTTGGTGGAATTTTTGTACAATAGTAACTCTGCTATTTTGTACTAGACGGCAAGGGGCCGCACAAGAACCTCCCGGAGGCCGCATGCGGCCTCGAGGCCGCAGGTTCCCCACCTATGGCTTAGACCATAGTTGAAATTATCACCAGCAATATCAGCGGAAATATAGTCAACCCTTATGTGTTGAATCTGCACTGATCATATATTTGTTAAAAATTATTTTACAGTTTATTTATACAATATAAAAAGATGATACATGTTGTAATTTTGCTTTATGTTTTTTGCTAATGTATTTGGTCGATATCGGTTCGAAGCGGCTGGACGCGCGTGGGAAAAAGCTCACAATTACAAGTAACAAAAGCAAGTTTTAGATGTGAAATATTTTTCCTCATGTTCTAAAAGGTTCAAAGTATATTTTAAGTCTAAAAACTTTTTTTTGGTTTCTCGAAAAATCTACGGTGGTGTAACCAGTTATTTATATTATATGTATTTTATGCTAACAAATTTTTGTTAAGTGTTTGTTTTTTTTTTATAGTTCTTTATAAATCTGAAGAACATTCTATGTAATGTCAAGCTAATATGTCATTTTAACGCTGCCAGTACTTTTGATGCTAATAAGTATATTTTGATATTACATTGTTTTGAGATAACACTTCAATAAATTACGATATATTTAAACGGTTTAAAATATCATAATAAATTACATAATTCTGTTATTGCAATTATTTTTAATTTTTCTTAATTTCAACTTTTGTACTTAAAATAATTCCAATGCAAATGTACTTACAAGAAAAATTTTATTGTCTAATCACTAGTTTTAAAAAACATATTTCTTTATCATTTAGGTTGAAGAATTGCGTAAAAAGAAAATGGAAGCTGAACAGGAATATAGAAATTCAATGCCAGCAAGTAGTTACCAACAGCAAAAGTTACGGGTTTGTGAAGTTTGTTCTGCATATTTAGGCATCCATGATAATGATAGGCGTTTGGCAGACCATTTTGGTGGAAAATTACATTTAGGTTTTATAAAAATTAGAGAAAAACTTGCAGAATTGAAAGTAAGTTACTTATTCCTAATATTCTTTACATTCGCATAATTTATCAATTCTTTCTTCGTTTTTTTAGAAACTTGTTGAAAGCAAGAAAGACGAAAGAGCTGGTAGAAGCCGAGATAGAGATCGTGAAGATAGGTACTTTAAACAAATTCATATTCTATTTTTTTACTTTGTTCATTTATAGCTTACAATAATGGTTTTGTACATTATTTAAGCTGGTGACAAATGTTGAATTTTCTCATTTTTTATATGTTATGCTTACAAGGTACAGGGATCAAAGAAGTCGCAATCTATATGTCGGCGGAAGGGAACTAGACCGACGTTCAAGGAGACATAGATCTCGTAGCCGAGACAGAAGACGCCTATCGCCTTCAAGGTAAATTTTGAGTTATTGGAAGCAACAGTAAATTATGTATACTTATCACAGTTAACAATTGCTGTTTGTTAACACTAGATATACCACGCCAGTCAAAATGTCTCGTTGGGCACTTTCAATTCAAAATTTCCATTATATGTAAAATTTGTTTTGTGAAATGAAGTTATGACTTTTTAAGTTATAGCTATAGAAATCATTTTGTGCATTCAAAGTTACTTTATATATATTAGTAACAAAAATAAATTGTGTTACTACTACTTGTAACAGCACCAGTCAAAATGACTGGTGCAAGTTTCTATAGAAAATGTTTGATAAAAGAACCGAAATAACAATAACCATAGATCGTATGCGTTTATCGCCTACTCTCTTATCGACGACAATATTTATTATTTATTCTTTATTCTTTTTTACATTGTAAAAGTGCAGATTGCTGAAGTATTACTATATTTTTACCAACAAAACAATTGTTTCGAGCTCCGTTCAACAACTAAATAAAATTTTATTCAAAGTGATTTTCAATTATAATTATTTATTCTTTTTGTACACTGATACAAGTAAGTAACATTCGCGTGGACACAGATATTTTCAAAAATATATTCTTGAGTAAAAAAAAAACTATAAACGAGAAAACTGCCATGGTTTCGACTTATTTTTATAGCGGCTGTCAGTCTTCGAAAGAAAAATGGAAACAATGTTTTTTTAGCTTGTTTGGAAAATACAATTAGCGAATCTCTGAAATGTTTGGACCTAGGATTTGAAATATATGATAGTAACGGTGAATTTTTAGATAAACAAATCAATCCACAAGGTAGTGCTATTATCGACTGTAGAAATGGGAAAATTTCGTGGTAAAGACAATACAGATGGATCAAGTACGTTAGTAAATGGATAGATATCATAAACAAACGTATGAGACGATGCGAGCCACTTTCTTCCAATTCTGAAGACGAATTTGGAAGTAATGCACCAAATCAGGAAACTTTGGGCAAGAGTTTGGACGAAACTATTTAGACAAGAGTTGTAGTAAAGTGAAATATGTTTTGCAGGTAGATAAGAAGTTCAAAGAGCTTTCAGACACATACTCAGGCCAAATAGAAAAAATGCCTGGGTTTGGAACAAATTATAGAAAATAGCAAAAATTGCTTCAAACCGGGAGCTCATATCACTTTGGTTGAATAACATTTTCCAACAAAGACCAGAAGCGTATTTAGCCAGTAAATGCCAAAGAAACTATAAATTTACATAAAATTCTGTCTGACATCTGATGTAGAAACAAAATATATGGTAAATGGTTGCCCGTATTTAGCGAAAGACGAAGTATCAACCCCTCTAAGCGAATTTGTAGTAATGAAAATTCTTGAAATATATACTGAAGCGGTTTTAATGATTACCTATGTTTGTGTTATCATAAAGTAAATTTAAGTTAATGTCTTGAGTCACATTTCATATTTCTCAAAAATACTCGAATTTTGTAATATTGTCAATCATCAACTAAATAGATACCTCTTGGTAAAAAGAACACAAAAGATGCTTCAAATGATACTTTTTTTTTTTATTGTAGATCTCATCGAAGATCTCGAAGCCGCAGTCGGCGTTCGTCATCCAGAAGATCTTCTTCTCGAGATAGAAGATAGAAGAGGTATCACACAGTCTAATGTGAATATTTTAAGATAAAAAGCGTTTGTAAAAAGTTAAGCATCGTAGCTTTATTAAATATAAAATTTAATTGTCATTTATTATATTCAATAATAATTTCAATATTAAGTAGCATATGAAAACCTTCTTTCAGGGTATTTCTAAAACTTCTGTTGGTGTAAGAATGTGAAAATTAATAAATATTTTATTTTACACTATTTTATTCAGATTGAATACATGGATTATATCATGTGAAATGCTTTTTTTTCTTTTTTTTTTTGATACAAAACTGACTAACGTTTTGACCACCGACTGTTACATGATAAGCCTTTCTTTTTACATTTTATATATTATTGCTCATATTTTACTATACACTTAGGTCTTTTAATAATTAGAACTATAGTTATAATATTTTTATGCAGAATTTTATATTTTTAAAATTAGAAATTTGTTATAGTGTATTTTTTGTATATCTTGTTTCTTTAACTAATATACTTTTTATGCTGTAAACGGACTATGAGGGGTAAAACTATTTACTATTAACGTTTTATAGGAAATTAAATTTCTATACTTTAATATATATTAATATTTTGATATATTTATGAAATATAACATCACTTACAAAACAATGTTGTTTTTATTATTATATAATATAAAAATATACAACATATATAACACAATATTGTAATTTCAACTTATTTATTAAAAAAAAATTAAATAAAGTACCAGTTTCCTACGTTCGTCTCTTACTTATCGCAGACTATCCTCCGCTCAGGAGAGCAGAAAATTGATTTTTTTTGTACTTTTAACATTTTTTCTATGTCAGTTTTTTTTATCAGGGCTCGCTCATAGGTAAGTGGCTAGAACGACTGGACCTGGATCAGCCTGATACCCACTTCGGGCAGCCGGGTCCAGAGTCTCGACTAGCGATCGCAGCGTGAATTTGGGCGATCGTAGCATATAAAACCGGATTCCAAAGTCTTTGTCGATCTCATAGTGAATCTTCCCCTCGTGGCTGACCATAATTCATACATATGCATTTCAATAGCACATTCACTTTCAATAAAAAGAATGCATGTTGTGCATGGGTACATTTTAAATTTAATTGAATTAATATATTGTGTAGATTTATTATATATAGAATATATAGACTTGTTTAAATTGTTACTCACATATGCGACAGATGTCGCGTCCATAATTCATACATATGCATTTTTCAATAGCACATTCTCTTCAATATAAAGAATGCATGTGCCTTTGCGGGTATTAAAACTTCAGTCACCAAATTTTTTTCCAAAAAACTTTTTCTCAAAAATTTTTTTTGGGGAAATTTTTTTGGGGATATTTTTTGGGGAAATTATTTTGGGGATATTTGTTCGCGCCAGAATCCTGTTAGATGGCGCCAGAGAATATTTTTAATATTCAGACAACACTTTTTTCTCTGGCAATCCTTAAAGGTTTGGACGTAATAGCTGATCTGACGGGTGAACAAGCTCTCTCGCGTTGGCTAGTCACGTACACCGATTTGCTTGTACTTTCCATATAAGTTTTTGTGATATATTTCGATCATTACTTATTACTTAATGAAAATAAATACCTTTTAATCAGTGCAAGTGTTACTTATTTGCGTTTTGAAGTTCATTTCTTCCTCAGAATCCGAATTTAAAGCGAACTGAGATATCCGAACTTGAAGCCGCCATCCGACTGGACCGCCGAGCACGTAGAGAACGTCGAGTATTTTACTTAATATATTCAATAAGATCAAATCCTCGGAATAGTTATTGAGTCAAATTCCATTAGCTATTCCGAAAGGGTCTAACTAACCCCCATCCGTAACATTGGTCCTTCGAGCCGGATCCTAATTTTGATTAGGATTTATTGAATATATTGAGAAAATAAAATCCAAAATGGCACCTAAATTTGACGTAGGTGCAGAGATTAACCGATTGACAGCGAAGAGCGAAATGTATTTTTCAATAATGCAAGAAACGTATGACATTTCTCAACAAATTACCACCAATACGGCAAGTAAGTTAAAATTTCTTGAAAATTTATACCTTATTGAAAATGCACGAGAACAATGCATAAAATTAAGCGACGAAATAAACAAATTAAGACATTTAGAGGATCCGAGTTTTGTTCCTGAGTATGCCGACATAAGGGCCTTGGAAATTTTGTACTCAAAAATCAAATATATAGAAAAAATGTTGGATAATCAAAATATAAGTAATTCGTCAATACCGGACAGTGTTCCAAATCATCATTTACCATCCATAGAAGTTCCAAAATTTTCCGGCGATATACAACAATGGCCTTTATTTTAGGAAACCTTTAAAGCATTAATTCATGAAGATACAAGATTAGATAACGTATCCAAATTTCATTTTTTAAAAGGTGCGTTAGAAGGTTCCGTACTAAAAATTTTTAATTCCATACTACCAACTGCAAATAATTATCCGATTTTATGGGAAGCACTATTAAAAAAATACCAGAATAAACGATATTTAGCCACCACTTACTTTAAACAGCTCTTATCGTTTAAAACCATTACATCATCACAAATAGACTTATTTCTGGAACAATTCGATACAGCTGTACAAGCCCTTTCACAATTAAACCTTCAAGATGCATTTGACTTTATGATAACGTCTATGGCATTCTCAAAACTCGACCCCATTTTGCAGGAGAAATTTGAGCATTCTTATCAAGGAGAATTTCCTAAATACCAAGATCTCCTCAAATTTCTCCATAAGTCGCAACAAGCGAAAAATCAAGTTTATGGTATGACAACTATAACTAACAATCACACATATGGTGAGCAAAAGGATAAAAATTCCAAAATTAGTCGATCGTTTCTTTTAAAAAGTAAATACGAAAAGAAGTGCTTTGTGTGCCGGGAACAACACGCCATATTTGCATGTTCAAAATTACTAGAAATGAACATTCCTGAACGGCAAGATTGTATAAAAAACTTAAACCTATGTGTGAATTGTTTAAGCCATAAGACGACAGTTGCGTGTCGATCGAAGAAAACTTGTATTATATGTAAGGCACCGCATCATACATTGTTGCATACTGATAAGAATCTTGCAAATACGAATCAAGGTAATCCGTCGAATTCGAAATCTAATAATACTGTTTTATGCACTACCAGTAACAACAAACTCGCGCATAATACAACAATATTGCCGACAGCTGTAACAAAGGTTTTTACCAAAAAGAAAAATACTCCACTACGTACTATAATTGATTCAGCAAGTGATAAAAATTTCGTTACATTAGCTTGGTGTAGAAAGGCCCATTTGAAAGTTCAACCAGTTTCAGCCAAAGTAATTGGATTAGGAAATTCGTCACAAAACGTAATAGGATTTGTTAACTTCACTTTAAAATCCACAATCAATCCATATCAATTGCCAGTATGTGCATACGTTGTGCAAGAAATTGTGAGAAAACAACCACCAACCACGATTCCAGTATCAACAATCCAATCATTCTTGAAGTACCCACTAGCGGATCCAAAGTTTTATGTGCCTCAAACGGTCGACGGCATATTAGGATGTGATGTTTTCAGCGAAGTTATGGGTACTAATAAGGTGAAAAATGGTCAAGGTTCACCTATAGCACTAGAAACCCGATTGGGTTATATAATAATGGGTTCGATATCAGATTCACTTCAACTTTCAAGTTTTTCCATGCAATATGATTGAAAATCTATGACTTTCTTTCTAATATAGTATGTCTCCTTACAACGCTTCACTTTCGATCAAAATGCAGCCTTTGGCGTTTCCAGAACTACCTGAACACTTGATCCGACCTAAGATTGGTTATGTTGTATCGGTTTTGGGAACGAAAATTATTTCTACTTAGTCCTCTCAAAGGATTAATATTCTCCATGGAGACTCAATGATAGTGGCCATTAGTGGCCTTGTTGAGCTCAGTGGTGATCCTCAACTTCCTACCTACACCTTTATTGACTTTGGCGGTTTTGCCCTGCTCCATTGGATGGAAGAAAGAGTAGAAGTTTTCTAGGTGCCGATGGAGTGATTCGAGTGGTCCATATCCAAAGAATTATAAGGTTATAAAGGTATCCCTTTTAGACTGGGAATATGTTCGCGCCAGAATCCTGTTAGATGGCGCCAGAGAATATTTTTAATATTCAGACAACACTTTTTTCTCTGGCAATCCTAAAGGTTTGGACGTAATAGCTGATCTGACGGGGTGAACAAGCTCTCTCGCGTTGGCTAGTCACGTACACCGATTTGCTTGTACTTTCCATATAAGTTTTTGTGATATATTTCGATCATTACTTATTACTTAATGAAAATAAATACCTTTTAATCAGTGCAAGTGTTACTTATTTGCGTTTTGAAGTTCATTTCTTCCTCAGAATCCGAATTTAAAGCGAACTGAGATATCCGAACTTGAAGCCGCCATCCGACTGGACCGCCGAGCACGTAGAGAACGTCGAGTATTTACTTAATATATTCAATAAGATCAAATCCTCGGAATAGTTATTGAGTCAAATTCCATTAGCTATTCCGAAAGGTCTAACTAACCCCCATCCGTATCCGGGGAAAGGAAATTTTTTGGGATATTTTCGGGGAAATTTTTGGGGGATAGTTTCAGGGGAAATTTTCCGGGGAAATTTTTTGGGGATATTTTCGGGGATATTTTTTGGGGAAATTTTTTTTGGGGATATTTTCGGGGAAATTTTGTGGGGATATTTTCAGGGGAAATTTTTTGGGGATTTTTCTTGGGGAAATTTTTTTGGGATATTTTCGGGGAAATTTTTTGGGGATATTTTTCGGGGGGATATTTTTGGGGTATTTTTCAGGGATATTTCGGAGAAATTTTTTGGGGAATTTTTTTGGG
>NW_020539725.1:50947624-51010231 GCF_003426905.1 Ctenocephalides felis | reverse complement strand
TTAAAATTTGATAACTCAATAAAGCAGTTGCAGCCGGTATTGAGGACATAAAATCATCAACATAAAAGCACCGCCCATTTTCAACTTCTCGTAGAGTCGTTATAATAATCGCAAAAAATCGAAAATGAATATTTTATAATTTTACTTTTCAGAAGTTTCTGAATATTTTGGCATACCTTAGAAAGAGTTGATGTATGTGTGTGTGTTCGGATACAATTTTTTGTGAACGATTTCGGGAACACAGTTTAACCGATTTAAATGATTCAAAAAACGCTCACGCGCTTCAATATTTCATCTCTACGCAGCGCGATTGCTTTAAAAAAAAGTTCAGAATTTTTGGAAGTTCCTGCAATTTGCATTAAAGCACGATGCCACACATCAGCGATTTGATTGAAAATTTGAATATTACACACGTAAATAGACTCCCTGCTTCAAAATACATGTATTTTTTTTAATAATGTCTTTAAAAAAAGCAAGAAAAATTTTCGTTTTTCATTTTTTGTAATATATCAGATGACTAAACACTCCTGAACTCGTCAAAAGTTTATCCAAGCAGCATGTACTTGTACAGTGCTAGTTCATATATTAATTTTCCACAACTGAAAACATTCAATAGCCATATTTTAAAGGCCGAAATAAAAACACAAAATGGTTTTCTATATTTGCATTTGACAATGCGTCTATGCTAAATATAATTAATTAATATAAAAATGAAATCAATCAAAACAATGGTAAACCAAACTTGTAAATATAAAATCTTCATGAATGTTGTGAAAAAAATGATAAAAAATACAGTTTTTCATAATACTCCTAAGTACTGTTTGTCTTGATTGAAAGTTGATATTCCAGGATAATTCTTATTTGATTATTATAGCGGTGAAATTACTGCAATTGGCCTGCAAAATAGTAAGTGCCGTAAGTGATAAAAAGTATATTTTGCTATTTTACATAATTGATTTACTTCAGTAAATTAAAAAAAAAATTTCTTCTTCTTCAGGCAGTCCACGTTCGACATTAATCAAATATATTATTTATATACCTATCAAATTGCATCAATTTTATCGATTTATCTATTTTCTTATTTTTTGAAATAATACAAATTAAGATAAGTTAAAAATAAATTAACATACCAATTTTAAAACATTTGTACATATTTTCTTGGAAATAATTCGCTTGATTCCTTGAGGGCATTGCTGGTGTTTTATAGAAAGCTGGATGAACAGCTCTACCTCTAGGTTTTTCTAATTTTTTTTTAAATATAAACTTGGTCACATATTTAACGACACCGGCTTTTCCGTGCTCTTCTAGTGGATTTGCTCCTTTTTCTGCTTCTAGTCTGTTAAATTTTTAAATAAAATTAGATAAAAAAAAAGTCTGAAATAAAATTCATCACGCTTAATTATTATAATTTGATATTATTATTATATTTAAATAATAATATATTTTGAATATTCATGTGATGTTATTTCTTAAATTGTGTTCCTTAAATTGTATTTTTTTTTTTTTTAATTTTCAAATAAACTAGGTGTAATTGCCATTCTGCCTTAAGGCAAGTTTGCAAAAGCTTCCCCATATGTGATATAATCAGTAAGTATTATATCGACGGTTCTGGACTTTGGCGTAAATAAAATTTTTTGCACTTTTCTGCTAAACACTTACATTAAACCAATTTTATTTCTAATTTTATAATTCAATCATTCACTTATCTTGAAACGAGTTAAAAATTCAACTACACTTGATATAGTTTTGTACCAATCCACAAAATTTGCATCTAAAATTAAAACTAAACCACTAATAGCCAGAATACTTCTAATCAACACAATATGGGTGATGTTACAGCAATTTGCCTTTAATGTTAAATATCATTTTTTTTGGTCATAATCACCTTTCTTTTAAAAGGTGGTGCTGTGCATGCCATTTTTATGTATTTCATCCTTTTCTTTTCGTTCATTTTATTCCAAACTTTTGCGCCCTAGAAACAGACAATAAATAATATTAAAATCTACCTTGTAAATATAGATAGACCTAAGAAGATTTGGAAATCTTGGATTTCAGTTGCAAACTATTTTAATCATAAGATACTCGACCTTTGTAGTCCTAGACAATATTGGTATATAAATATATATTTATATTCCAATATTGTCTAGGAATATATTCATGGTAGTTACCTGCACAGCAGTTTGAACAGCGGTTAATCCGCAATGATGCCTTCTGAAATCCCGCAGAAAGTTGAAAAATGGGTTGCGTGTTTTTTTTCCCCTCTTGCAAACTCTGCCCTTTTTTTGTCTTGAATTACATATGGTCCGATACAGAGATAGGCTCTTCTTCCTGTACAAAAGAGAGAAAAAATTTAGGTTAATAGTTTTTAATTATTAATTGACGAGGCCCAGAGACAGATTTATAATGGTAAGAAAATTGGAAGACGTGGATCATTTCAAATACTTGGGAAGCATCCTGACCAGAGACAGATTCTGCACGAGAGGGATCGTGGACCCTAAGGAAGGCTGACAAAAAGTCAGGAAAGTTTTGAAATGCGGTACTGCACACGAATGAAGAAGATGAAGTGGACAGACCAGATATCAAATGAGAAGTCCTGAGAAGAGGGGATAAAAAAAGACTCTACTGAAAAGAAAGGAAAATTGAATCAGACCCAGTCTGCAAAAAGAGTGCTACCTACACGATGTAGTAGAAGGGCAAAAATAAAATGACTGAAAGGAATGAGAAGAAAAAAAATGATTTTGATTATAATATTTATAGATACGGATATGGACCGGTCGTTTCTTTGTAATTAATTTTTGGAACTATTTGATTATATTAATAAAACATTGCACAGTGATACAACCTAAAATATTGTTAAAATATATATATATATAATATATATATATATTATATATATATATATTTTATATATATATATTTTATATATATATTATATATATAAAAATAAGTCAGGTTTTCCTTCCTGACGAAATAACTCCAGAACGCATGAATCGATTTCGACAATTTTGCATTCGTTGGAAAGGTCTCGCACTCCGCAAGGTTTATAGCTAAGAAAATTAGTAGTGCATGGTATCGTACCCTAATGCAAATTGCTGGAACTTCACAAACCGTAATTAAAAATTCGAGAAATGAAAATAATCAACTGTTGTTTTAAATAATTTCAAATAGATTATCTTCTATCTATTATCTAAGTCGGGTTTTCCTTCCTGACGAAATAACTCCAGAACGCACGAATCGATTTTGACAATTTTGCATTCGTTGGAAAGGTCTCGGGCTCTGCAAGGTTTATAGCTAACAAAATTGTAAGAAAATTAGTTGTGCATGGCATGGTGCCTTAATGCAAGCTGCTTGAACTTCACGCACCGTAATTAAAAATTCGAGTAATGACATTAGTGAGAATTATCAGAATTATGCTTGGTTAAGTCAACGAGCAATTCTTGCCGCAAAGAATAATGATGTACACGCACTAAATTTCACCATTCAATTCCGACTTGTCGACTGTTTGACTTCAAATGATTGCAATTTTCAGTTCGCCTAGCATTCGCAATAACAAGTCGCAAAGCCTTTAATCGCTTAGTGTTTGCGGGATAAATTTCAAATAGATTATTTATAAAATCATTGTTTTTTACATGGGCAGTTATACGTTGCCTGTTCACGAGTTTGAAAACCATCCGCTTTGTTTGTGTTAACGTCAGACCAAAAAACAAAAAACGTGGTTTACCAAAGAACACTTCAATGAAACGGATAATTTGCGGATTCACTTTCATTTACTTAGAGAAGTTCAACTAAAAAACACTTCATTTTTGTAATCGAAATAAATTCATTACTGTTGTATAATAAAATCAAATTTTTCCTTTTCAAATATAAAACGAACAAAAAATTTCTTCAAACCATCTGGTGGCGAAACGGAGTTCGTCGGGTTTGCTAGTTTAATTATAAAAATTCATTACAGTTTAGAATAATGAGCCGGCCTTTTAGGATATATGTATAGAACGTGTTCCTTTTTCTTACGTTGGTATACAAGTCCATCGATGAACACATTTTGACAGAGACAATAAAAAGATAATATATTAAAATTAAATACAACATACCTTCGTCTAGCTTTGGATCTGCTTCTCGAACGTTTCCGTCCGCATCTAGAATCGCGAGCTGTCGTCCACATACCGACTATTTTTTTGCCCAAAAAATCGTAAGATCTTGCAACCATTTTGAAAAATATTTAGATTAAACTGTTAGTATTTATTGAAACTTGTAAATTTGGAAAGAAACATGTTATGTCGAGGAATAATTTTGATCAAATTTTGAATTTGGTTTGGTTTATGTTCATGATGAGATTTGTTCACCTTCTATTATTTTTAGAAAGCGATCATGCTGACTAGATTCAATTAAAAAAAAGTGATTTCAAAATCAAGTAGGCGTATATTCAAGTAGGCTTTATAAAAAAATCAAGTAGACTTTTATATTATAAATTATTAATTACTTAAAATCAAGAAGGCTTTTATATTTATATCAACATTTGAATAAATGTGAAATCAATAGTATAATAAAAATAATAATCATAATATTTTGGTAACTAAGTAAGTGCGGATTTTACTCTTACAATTAGATGGTTTTAATTCAATTTTTAGGTTTCAAATGTAGGCTAGTAGGCAATTCAGCTGTCAATCAGTCAATCAAAAATTAATTTTGTCACATTTTGCTTTTTTTATTTCTGAAAAGGTAAAAAGGCATTTCAAACTCATAAAAGGTTATGAGCTGTTTATGGTGACGAAACCTTACAAAAAGTGTAGAAATTTTCACTCGAAGATGAAAAACGCTTTGATCTTGAGTTAATTATGATACCATATATTGAATAACCAAGTTAAACAATGCAATCGAAATAGCGTCCTAAATCAACAATAAATATGGTGATTTATTCTTATATTACATTTTATTCTTTTGAAAAATTTTAGGCAAATAAGATACTTCTGAAAATATTCTACACTCATTGGAATAAATACTATATGCACTACATTTTCATTTACTTCAAAATGAATACAATTTTTTTGCAATCTTGTACCTTTAATTATTTCTGCAAATGAGAGTCGTTGTCCCGATTACTTGTCGGATTTTTTTCGTTAGTAAATATTGATTTTTTGACCAATTCTAGAAATTTAAAAATAAACTTGCGCTTTATGATTTCATTAGCAGTTGTGACAAGATAATTCGAAACCTTACGTAAACGTTTTATATGTAACTTACATCTGTAATAAAATTTTATATATGTAATTTCTGTAACAAAATAATCAATTTTGCAAAAGTCAAAACTATTAAAACGTTGCTATAATAAAATAGTACGAACAGAGAAATTAAATGATAAACAATCTCACAGTTGAATACATTTTTTTAAATTATTTACAAACAATTCACACAGTTTGAATGACACGCGTAATTTTATACGTATATAAATGCATTTGGAATGCATAAATATTAATAATTTTAACATAATAAAATACGTTTTATGTTTTCAATATATATAAATCTTTTTAACAAATTATACCTGGTTTATACGTTTGTTATATATAATATCTTTTGGTCTTTTATATATAATCTAAATATTAAACACACTAAAATTATATAAAACTCAACGCTGCAACTTCGACATTCTATTTAATAAATATTAAATAACTTGTTTAAAAATAATGATATACATGACAAAGTACAACCAACTGTAGTTTTATAAAATTGCAAGTTCACAACGCAAATCACTATTTTTTGAATAAAAATTAAGAATAATCATGTGTACTTTTAATTATTCTCAGAATAGTCAATTCCAAAATTTAGAGAAATAACTAAAATTACACCGAATCTTACATTTAGAATTATTAACTCACATAAGTGATAAATTTGCCATTACAACAATTTGACTCAATTATAAGTAAAAAGTTGATCGTTATTTCAAATATTTTTTAATTTATTTTGCCGAATCACAAATGCGTCGTAAACTTTACTAAAAAAAAAGATAATTAGTGGCAGATTCTCATTTAAAAAGTATCAAATTACAATAAGTTAAATGAAATTTAAAATCGCAAAATGAGTGTAAAATGGGTACAAATATATAATTGTTTGAGCAACTTCTATAGATACTTATGATTCATTCACAGCAAACATGTAGAGTAACATGTAATGATACAATCATTAATGATTTCAAGTATTATTATAAAGTAGTTACGATTGATTTGCAAAATATTAATTAATTTACTTAAATTATATTTTTATCATTTAACTATATCCATAACTAAATATATTTCATAAACCAACAAACGTACATGTACATACATACACAAATTTATTGCACAACACACATAATAATCCTCTAGATCCTAGAGGCTCTTAAATATTTGATAAATATTTTGCCATATTATTGTACTTGATGTTTATCTTTGGTTTAAATTAATTTTTATAATTTACATTAACTATTACTTTCGCTTAGTTTTGAAATAACAGTTTCAAAAAAAAAACTTTTATAAAGACATGAAGAAGTCGTATGATTGAAAATCACAATTATTGATACAACTACACCAATTTTAAAAGAAAAACATTGCGGCGAGCAAAAATATATAATAATAAAGAAAACTGAACCTTGCGTCAATTTTTGTAATAATAAATATCAAAAGGGCTACCAAAATATCGAAAGTTCGTACTTTCACAAAATAATTATTTAATGAACACGTATATACGAATATAAGCCATGGTATATATATTTAATATCATCAATTTGTATGTAGGAATACGGACACAGATATGTTAATAGTAACACCGATTATAAGTTAATATATTTATATCTGTATCACCATAAAATGTAATGACTTATTACATTTAACTTTGGTATCACTGTTTTATTCTTTGTTATATAATCTTTCTTATAATTTAAAAAATTGTGTACACAAAAACAATGAATTTAATTGAACAAACATATAATATTTACTTTACCCTTTTTTCCTTTTATTGTACGTTTAATCGCGAAATAAGAAAATCAAAATGTATTATACTTTAAACTTTTTTTGTTATATATAATCATTTAAAAGTGAAAATTGTAGTCTAGTTTTTATAGAAAGTGTAGCATACTTTTTGCGTAAAATACATACTTTCAAACGCATGTTCAGGTTTAATTATTTTTCTTATATAATATAATATGTAGGATTTTCATATTAAAACAAAGATACTTTAATAAAAATTTATACGGAATTTTAATCTCTATTTATTTTCGACGCCAATTCTAAATTAGAGTTGATCTTAAAATTTAAAACATTAAATTTATATGATTGCTCTATTGAACAACAAATATATAAATTTAAAAAAATAATTATACTTTTATCTTGTGTTTTGGCCAATTAAAGCAGATAAAATTGAATAGATCCGATAAATTTTACCAAGCCGCATCTGATTTTATTTTTATGGGTCATCTCAAGAATTTTTACTGAAGAAAATTTAGCACGAAAATGAATTTTGAGCCAACGAAATTTTTACTAAAGTTTTTTCTCCGTATATTTCACCAACTTGTATCTACTTACTAGAATCTTAAGTTTACTTATCTGGGAATTTGATAAAACTTAGAGGGTCGATAGTCAAAATGAACTTACAATATTATAGGCATATAAAGAATGGTTTAAATATGATAGTAGTACAATTCTATTTAAACCACTTTTTAGATGCCCGTAATAATTTATTAGACTCATTTTGACCCTAAGGTCCCAGACGAAGAAACATGAGATTTAACCAAGTTCATATTTAAGGAGCACAACTAGTGTAACCGCCTAGAAAAAAGGTGATTTTTGGAAATTTATATTAGAAAAACTACTTCATCAATCATTTTAAAATTTTAGGAATATATTTATACATGTTTTAAGAATACATAGTAAAATTTTTGAAGAAAATAATTAAATATTTTTTAAGTTAATGTCGATCACCAACGGCGCGACAAAAAAGGACCTTCACTGCTGCAGAGATTCCGGCCTTCTACGTGGTTGAAATTTAAAAAAAAATCTCGTTAAACTAGATAATATTGTCTGTAAAATAAACTACGATAAAGAAAAAAAATAAAAAATTGACAAAATGACGGCGTTTTTTTTAAAAAAAAAGTCGAATTTTACCCAAAATTTTGGTCGTTTTTGGACTGCCAAAATTCGATTTTTCATCAGATCAAAAAATCGATAGTTCATTTTACGGAGGACTATATATAAAACACGTAAAAAAATTTGATAGTGATCGGTTCATTTGTTTTTGAGTAATCGCTGCAGCAAATTCGGAAAATGCTGTTTCGAGAAAAACGCGTTTAAAGATTAAATGATCATTATACGATATACTAAATATACACTCTTTAAATGGCTGTAACTCAAAAACTATTTAAGATATCGATTTAAAATTTTGGTATATTATTTTTAAAGGTATAACCTATAGAAATATGGAAAAATTGAAAATTAGATTTTTTGAAAATTTTATACTAGTTGTGCCCCTTAAATTTATAGAGAAAAAAAGCTTTATTGAACATCTCGTGAGAGCTAAATTGGCTTTCGATGCCTGGAAAAACGTCTTAACCGTGTTCACAAAGTAATTTCGAACAAAAGTCATAAAATAGATTGTAGAGCAGTATAAGACTAAAATGCAGCCATAGCTCAAACTAATAATTATTAATAATCACGAATCAATGCAATTTCTCAAATCCTATCAATTGGTCAACACTCTATGTACGATTACTATTATGCAATCTTGTCGTAATCGGTGCCTTTTTTCAAAAAGTTCGCTTTATATTTTATTAATTTGTACAAATATTAAAATGAATAATTTCATACCGGATTTAATTATTATAAGAAGCATCCAAAATATTATCTGAAAATTAATTTCAGTACGACTAATTATATTATTAATGAGCATTTTAATTTTTATCTAATATAAAATTTACCCTTAAAGTAACCATTCTCGTGTTATATTACAGATTTGGCTAACCAAGGAACACAAATTGTGTATCGAACTTTATTACCATTTTTTTAAATTTTGTGACGAAAAGTCTGATAATTAGTTAGCCAAATCTAATCTAACATATACTAATATATATGTATATTACCTAATATGATATTTCATATGAGCATTATAAAAATCAATGCAATTACAGCAACAAGCTCACATGTAAAATTAGTCACATTCGTTAACATATAAAACATTTTAATTACACCACAACTTATTTGTAAATGCAGATTAATTACATTTAAGTAAACGATAAATTTTTACCGACATGTTTGATAACTTCATACCTATTTCACATTTTGATTACTTCATACATATTTAAAATACTAAAAAAAATTCTAGTACATTGATAATAAATCAATGTCATCATCAATAATTTGAATGAAAAAACTGCATATCTGTACTAAACTTTTAAGCCAGTCCCAAAATAGACCTTTTGACAAATAAATTATATTAGTACCATTTAATACTGGACTAAAAATATTTTTAATAATATTTAATCGTTTAAAAATATAAACGGGAGCTACGAATGCAGAGCTTGAATTCGGCTTAGATGATATCACAATTTTATTTATACTTTCTACTTAACATATTTCTTCATATGAAGATAATACGATATAATAAGAAATCACGAGTCGGATTTGAATCCACGCAATCATTCTTGAAAATAGTATTGCCAATAAATATTGCCTTGTAGAATGAAACTTAAATCAAGAGATATAGCTAAAAAAATCTTGAGTTTTTTTGAAAATTTTGTTTAAGTTTTTGCTAGATAAAAGTCGGTACCCAAGTAGGATACAAAATTTATAAAATTATATGACAATCATTTGCTCTTGTTCATCATTTGTTATACATATATTCATTATAGATCTCCTACAAGACAAAGTTTTGCAACACTATTCTTGGAATAAATTATCGGTTCATTGGTTCCTGATTTTTCCTCGATGAGAACTTTAAGATCACAGTCTGATCCTTTTAGAAATTTATGTCGATATTCATGAATAAATACTATAAATGCATAAAGAGCTGAAGAATATATAATTATTCTTTATGATATAATGCAATATTTGGCAGTCTTTTAGTTGAAAAAAATGCTTATGTGCATAGATTTTGGTGAGTTTATTTATAATACGTAATAAAAAATGCATGTAATAAAAATTATTATTTTCAAAAGATTGAATAATTTTTTTTTAGAAAGTGAAACGTTAATAATTTAATATTTAATATAAAATTGACGTATGGAATGCTTTTATTTATCCTGAAAGTATTACTGAACAACGGCGGCGATAGACGTAAAAATATTAAGAATTTATTATTAGTTTTGTGAGAAGATCGGTTGAACGTTTCTTACCGATTGCCACGTTGAAAACCAAAATTCTAAAATATAAATATTTGGACGTTTTATAATTTTATTTTTATATCAGTGTCAGGTCGGATTTCTAAGTCGTACGCATATGCTATTAGTCAATGTTATCAATTTGTTTTCAAACATTTTTTTAAAATAAATATTTTAACGATTTATATTTCAAATTATGAACAGTATTTACGCCCTACCATCTGTAACAAATATATAACTTTAAAATTATACCGCCACTGTTAGCAAACATGAAAGTGTCATTCAAAATATTTACTTTAAGTAAAAATTGCATAAAAAATATGCAATAAAAATTTATCTTTCATCAATTATTCTAATAACATTATTAGAATAATGTTTATCAGTCGAGCAACTCTAAAAAATGCATATCAAATGCAGTTCTTTCAACTAAATTTATAAAATTTACGAATATGTTTCCTTAAAATGAGCGTTACTATTGCAGAATAATTTTTCATCAATCATTCAAAATATTTATCTAAACATGAAAATAATCTCGAAATTTTGTTTAACCATATTGGCATTTCAAAAACGTTTTAATTCGCTTGTAATTCTGATAATCTCAATATTGAAAATAAATCATTTACAACAGGTACATACATCAGGTCATAGATAGAACTATCTAATAAAGAATTAATTAGATAAAATTTATAAAATATAACAATAAAAACAACAGCATTTACACCAACAACGTCCAAAATGCTGTCTCAACTTGAAAGTACTTTGTGTAACAAATTGTTCTCAAAATGGTAACACTCATTATGAAACTGTAGATAAAATAAGAATTATAAATATCTATTTTTACGTCGTCGGCGAGATTGTCCACGAATCCTCAGTGTCCATAGGTTCAGCCCAGCTGACTCGATGACTGTTACACACTGCAGGTTCAGGAAATTGAATGTGGGCCTTTCTAGTATTTTCATCAGATTTCAAGCTATTGGATCGCGATAGTGGCTGTCCAGACGAAGCAAATTCCTGGAATAAGAGAAAAACAACATGTTAGATATATATTTAACATCAAAATTGAACTAAGTGCTGAAAGTAGCATTTTGCCTTAAGGCAAGCTGCATTAACTTCCAGGTATAGTCCAGTCATTCAAGCTTAAATTAGGTAAGAAGCTCGGAAATCGAGATACCCAGCTGTAAGTCTGTACTACAGTAAAAACCAATTTGGACGTACGTAATACAGCTTTGGGGAACGGCGCGCAAATCCAACATAGCCACAATTCAAAGATTTCAAAACATGATTTTTAAAGAAATTATAAACGCACCCAAGTATGTCCTAAATTAGTTGGTTCATACAGATTCGGTCACAGTTAAGGAAAAAATTGAAAAAATCAGTCTGAGATACAAGGATAGAATACAGAACCACCCAAACATCATGGCCAAAAATTTAGTAAAAAGCCATGACATAACCAACATCGAATAGGATCATCACTGGGTGACATTTTGACCTTTTTTCCTTATTTAATAAACCATTAAAATTACTGAACATTGTTTATAACGACATATTGTTAACACAATGTTAATAAAAGACACAAATGATAATAAAAAAAATTTACCAAGAAACGGTTTGGCTAATCGTCACCTTCGTTGATTTGCTTATTTTGGGTTGACATGGGGGGCAGGGGAGTCTGGATGATGATTACGTCATAGGTAGTATTTTTATTTTTTTTACATTAATTGCAAAATGTTTACGTAAGCATGGGGGTAGGGGGTAAGAGCTTTGCTTACTTTTGCTGACAAGGGGGATGGGGGGGGGGGTAAATAATTGTAATAAATCTGCTTACGTAATACTTGAACGATCCCTAATAGCAAATATATTTTTTTTGCAAAAAATAATGCACGGATCTGGAGGTAGTATAGAAAACTACTCAGAAGATGAGGATATCTTGCAAAAAAAGATCATGTTGGATAGCACTTATTTGTTTATTATGACAAAAAAAATCATATAATTCAGGTAATGTATATTACTTCTGAAAAAATGAATAAATGTAACAATATTTATTATAAAATCATGATATGTAGCAGGTTTTTGGAATTCTTGGAACGTAACCCCTTTTTTGTACCAGTTCCTTATAACTTTCTTCCTTATAACTTAACTCTTTGTTCCTTATAATACGGATTCGGATTCTGGAACGTAACTACCGTGTTGTACGGGGTTACCTGTATGTGACCTAAATATTTTAACTATCTACTACTCACCCTATGCTCTTTACTCCTGAAACTCCCAGTCCGGACAGGATTTGCTCCACCGTTTTCCTTGTTCCGGCGCGAACTGCCTTGGCGCATAGCGTGCCGGGAACTGCTTCCTCCGGAGCGGCGAATGGAAGTGGTGCGATGTTGCCTCTGTTGAACTGATTCGGCACTTGCTGAGAGCAACGCCACCACCACTAGTTACCCAAACAAATGTTATCATAAATAAAACTGTTTTATTATTAATACCTCTCTATTACCGAAGGAATAGAAAATTTAAAATCAATGTGTGAAAAAATCGCGTTTCTACAAATTCATTTCAGAAGCTACTACTGCAAAGTCAAAATTGAAACTACTGCACCAGCAGTTCTTCGATCAATTTTATGAAAGTAATCCGAAGTATTCGAAACGATATTTATGTAACAAAATTCGATTTCACATTGTATGAAATTTTCGTACTCAAATCACAATTTTAAAATGTTATTGATTATTTCCTTATTCATTACATAGTAAAATTAAAATTTATTCATGAGGACTAATTAAAGCAAAGATTTAAAAATCATTTATAATAGTTTATAAAAATCACAAAAATTGTTAAAAACATTAAATTGTATAAAACTTGATTGCTTATTTTAATTACATGAATTAGTCTAATCATTCACAGCAATTGCTACCGCCGCTCAGTATTTACTGGGTATAATACAAATAATAAACAATATAAATTAGTAAAGGATGAAAATGTTTATTAATAAATTCATATGTGGTGCAGATAACAAAAGCACGTTAAAAAACAAAATGCTTAAATTACGACATCAATCTATACTGTGTTTAAACAATATTCATGGGTCAATCAGCAACATGCAATTGCAATACAAACTTCTGCTAGTTAATATGAAACATATTTTATAATAAAATATATAATAAAATGAGCTGGTTATTTAATTTTTATAATAAATATTAATAATTTTGCTTAAAACTTATAGAATGTAAAATATATTATATTTTCTTTTATCAAATTTTTATTCTAAATTGACTTACGCATAAATGAATTGCTGCCACGTAAAATGTCTTGTTTTATAAACACGTCTCTTAACGAAGAAATGATTTTTAAGAAGAAATCAAATTTTTTTAGGTGCAATGAAAATCAACATTAGAATTCCGATAGAATCACGTATTATCTCATTAAAAATAAATCATTCGTTAAAATCGAGTCAAAAACCAACCATTTTTATGGCAAATTCAATAAATTAACTTCCACCTAATATATTATTTTATAAATTACCTAAATTAATAATGATTAACTGTATATAAGTCACTGGCATTATTAACTAAATATTAAGTTGTGTAGAACTCACTTAAGTTGTATACGTTAAATTTTAAAAGTAGCTCAATTTTCCACAGGCTGTGATGAAATTATATCGTCTAAAACTTGTTTGCAATTTGACTAAATACTTTACATCTTGAAACTTATAAAAATATTGTACATATCAATAATATCGATTTCCGACTATAAGTGTAAAATAAATGTAAAATTTTTAGATTCGTTTATAATAATGTTAGTAAAATCTTAATGAAAATTGCCAAGGCAAAAACTTAAACAAGCCATGCTACTCTAGTAATAATATATATATATATCGGTGGTTTCAATGTCTCAGTCTTGATTATCACAAAACGTTGAATATCACCCACGAAAGCTATAATTGTTAAAAACATTTACGAAAATTTAAGAAAACCTCCAAAAGTTTTCAATATAGGGAAATATGAATATTGACATAATAGTACGTACATTTAAATATTATTAAGATGCATTATTTTCAACATTGTGATATAAAAATTTAAATATTATTTATAGATAACATAGTAATTTAATATGAAGTTATCTATTTAGAACCAAGTTCTAAGTAGAGAATAAATTCTTCTTATGCACCGATTATATTTAGAGATGAATTCCAAGCAAAATCAATTTCTCTTAGTTCTTTAAAGACTTAAAGAATAAGAATAATAAACATATGCTTTTAATAATAATTCTTTGCTAAATTATAAAATTCCGGAATTTAATAAATTAGGCAAATATAATAATTATAAAACAATATTTTTGCATGCAAACTATAAATGATTTATTGAACATTTTAAAGCAACCAGATATAATGTTCACCGTAATTTTATTTGAATTTTTTTTCCATCGCAACGAAATTACATTTCATAAATAATAACTTCGATTTGTGATTTAGGAAAACGAAACTTCAATACAAGATTTGAAAAAAAAAGATTTTAGTACGCGCACCCCATCGTGAACATACAACTTTCGCCATTCGAAGAGATAAATACAGTAGAACCCGTTTAAAACGATTTCGCAATATAAGATTTTTCGAATAAGCCACTTTGCGCTCGCCTCTGCAAGTTGAGTCATTTTTTCATACATTTTTAACGCCTAATAAGATTTAATAAAAAATGAGATACTGTAAAAAAAACTATAATAAGTTAAAGAAATGTAAAAAACAAACAATAACAAAGTATCACATGGTAGAGAGGGGTCAAGTAAGAATTTTTCAAAAAAAAAATCCCAAAATTTTTCAAAAAAAATTTGAAAAAGTTTAAAAAAAATCAAGGTAAAAAATACACCTGATATAGGTGGTTTGGAGGGGGAGGTGGAGTTATAAATATCTCTAGGTGTCACGAAGGAAAAGGATAGAGACAGAAATCCTTAAAAAATCTATCAATCACGTAAGGTTGACAAAAAATCACGAAACTTGGGTAAGATATCACGTGTATTTATTTTTTAACTGATTTAAAAAAAATCAAACATTTTCAAGGAATATTCAAGAATTTTACAGTTTTATCACATAACTAAAAAAATACACTTGATGTTTGGCGGCGGAAGGGGACATAATTTTGAATATCACCATGTATCACCAAGGGGGAGGGTGGGTCCAAAAATCCTTAAAAACTCGCTCACTTGATTAATGGACCCTTACGTCGGATGATAAAAATAATTTAATTACAATTCGCCATTACTCTGGTCGCTTTAAGTAATTTGAGGACAATCTCAGAACAAACATTCCAATATTCTAATGACAATGTGCAGCATGCGATCGTGCTTGTCTTCTGCGACGGACATGACATGGTTGTTTTTCGTGCAATGACGTTTCCGGGTACTATCAACGGCATCTTGTGTCGACAATGACATTTTTCTGGTCGATGATTCGTGCTGATCATCGCTGTTAAATGATTCATTATTTTCGTTACCGTTATTACTGCTAGTGTGAGATGCCACCGGGGACGTAGTGAGATTTAAAGGGGGCCTGCCTGTGTTCTTCACTGCTCCTAATTCCAAGGATCCGCCTCTGGATTCCAAAAACCACTCAGAGCGGGTACGCATCCTGGCAGTCTGGCGTTCATGTACCTAGGAAAAGAATAAAAATAATAATTTTAGTATGGATACATACAGGGATAATAAATAAATAATTGAGCTACCAAAGAATCGTTTGGGTACATGTTGGAAAGCAAGTTATATATTAACAACTCGAAATTAATATGATTTAACAATGTCTTATATGTCTTATAAAATTCAATGTCAAATAATGTATACGAATATTGATAATTGTCTTTATCATATGCTTATCTATAAAAATAATAGTGATAATAAAAAAAATAACTCAAGCAAGATAATTCAATTTGATATAAATATATTGTACAAAATAATTGTCTTTATTTTACTGAATCTATTTTCTAAAAATTTCGATTTCGAATTGAATTGATTGATTATTGCATTTTAATAAGTTAGTAATTGTGAGCAAAAAATGAGTATTAAAGCTTGTATGTAAATCCTTCTTACATTGTCTATAGTAAAAAGTGTGAATAGTTCATGTGCAAGTTAACATGCCAAAATTAGTTATGAATTTAATAAACATTCTATACTTAAAAAGTGCTAAATAACAACCATCACAGAAATTCAAAACGGATTCAACAAAGCTCATTAACAACTATAATAAATTAATATAAGAAAAATCTACGAATTAAAATTTAAGTTCACCAACATACCAAAGAAAATAATATAAATTATATTAGAATAATAATAATAAACTTACATTATTTTTCTAAATACAAACAATTTTTAAATCGTCCTTAGTAGAATCTTGCTTATCTTCTTTTCAAAAGATGATTTGGTATTTTATATCTTCAACAATTGGTGGCTAACAAAACTTCCAAAATTGCTGTATGAACTAACTTTTTAATTGAAAAATAAAGAGTAATTTGTAATTACAATAAACACAGGACCTGTAATTTAAATAAAGTTATGCATTTGCTAAATAATTCAGGAACTTCATTTACAAAATGATAAAGAAACAAATTAAGTATCATTTGCCACCAGATATAGATAGACTTAAAAACAAAAGTTTATGAATTCGCCGTACAGAAAAGTATAATGAATCGGACGAGATACATTATAAAAATACTAAATATAAAGAATTAAATAAATAATCACACTCATTGATATATAAAGCAGAAACCGTAACCAAAAAGTATAGTAATAATAGAAATTGTAAATAACAGACTGTACAAAAACCAAAACTTTCACAGTGCAAAAATATAACAAAATTTTCTTGTATTGTTTATTTCCTTTATATAAGGAAATATGATGTATATAATGTATATTTTTGCAAATGCACCAGTTGATGCTCGCACAAACCCAAAGATTTTTTGCAATATCTATATTTATGAAAACAGCAATTATATTCAAACATGAATAGCTACATCCATCATTATATAATTTCTTAAAAATCTCTTAAGTATTGAGATTAATAATAAAGATGAATGTAGATATTTAGTAAAATAATCGACACGACAACGAAATAAAATGAAATGAAACACAACATGCTTACATGCAAGTTTTAATAGTATTTCAGAATCAGATAGTGCAAAAATGTTAATATAAATTAAGAAAATCCTGACAAAAAATAAATAAACATGTTATATCAGATCAAAAGTGGCAGTAGAGAGGCGATCATTTTATTATAAATTCATTTAAGGATTGAAGTCATTTTAAAATCTATTTTGAAAATTAATATCTAATATAAATGCTTCAAAATTATATAAAATGTTCGCCTGCATCTCAACATGAGTATTGTTTTTGCATACAATACGATTTTTTTGTCTTCAGGTTTTAACATCGATATAATATATTATAACACTAGCAATAACTATAAACTATTTATTAAAAAAATAAAAAAAATAAAATTTTTAACGGAATAAAAAGTTAATCGTAAATTCTAAAGACCGAACAATCGTATTATGTGAAAAACAAAATGTATCTTACAATAAATACTATAAGTATAATTTTTAACAATAAACTTATAATTTCATCAATTTAAAAATTTACTTAGAAATTGGAGGGATATTCGCGCAATGTTAAAAGAATACAATTAAATTGTAGAATTATAAGTACATTAAGTAACAAATTTACTTTTTTACATATTACTAAATATCTCTCAAGCGTTTTATGAATATTTCGCATAGGATTTATATTATTCATAAATTTATTATTGGAATGTATTTGATAAGAACATTCTTATATTTAAACCTATATGAATACTGTTTTTTTATAAAATTATTACTTATATTTCATATGCCTTATGCCCTAAAATCTGTAACTTTTGAGCCCTTATAACAGAATATAACAAATAGTGACCTTCTATAAGTTTTTTAACGAACAAATAAATGTTCTCAATATTTTTATAATATATACATATATGTAAATCATATAAATTGAAAAACTATATTGTCCATAGAATACTGATTTTCTAATAAATCTAATTCCCTTCAATTCTATCTTGGTAAAAAAATTGAGAACTACTAAAGCCGCCAATAATAAGAATATTGTTGGTATGATATTGTTAATTAAGTATTTAGTAAGTTTTAATACTTGTTATATTTATTACCTAATAATCGTTTATATTTGGAACGACTTAATAGATATTTAGACAGAAATCAATAATTTTGTATGGATCAAACACCAATTTCCAAAAACAACCAAACATTATAATAGGTAGTATGCTATAATTCATCAATATTTGAACATACATCACACATCACACAGGAAATGGAGCAACAAATTAAATGCAGCAATTAGAGTCTATATCAGTCTTTTTCGAATATTTGGAAAATCAAAATACTGTCATGTTCTTTGAAATAATTTGTGACATAATTTACAAGTATTACTTACAGATGATAAAACTAAGCTAATAAGCATAAATATAATACTTAATATATTTATGCAAAATATTTTCACATTAGGTATTAATTTTATTTTACAATAACTTGTGCATTATTTTTGCCTATGCCTTAGTTTTTAATCACTTTTTATGCGTATATAATATTTTAAATAAAAATTATTTTAAATATAAATTATTTTAAATATATATCTGCAAATCACAACAATCTTTATAGCATTCAGAAAAATGTATAGTTTTCAGTAATTATACCTCAACTTTAACATTATTTCGTTCATCATAACAAACTTCATTCTAAATGTTGAAGGCACGCTCCAAGATAATATTTTCATTTTACAAAATATTGGCAAGTAAGGTCTCTCTAAAAATTTCTAAAAATTAAATAGAAAGAGTATTGAAAAGAAAAGGCTAATCGTATCGTAAAAACAAGCCAACTAATGATGAAAAATGTGTACTATACAATATCCAATATTTAAAGTATATATAGTGTTTACATGGAATATCATTAGTTGTTTGAATATCTAGATTATGATTATTGATACCGACAATAGCTTCGTCTTTAGTTTTATCATGTTCGAATAAAACGACCTATCATTCAATCTAAACAAAATTTGAGCATAAGCATGAGGCTAAATGAAATGGCAAAACGCTCAATTAAAAATGAGTTTATATTCATATTTTTATGGGTGCAGTATTTAAATCATTTTTTATCTTCATGTCAAACTACCGTCAACTCGAATAAAATGATTCGGACAATAATTGAAAAATCATGCAAGAAATTAGCAAGTAAATACTGATTCTAATATATAAAATAGAAAATGCATTTATGTAAAGATTAAGTTTTATGTATAATTGACCGGTATGAGGTTTAATAAGTATGAAATTTTTTTTCTGGGAATATTTTTATTCTTCCGCTAGTTCAACTTGTACTTATTTATATACATGTTTGTGCTAAGTTATGGGCAAAGACTATGAAAACCTAATTTAACGTTAATTACCTACACAATATAAAAATTATCAGTGAACAGATTCTATATTAAACCATGGTTGAAATAGTTTGGTCAATGCAGTATAAAAAGATTTCACGTACTAATAATAAAAATTAAAAAAGATATTTAATATATTTAAGATAAAATAATTGCATACTCAAATACATAAATATATAAAATATAAATACATGCTCGTATAAACAAACAAACGAGTAAAAGCGATTACAAAAATACATATGTAATAACAAAATTATTTTGACTATATAATCACACACACTCATTTCCACACATAGCTGATTATTATTTAAAAGTGTTGATTCTATATAAAACGGCATATGCAAAATTTGGATGATGATTTGGATAGAGTGTAGGTTTTGTTAAATATATAACGTTTAGAGAAGTTAATTTTTTAGGTTCATATGACGTGTGCAAGCCTAGGTGTAGTTTCAGGAGAATCACAAAGACCTACCTGAGGCAGGTACGTGAGACTTTTCGTACTCTCCGCGTAACGATTTACTGCACGCAACTCTTCCAGCGTCATGTGGTGTGAACTAGACCTGTAAAATAGCAAAAAATCAATTAACTTTAATAATAGATAATAATAATTAAATGTTTTTATTAAAAATAAATATTGAGTAATTTCATAATTAGATTTATCGACGGAATTTCAAGTATAAAATTATTACATTAAAAAATGCTCCCTAAATCCTTCATAGAAATACTGAAAAATTCATAGGATTTAATATGACAATCAAACAAAAGCCTTTAAACAGTTTTATATATTTTCATGCATTCTTTATTCTTCAAAATAAAAAACAGTATGAAAAATAACTACATATAATAATCTTGTATAGAAATGTGGAGGAATCTAGTAACTATATGAAATTGTAAAAGCTTGATGCTCATAAGTAACCTTTGTATGTTAAATAAAACCTTCCTTAAGGGGGTGTTCTAGTGTAGAAATTCAAAAAAAGCGTTTTTTTTTTTAATTTTTTTTATGAAGCTTAACTATATATATACGAGCAGATTTTTTAAAATCTTCTTCTTTAAAAACTTTGAACGCGTTTCTCTCTGAACTGTCCTTTTCCATACGATGTACACAATTTCTCGAGTTCTACTGAACCGATTCACTTGAAATTGTCAAAGAATCTTCTTTATAGACTTCTCTCTAGTATGTACTAGCCTCATCCTCAAATTTCAATTTTTACTATTTTTAGATCGAGAAACTCAAAAAAGTGGTGATAAACTGATCAATACTGCCAAAACAAAAAATTTCAACTCAATTCTAGTATATACCATAGCAACATCATTATAGATTAATAGGAATTATTATTCTTTTTTGTTCATTTCAAATTACTAAGAGAGTTGCAATCGTGTACACAGTCACGTGCCAACTTTTGAGCCCCTCACTTTAACCACGGCTAATTTTTAACTTTTAATTATTAACTTTTTTTTGTTTCAATTTGTTTCTTTTAATATTTTGGTTAATTTTTTTCTGTACTCTTATAAAGATTTATAAAGAGAATAAATAAATTATAAAAAAATAATAGTACAAAAATTTATTGCCTTTTTTGCGATTACCTAAAATTCATGCGTCTACACTAGATTACCCCCATTAAAGAAAGACAATACAGTATGCAAAATTAAATTATAAATAAATATAAAATATATGCAAAAAACTAATAGTATCGTTGAAAAAATCTGTAATATTTGTGCAACTTATTTTTCTTTTTAAACTTACATCGACGACATCACAATTCAATTACGTTAACAAATTAATAAAGTTCACAGAATTTAATATGACGAGCAAACAAAAACCTTTAGGCAGTTCTATATATTTTTATGAATTCTTTACTCTTCAAACTAAAAAAAACGGTATTCCAAGAGTCGATAAGTGCTCTAAATAAAAATTAACACATTTAGCCACTTTATACACAACTACTAACGTCAATTAAATACGCAACGTGTCACTAGATCTAACATTCGGAATGCACTGTTATGAAAGATAAAAGTATAATGTTTAAATTAGTTGTGTTTACTTAAACATATGCCTGTGAATATGTAGCCTACCAATAAAAGAATAATAATATTGCGATAGACTGTTCAAATTTTCAATTTGAAACTAATTAACTTAGCGCCTTTTACACAACTCAACGTCGTGTTAGTAAAATACATAAACAAAAAGTAAGCGGAATATAATAAAGCAATCTCTAATTTTTATAAAAAATCATTCATAGAAAGGGTTGAACTAATCATTTGCTCTGAAACTCAAAAAAAAAACGAAAATTTTCAAAATACCTCTTTGAAACTATTTCTCATAATTTGTTCAAATTTTAATTTGCAAGTTATAAAAATTTTCTTTTCTTAATATTTTTACTAACCTGCTGGAGCGGCTGCTAGAACAACTTGAAACGTTAGCTCCGGTTTGGGCCGAGGAAGAAGCGGTCCCGCCGCCGTAGAGCCCCGCAGGACCCTCCAAGGACACAGAAAGCCGAGCACACGATTCCAAAAGCGAATGTTCTGGTATCATATCCAAAGAAGCAGATGCGCCTCCTCCAGAAGATGAACCACCACCTCCTCCACTTCCAGATATATCGGAAGTCAAAGCAGGTGTCGATTGAGATTCTTCTTGTGATGTCACGCCTACAAAAAATATAAAAAAAATAAAAATGAAATTTTAATTGCGTTAATTTTTATTACTAATGTATTTAAAATCGAACAATGGAATCATACTATGTGACTCATAGATTGTTAAATGAAAACAGGAAAAAGAAATTAAACAATCGCATTACTCATGAACAAGGCAGCAGCTACGTATGTAATTGAAAAAATGACTTTCTATTTAATTGAATTTATTGCATTGATTCAAGTCAGATATTTGTACAATTACTAGATATAAGCCATATCAAGATAACCTTATAAACATATAATAAAAATGAATGAATGGTATCTTTAAAAGAAAAATTAGTATAAAAACATGAATACTTCATGTAATTTAGAGATAATACGGACGCAGTAAAATTAATTGCCAAATAATAAATATGAATTTTCTCTTACCTCCAAGGTTATATTTTCTGCCCCACCGTGCACATTCACATTGAAGCCAAGTTTGTTCAGCTTCTAATGACAATTGCCCTGAAAATAAAATCGTTACACCATTACCATCAGAAAGGACATGTGTAAATCCCAGATGATGCTTTTTTACACCAATGAATCCAAAGTGAATCCAAAGGTAACTTATAATCAAAATAAAATACGCGTTACAAATGCATAAGAGGTTCCTTATGCTGTGTTTCCTTCTTTTGCGTTTTCACCATTCGAGGATTAAAAATGAGATCGAATTTGATTATTACTGACTAAAAGTTTGTTTATTCGCAGATCTAATAAGCATACACATGATAAAACTAGTGGTGCATGGCATCGTGTCTTCAGGTAAATTGCTGGAACTTCCCGTACCGTAATTAAAAATCTTGGTACGAAACCCAAAAGAAATTTACACAAAATGTGTACAACATTATTAAAATCTCTATAAAATATCTAATAATTTGATGTACAAATGTCCGATAAACATTTTTGACCGCCATTTTTTTAAATTTATTTTTATTGAGAGTCCATAACCGCTGGACCTGCCTTCCCAAAAATTTAATCAGTTCTTCATCTTATTAATACGAGTAAAATGTTTTTTTGAATTATTAAAATCGGACGCTCCGTTCTCTTAAAAACTGATTAACCGTTTTTGGCACTTTTTGCCCCATATCTTCGGAACGGCTAGACCTGCCTTCGCTAAAAACTAATCAGCACGTCTCCTTATCACTACGAATAGAATGTTTTCTGAATTATTCAAATCGGTTAATCGGTGTTCCCGAAATCGTCGACAAAAATTTGTATCCGTACACAAACACAAACACAAACACACACACACACACATACACCCATTTTCTCTAAGGTATGCCAAAATATTCAGAAACCTTTGAAACGTAAAGATATATAAAAAGTTTCATTTTCGATTTTTTTGCGATTACTATAACTTATCCTACGGGAAGTTAATAACAATAAAATTCAAATAAGTATTCAGTAAAATACCCTTTGTAAATAATCTAACACATTAAACGAACAACTAGTAAATAGATGGAATGAAGTTAATTTCAGGAATTGCTCAAATTGCAAGATGAATATTTGACTGAAACCCACGTGGGGAAAATGTTAAATAATAGTAATAACCAACATTAATATGAAGAAGAAGAGGCATCAATTAGCATTGGAAACGCCACTAATAACTTTAAAAATATTAGTCATGGTTTAACAATGGCAAATAAACTTTGCCACATCATTACGAACATTGATACTTCTATGAAACGAAATTTTGCTTTTAAAGGCCAATTGCTAATGCAAAAACTGCCAAAAGCAAGAGAAAATTAATTACATAGCTCTTCAAATCATTGCTTAAATTTATTATGGTTTTAACATAATTAATCAAAATATCCAAATACTATAAAAAACGAGTAAGACAATCATGCCTTATTTCCGCATAATACGGTACAATATGCCGATTCCTGCACGTTGAATCATCTAGTGATAGTTTTTAACCAATATAATACGTTTTCTGACCCAAAACGCGATTTAGTCCCTAAGAAATTATGTTTCGGTTATCATGAACTGCAGTTCAATTAAATTGATTTTTTTACATATATACTTCTTTTACTTTGTGACTTAGGAACGTATCTCCTATAATTCTATATAAATTACAGATCAGCATTAACAACTCCTTCATTCGCGACAAATTTATGGAGCCATATCAACCGTGAATATTTATCTCAGCAGTTTAATAAATACAAAAGGTTATTTTTAATTACTCACGAGCATAAAGTTGTTGTGCAGTTGCACTTTTCGGTGGTGGCGGATCACGGAAGCTGCAGATCCATTCATCTCCAACGCGCAGAACTCTTCCGGTAACACGAGCGTAATATAAATACATCTCTCGTTCAAATAATGCACCAGCTGTGAAATGTTCTATCAGAAGTTTCATAACACGAGTCGCCATCTGAAACAATGACAAATGAAATTAATGACATGATAATTGTAAGTTAAAATGAGGTAATAATAATATTTGGTTTAAGCTACAAATAAAAAAATGGATCATGATATTCACTTTAAAAAATAATATTTTGCATACAACTTATGGTATTTTCTTCATTCATGTATGCTTAGTCTAAAACAACCTCTAAGCACTGATATGTTCATATAAAACTCATAAATAGTTGAATTGGCTCTAAATAACAGAAGGCCAGAAGGGTCAAGTATTAGATCTCAAAATAAGGTACTAGATAAGGTTGAGCAACGCACGACCCGCCAAGCATTTCTCAACTACAGATTATTTTTCTAGATATTTTATCAAATACGGTTAATAAAGGCTAATTTTGTCAGATTTTTAAGTTTATAAAAAGGTTCAATTCTATTCAAAAAGTAGAAAAAACAGAGAAAACTGAAATTTCACTCGATTCGCTAAGCATAGCATAACATAATTCAAAAATGAATGTTAGTATTTTAGCGTTGAAGTGGGTAAATTATGAATGTAATTTGTGCTAGCTGCCCCTTTCATTTATATTCCACATATTTATACATTGAGAATTAGTTATTTTTTATAGTAATAATATTCTAGAAATATTTCTTGTGGCCGAACGTTTGCCGGGTCAGCTAGTATATGTATACATAAAATTTTAAAATATAAATTGGCCCGTGGGTTAAAAAGGTTGCTCGCCCTTGTACTAGATTTTGAATAACCCATCGCAGATCCTAAAGATATAACTGAAGACATATTGTTGGCAAATAAAAATATATTAAATGACTTTAAATCAACTTCTATAAAATAAATTTGAACATGTGTCATACGAAATCAATCTATAAATTATATCAAAATATTTTAGCGATTTTGGTTTATTTTCAAGTTTGAGTTGTAACAGATTAGAATATTCACAAAAAAAATTCTTTAAAAAAAAGTTAAAAAAAAAGCTAGTTTTAAGAGACTATTTTCTGTCGCTAACAAGCTGTTTTTCTTATAAATTTTAATGTGATAAATTCGAATCAAACTAAAATTGGCATTCCCTTTTGCAATACGCTGAGTTCCACACCGATGGGCACAAAAAGATGATAGCAATCATCAAACAAAGTATAAATTTAATTTCTAAATTCCGAAAAAAATATACTGAGTTGTGGTAATATTGTCAATGGTAATCTCGCTAATTACTTAAGCAATATTTTGTTGTATTTATTAAATAAAGAAAATTTTACTATTTCATGCACAAGCCTAATTGCAAAATGAATTATAATTTATGAGGCGTGAACATAAGCTTTCAAGTGTAATGTGATAATAAAATTATACAATGCATTATTTACAATTATCGCATTACAACATTGAATCCATTCTAATCTATATTACTGTAATATTTGTATTTCAAATTCAAAATATTGCAATGAATTTTAATTATTTGCTTTACTAACTGAATTGTAATTCATTAACTATTGCATACAATTGGAATGGTGTTTATAATTCAAGTGTACCGCATTTGGCTACTGTTGTATGAAATATTTTAATTGATACAGAACTAATGAATAATACTTTATAGTAGATACTATGAAATGGTAGATATAATATCCAGTACATTAGATGAGTAAGATTTTATATGGTAATTAAACAGTTTAATTAGAAAAAAAATCGGTTTGATTAGTTAATGCGTTTTAATATATATACTCTTAAATTCAATATAATATTGAATTATTTATGATGCTTGGTTGTGTATTCAAAATTCAATCTTAATATTTATCAACTCATAATTTGATGACTATGGTTTTATCTCATCAGTATAAATATCTGTATATATATTACACTGATGACACAAATGTCTTGAAACGTTTGTACATTAAATATTATTTAATAAATAGTGCAAAAAATATCGCAGTGTGTTCGTATTTCCAAAGATGGTTATATATATATATATATATATATATTATATATAATGAAAATTATTTTTATATGCAAAGTGCATTTAAATATATCATTTAAATTATATCAAACCAAGCATACGTGTTTAACTAACGATAAGCTTAGAAGAAATGGCATGCAAAATTGATTTCCTATTGAGAAGATAAATAATCGAGGTGGTAGGAACCATTTTATAGTCAAAATTACTAATGTTGCTGATATTATGATATGCATGAAATTATTAATTAACAAGCATAATAATGTATTATATATACAAACGCCTTCATTCATTAGAAGAATGCTCGAATAATAGAACTATGTCACTTTTAAGAAATCTAAACATGAACAAGTCTACATAGATAACTCACCCAAACGTCCTCCTTAAAAATTGGTAAGCATATGGGCAAAAGCCAAAATGTACAGCGTTCAAATACTAATCTTAACTATTTATTAAGAAAGAATTGTGTATGCTAATTATGAATATTGTTATGCCTCATTAAAAGTTCTAATCTCATTACAAGCATAGTTTTAGAAGAAAACATTGATGAAGTCATTCGACTGCTTTGATTAGGGGATTGTACTATCAATAATTCAATCTGAAGAATTTTTTTATCAAATAAATTCGATATATACAATCATAATGCAACAGAAGCAGTGTGACCCAAATTTTTATGATTCTATATATATGTACTTTTGATGAAGTTCCCATAAAGAACACAATCTTTTGCAGCTTTCCTTATTAAATTAATTTTAATACTTTGAAATGTTTTATAAATAGCAATTATAATTAAATGAAGCTGCAAACAAATTTTATTTTTTATTTGAAAAACTTTATCATTAAAAGAGGATTTGAATTGAAAAGAAGTTTATGCAAAAAAGGTGATTAGTCATCAAACCAGTGTTTATGACCAGATTATTAAAAAAAACTTGATCATGAGTAGATGTCACCCCATCAAAAAATTGGAAAATTAGATTTAAAAATTCTAGATTCTAGATTCTACTATTCCTTCCAGAATGATATCCTGACGACATAACAATTTTCAATATTGCCAAAAGTAAAATATTGTTTGCAGAAATAGTTAAAATAAATTTGTGTGTTTTGCTAAAATATATTTACGCTGATTTTTTTTTATCAGGCTTTATGTGCAAATTTCTAAAAATTATTTATATGTTTTAATACAAAATAATAAACTGTTTTTCTTTCCACTTTTTTGACTTGTAAATTGTCCAGTTCTATTCCATCAGGAATGATGAAACTAAAATATCTTTGTAATTGATGCTAATTAATCAAATTCCATTAAATTTAAATGGCTACCATTTACTAATTTGCAATGTATTACAAATACTTATTCAAAATATTGTCAAGAATAGAAGATAGAAGCCACGATAGCATCATCTGATAATTGAGATTGATTGTATAGAGTACACACTAATGAAATATTTATAACCATAATAGTATCGTCAAATAATTGAGATCAATTGTTCAAATATACAACTTTTTAGTTAAATAACTAAAAAACATAATAAATTCCCTACCTTATATTTATCTACATCTTGCATTCTGGCAGTTTTTCCATCTGCAACACAAGTATGAAAGAAACTGGGTGCTACAGACACCCCCAAAGCCTCACTGCTCATTCCGGTATCAGCCCGTTCTGCATTTGTTGCAATCACCCGGAAGGTGCCAAGTAGAAGAACCAACAAACGTTGAGTATGTGAAGGTAGAGAAGCCAGGAGGCTGTAAAGAAAGAAAAAAAAAATTATAAATATGTTTCAAAAATTCACCCAAATAGAGAATATATATTCATAAAGTAAAAGTGTGTTTCCTCAGAAAAGTTCTTTCTTCTTAACAACAATATAAAATGCATTATATCATATTATTTTTTATATTCTGTACCATAAAATACTGAACAAAACATTGAAATTTGACAAGAATATACATATGTATGATCATCCATGTGAATAATAGAAATAAAGAGGTTGTTACTCAAATTGAGAGCAATTTTAAAATGCAAAATAAATTATATTATATAGATTAGGATATGCTTTTATACAGCTTCTTCTACGAGTTCAAATAACTTGAGACCTTGTTTAAGTAAGACGAGCGTTAAAAAAATGATAGACTTTAATTTTATTATTATATGAACTACTACAAGGCAAATATATTCTGTATGTATGATGAATCACTATTAACCTGGATCAAATAACAAATAAATATCATTGCACATATATTATTAAGAAAGATAAGAAAGTAATGAATGGGTTATTATTTATTAATCAGCTTTCTTGGTATCATGCATTAGTGACTTTGTTTTAAAATATCAACACTATGAGCAAATTTTGATCCCAGATTAAGCAATTCCAAATAAGTGAAATCAAAATGAAGAAATTTAAATTCTATTCATGACTCTAAAAATAATATAAAATACTAGAAATAGTTTAAGATATATTTTCAATAAAAATATTAACAATTCCAATCATAAGCTGTAAGATTCCTGATCAGATATGCACAAAAATTCAGAAAATTGAACAGAATTATCCCTAATCCCAATAGAATATCACACATTTGCACTATATAAAAAGTAAACTAGTGTGGTGTATGGCATCGTGCCTTAAGGCAAATTGCTGGAACTTCCCGTACCGTAACGAAATGTTCGAGGAATACTGAATGTTTTCAAATAGATTATTATAAATGAATACTGTAGCATTGTGTAATATTTATGAGAATTATATAAACTGAATTGCAAATTTGAAATTATATATTTTAGAATATTAGAAATTAGTATATTAGAACTTTAGTCAGAATTAAAAATGAAATCTGAATTATTTTCGAAATACAAAAAAAAAAATGATACAATTTTTTTTTTCAAAATCAATTATTTTGTTAAGACAAGCAGAAAGTTCTTTGAACCATTTAAATCGGACGCTTAGTTCTCTCAAAAACTGCCATTTTTTACATATCTGGCTCCGTATCTCCAAAACGGCTGGACCTGCCTTTGCCAAAAACTAATCAGCTCTTTTCCCTATCAATAGGAATTGAATGTTTTTTGAACCATTCAAATCGGTTGATCCGTGCGCCCTAAAACGTGACTGGAAATTTGTATCCATACATACATACACACATACATACATACGTACACACACACACACATCCACTTTTTCTGAGGTATGCCAAAATGTTCAAAAACCTTCAAAACGTCGAGAAATGTAAAAATTTTCAATTACTATTTTCGGCCCATTACAATAACTTACCCTACGGGAAGTTAAAAAACACAATAGAGAGCTTACATTTTTTACAAGAAATATGCAATAACTTTACGTTAGGAAATAATTTTGTACAAACAAATGTACATACATACATACATACTAAAGTAATCAAAAACTATGAATCAACTACATATGTATGCAATTTAAGAAGCATGCAAATATTCATCAATGTCGGTTTACAAGGGGTGCCGGACTAGGTAGGGGCCGGATTACCGAGGGTCCACTGTATATATGTATTGTAAATGGCTTAAATTGTAACTATTGAATTTTAATAAAGTTCTATTCTATAAATGTTGCAATGACCTTATTGTATGTAGAATATATATAAAATATATATATACTTTGTATAGATAATTTGTACGATCTGTCATACCAGGCACTTCTGCCTGTCTAAGATGTATAAAATTTATATTAAATTCAAATTTAAAAATCATTATGGGATGCAACAATTGTTTATATTCAATATTGGATATTCACAAGTCTGCTTCTTGCAAGATAATTTTAAGCTAAAAATAGTTTAAATTTTATTGCATAGTTGTAGATACGAGTTTTATATTTAAAATATACATGTGTCAAATTATTACTCACTTATGTACTGCTTCACATTGTTCATCCTCATCTTGCATTTTGATGATCTCGAACATCCTAGCCTCCCCCTTAGTTCCAAAAACGCCTCCAGGAATCTTTCTTAAAAACTTCTTTAAAACACTTGCAATTGTATACACAGAATAGTTATCGACATTAGTAATCCTCCCCGTTGACATAAAATGTACTAATTTCTTCATCGAAGCCTGGTGCCCCGGAGCCCTGAAGACATCCTTTCTCGTCGGTGCCTCTTTATTCAATTTCAATATGAGCACCAACAGAGGGGCGGGAATGCCATTCTTGAAAACCTCTGACAGAGCGACTCCGAATTTAACTTTATCAAGCCTGTGGGGGTAAGGCCCGTTCCAAGGGTGACCACAAGCAGTCATTACAATGCCCAAAACAACAGCCCTTCGATGCATCCTTTGTGCCCAACTGGGCATTGTGCGGATTTATTCCGAATTTTCTATGTGACTATCGCATAACCTCACTATACAATAAACTGATGGTTCTGTCATCGAAAAAAACATTCTTACGAGAACTGGAATTATTAGTTATTCAGTTCAGATATGGTCATATCTGATTCTCACGTCACTTTTTTAGCAGTACTAAGCATATTAACGTTGTGTTGGTGATTTATTAACTATTATAATACAATATAACCACACCTCTAGATGTAGTCATGTTTGTAACCATTTGTAGCTAAAAAATCAATGGCTGCTTAATCAACCTGTCGGCTGTCGGCCGACGAGAACACTAAACACTATCGAGGGAACGAAAATAATTATTTGCATTAAGCCTTATAGACATGTTATATATAAAAACATACTAAACATAATTAATTTGTAATAAAATTTAGTCATGTTTTAATATTTGTATAATATTCATTTTTCGCAAAAAATTAATATAAAATGCACTTTCAAATGTGATGTTTTATCGACATTGTTACTACATTGACAAATTTATTCGTCGTTTGAAATTTTATATTTTTCTTCTGATATTAATATTAACTAGTAGTGCATGGCATTGTGCCTCAAAGCAAAGTACTAGAACTTCCCGTAGCGCAATTAAAAATTTTATTTTTATTTTACATTTTTTAGTTTTTGAAAAAATCTTCAAAACAATTGGACTCGCATTTACTAAAAACTGATCAGCACGTCTTCCCGTTAATACGAATCGAATGTTTTTTTTAATTATCCAAAATCGGTTGACCCGTGAACGCGAAAATTAGTTTGTATTAGAATTGAATAAATGTTTTAATACTTAAGTATTTTTCATTTTTCGCAAAAAATTAATATAAAATGCTCTTTCAAATGTGATGTTTTATCGACATTGTTACTACACTGACAAATTTATTCGTCGTTTGAAATTTTATATTTTTTCTTCTGATATTAACATTAACTGGTGCATGGCATCGTGCCCAAAGCAAAAACTGAAAAATCACATTCTACCAAATTTATTCGTCGTTTTAAATTCTCTTCTTTAAATTATTCTTCTGATATCAATATTAACTATAGTGACATGGCATCGTGCCTTAAGGCAAATTCCAGGAAGTTCCCGAAGCGCAATTCTTAAATTTATTCTTAAACTTAGTAAAAATTACATTTTTGAGAATTTTGAAAAAATTGGCCTCGTATCTTCGAAACGATTGGAGCTTCCTTTACTCGAATTTACTAATCGAATGTATTTTGAATAATTCAAATCGGTTGAGCCGTGTTCACAAAATCGTCTACGAAAACTGGAATCTGAACACACACACACATATGTACATCATTTTCTCAGAAACCTTTGAAAAGCAAAGATATATATATATAGAAATTTTCATTTTCGTTTTTTTGCGATTACTATGACACCCTATAGAAAATTTATCAATTTTACTATAGTATTCTATTAAAAATGTATTTCTAAGTGTGTATGCATACGCATTGTATTTTATTATTTTTTTACCTCCTGCAAGTATTTATAGTTATTGTATTAACATTTACTCAAATATTGTCAGAAATTTAAATATAACTTTCAAAATTAGCGCCTTCCGTATAAAATATTTAAAATTGTAATTAATTTCTACACGAACGAAACCTGAGTGCATTCGAACAATGAGTAAATATACTCTACTTAAAACAGAATTTATAAACAATAAAATGACGAATAAAATAATTTTGTTATTAATCACACGCAAAAGTATATTACAAATAATGCTACAAACACGCACGGAAAAAAAGTATAAGAAATAAAATAATAAAGAATAAATGACCGTGTTATTTATTTGAATTGCAAAAATCGGTTGATCCGTGCTCTCGAAAACGTCGGCGAAAAAATGTATCCGCACATACACACATGTATACATACACACACAATCATTTTTTTTAAGTCAAAATGTTCAGAAACCTTTCAAACGTTAAGATATACAAACAAAATATTTTGGATTTTTTGCGATTACTAGAACTTACCCTACGAAAAGTTAAATATATATTAAATTGTAAAATGATCAATAAATAACCAAATAACTGATAGAAATCACAAAGGAATGACAAATCAGCTTTAAATTTTCTCTATGTAGAAAAACTATCTTGATCATTTAAAATTTAAAACTGAAGTTATTTTTTTTAAATTGTACTATAAGTTTGACAACAATAATCTTCAATTAAATTTCAATATAAGTAATCAATACATCATTCTGAGACACTTTCCCAACTATAAATTTATAATCAATGAACTATTTCTCTCAAAGTTATTTCAAAAGTTTCTATTGCAATAAAATATCCCTACCAAAAAACCAAGTGGAATTATAATAAATTACATAAACAAATTACAACATAATTGTGTATATGCATTCGCATGTGTTTGTGTACATGACATCAAAGCATTTTCAAAGTAGAGATTTGCTTATTTGCCAGGAAGAAACGTTCCGTATGCGTGGTGTCAACTTCACACAAAGTTGTTAAATAAACATTTAAATTATAATTTACTGTGATATTATATTAAATATATAATATAAATATTATAAACAACATATGTAAACATACAAAAAGCGTATAATATTTCGTAACAAAAAAATATTGTACAAGGAAACAACTTACATCGACGGAACCATTATCAAGTGTTAATTATATTAAGCAGGTATATGTGTACGAATATGATAAATGACACTAAAAACCGTAACAATATCTTTTTTGTAAAAATTTTCAATTACCTTTAACAACATAACCTACAAATCTTGTTATAGCCGCTTTAAAGTGTTGCCATAAGCCAAATTTACTGACTACTATTCCATTAGTGTTGCCTCATGTAACTAAATATATCATTTCAGAAAATTCAAAAATGCCCACCACATTTAGCGAAATGGACCTCAGCACCCGTGCTAGACATTGTAATGTTGGAATTTTTACTTCATTTACTGCAAATACAAATCCAGTACACATATCATGCAGTGGTTATTATGGTCAACAAAACTACCACTTAATTAAGAATGATCAGCAGCCGGAGGAAGTAGCTATGGAAATGGATAACACTGTTAACAGGAAGCGACCAGCAGATATTCCAGGAAGTGAAGAAATTGATAAAAAACGATTTTGTCTAAGTGAGTAACGAATAATCTGGAATTCACTGGTAAAACAAACTAAAGTAAGATTGGTAAATGTATCAAAAAAATCTATGAAATAAGATTTAAGACCATAAAATGACAAAGTATTTACAGTACTACTATTTAAAAAAACCAGTAAACCACGAACGTAATTAAAACGTTATTATAACGTAACAGATGTTATGACGAACATAGTATATTAATTATCTAAAAATCGAACATGTTAATATCATAAATTTGAATTATAATTAAGTGGTTTCTTAGAATTTTTTTGCCAATATATTATTATCATTGTATCAGGATTATTCATGAGATTTTTTTTTAAATACATATTTCAGAAAATTTAAGCAATTTTGAAGCAAAACATGACGAAGAACTCATGAGCAGTGCTGAATATGAATTATAATAACTATGTATAGAGAATATTATTTTATATTAGAGTCCGTACTGTAAAACTTGGTTATTCTAAAAACCGGCTTACTAAAACATGCTTTATGTTATCAAATAGAAAAGTTTAATTTATAATTTAATGTTGGTTGTAGTATATAAATCTTTATTATTTTATTAGACTATTATTGATTAAAAAAATGAATTTTGCTCATATTATAGTGATCTCAAGTACTTCAATGTATACATTTACTTAGAAGAAATTTATATATTAGAGAATTTAAAGTACAAATTAAATCCCAGGGATGTTTTATTTTTATTAATTAACAGTATCAAAATACTTTTAAATTATAAGTAAATTTATAATAAATTATAAAAGTGACATGAGAAAATAATTATTATATCCAATAATACTTGTTGAAATAATATCATAGAAATAGTTTATATAAATATATATATAAATATTGAATAATTTGTTAATAACCAAATACATATATGAGAATCTTTTTTATTCTTCTATACTGCTTTGCATTGAAGTATCTGTAAAATGTTAATTTGATTATATTTTTAATTCTATAAGGGATAAAAATAATAATTTGTATAGAATAAAGAAAGCAATGTTTCAACTAGGCCATTAAGATAAATAATTTTCAATTAAATTATGCTTTACGGAAAGTCTTGCTACAAAAATATATCAAGTATATGTAATAAAGTAATCTGTTAACATTCAATCAGGAGTTTGTAATTATAAGATATTCTTTTGTAAAAAAAAATATATTATCTATAATATACATTACCAATACTACTATCATTTATAGAAGATTCAGGACTCCAAGGGCCATTTGTTAGTCTTGTTGGTACCCTGTCCAAACCATGATCAAAACCACTTGTTGAAACAGATCGATTCTATGGGTTATATATTAAACACCTTTAAACAAACGAAATGAAATAATTTCACAAATTACATACTGTTTCTGTAATATCATGATCTCCTCCTGGGCCTATTCTTGCCAAATCAGGTAATGGAAGTACCATATTTATATCATTTTCTCTAGCACAAGCCCCTTCTGCCATGTTCATACTTTGTCCATCTCTAGAACGCTCCTCTAGTTCAGGCAAGATCTATGAAATAAAGATTATTGATTATTTATTCAATAATGGTGCAACTCAGTAATAACTTTATTTTACTCTATTGTCTCCAGAAACAGGTTGTGTTGAAGTGGTTGCATCATTTAGTGTACCAGAAATTCTTATCTGATCGGCTTCAGCTAGATCTTCGTTACATGGTATTGCATTGTCAACAATATTGTTGGCTAAAATCAAATATTGTTTGTAAGCTTCAAAAACTTCAAATTAAAATTTTGCAGAAAAAATATCAACCTCTATACACATTTTGGCCCTCATTTGTTGCTGCTTGTGGTATATTCTTGGCAACATTATTAGATGGTTGAATTACATTTCCAAGCTCTATATTATTTTCTTCTGAGAAATGCATATTGTTCAAAGAAGATACTAGATTATCTATGATCAATGTTTTTACATATATATATATATATATATATATATATATATATATATATATATAATTCATACCTGAAACTTTATTTGAGGATTTTGTTGGATCGAAGTTTCTCTCAGATTTTGCAACCTGCAATTTTATCAAACACAAGTAAATTACAATTACAGTAAAACCTTATGTTAATAAGTTAATAACTTAACAAAGTAAGTGAATTATTAATTGTAAACTAAATAATCTATATAAAATTTTAACAACAGATAAAAACATAATAAAATTAATATATATTAAAAGAAATAAATAAGCAATATTTGTAAAATGCAGCCAAATGAATAAGATGTAAGATCAGTAGTTTTATCATAATACAATGTGGAAAATTTACCAAATAAGAAGATTGTTCAGAACAGGAAACATCAGCGCAATTTAGGTCTTCGAAAACTGAATTACTAAAAACTGCACCTTGCTCATTTTCAACACTTATCTGGAATTAAAAAAAATCAGTTACAAGTTGAAAATTAACTCAGCCTCTGGTGCAAAACACCCATTATTATTATTATTATTATTATTATTTGCATAATACCTGATCAAAGGTTTGTTCAGCATCAGTGGTGGATGAGCATCTCTGATCACTGCCCTCTATATTAGATAAAGCCTCTGTAAATAACGGAGTTTGACTCACTAGCGGCTCACCACAATCTTCTTTTCGAAGAGTGATATTACCCTTTTTAACGGCACCTGTACATTTTGCAGTTGCTTTCAATGGTGTTCTTGGGTTATCTGCTGAATAAAATTCAATATCCAAATTATTATTCTCCTTTTTATATTGAGAATATAGAAAGGACATCTGGCAAAAACATGTTTAAAGAAACAAAACCATAGCACAAATACTCACCAGCATTTGATGTTGTAGGAGCAACTCCTGCTTGAGTGTTAGGTGACTGTAAAAATAGACAAACATAATTAAAAATACTTTTTGTATTGATCCATAATCAAGTCATCAAGTTTATCATAATGTATAGCATAGGAAATTTATTTTTAATCTTAATAATACTTTATTAAACACTTAATAAATTGCATAAATAAGTGTAAATTAAAAACACTGAAAGTAACATCATATAGATGGTAATATTTTTCAAAGACTTTATTTATGACTTATTTTATCTTACTGTAGAAGGTGCCGCTGACACCAAGTTCTGGATTTCATTCAGAGCTTGATATCTTAAAGGATCACAGCCAACTTGTCTCAAGTTTTGAAACAATTGCAAAAGATATTGCGGTCTAGATTCATTTTGGGCAATAAGAGCAGTCACTTCTCCATACACAGCTTCTCTCAGCTGGTCAAACGGTTTAACAGTTGACCTAGAATTAAATGAATTAATTTACAATTAAAAATAATTAATTACATATATATATATATATATATATATATATATATATACATACATATATATGTCGTATTATATCCAATACATACTTGGGTTGCGCAACCAGATTTTCATTACTCAACAGATTCGGATCAGGTCTATTCTCGATGGCATTTTGTTGTTGGTTATTTTCAGTCTCATTTACACTACGCACGGTAGTTATTTTTGATTTCTTCTTATTAGTTCCAGTACTCTTCACAGGTAAGTTAGTTTTTAAATTCTGTTGAGCTATATCTGCAAAGGAACTATGTGTTTGAATAATCTCAGGATAGTTGACACAGGAACCTAAAACATGAACAAAAATATAAATAAAAAATAAATATATTATTCCCGAATGTTTTCATTGGCATAAAAATATACTTTAAAGCTGTATACAATACAGCTGAAAAACAAAAACATTTTTTTTGTTCATTAGTTATGGTTTCAAACTATGATGGGGCTATTATTTACACAAGGTTTACACAAAATTTAATGATTATGCCATAATGAATATTATCAAATACACAAAATTCAATTAATTGTTCCTACCATTATGAAGAGATCCCAGAATTGAATTTGAATTAGAAACATTATTTCCTCCAGCATTTTCTTGTTGAGGAGTATTTGTACCAGGAGCAGAAAATTGTGTAGAGAGCACATTTTGATTTACATTCAAAACATCCGGCTGTATTTCTAAAACTTGATTTCTTTGATTCTGAAGCTGCCGTTGTAAATTAACATCACCTATATTCACTTGATCTTGGATGATATTATTTATTTGAAATTCAGATGTTGCTTGTGTGTTTTGTTTAGGCAAAGACATTCGCTCGTGACTTGTGGATGCAACAGTACGTAAAGCATTGTGCGACCTAGTAACTAAAGGACTTGGCCCAGATTGACTGATCGCAGTTGGTATAGATTCTTTTGAGGATTTGGAATTCCCTGACAATAGGTTTTGTCTAGAATAGCTGAAAAATAAAAATATATTATGAGATCATCGGTATCAAAGTAAATAAATATATTCAGACAAAAATAAATAAAAATATTGTTTAATATTGATCAATATTTTTAAAATATTGAAAATAATTCAGTAAATATAACTAAATTCACGCGTTACGCGTTCCAAATAAATATAGAATTTAATATTTTGAAACATTAATATTAAATTTTCAAACTTTGAAATAATAATTGTAATTAAAAAGTATGAAAAGACCATATCAATTGATCCTAATTCTTAAAAATATTGATTTATCATCGACATGTTTAAATTTTATTACATTGTGTTTAAGTTTGAATTGATTTCTAATCGTTTCCAAGCAAAAGCAAAGCCTAAAACTTACCAAAAATAATTAATTATAAAATTACACAAATGCAAATACTCTCGAAGTCATAATAAGAAAAACAGTTATATTTACTTTTGTCTAATTATTATTACAATTTAGAAAATAACTAAAAAATGTACACAAAACTATTCTTTTTCTTAGTAAGGAAGACTTTTATTTAAGTAAGGTACAAAGAGCATTTAAAATCATATAATTCATTGCTTAAAACATATCGGCATATAAACATTAAATTTAAATTTTGAATGAATCAAATATGGTAATAAATGTTAAGTGATATGTAATATGATATATGTATATGAAATTTGTTTATAATTATAGTAATATAGATTAGAAATCAATAAAAACTAAAACGATTTTATGTTTGATAATTTATTTCCAGGGATCAAAAAAAAAATCTAATAAACTTCTACAAAAAATAAATAAATAAATAGTTCTAAATAATTGTGTGTACATAGCCTTCTACACATTATCAGTAAAAGATACTGATGTAGTAATCATCAGAATATTAAAAACTAAACCTATTTTGTTTCATAACAATGTATTTTAAAAAATATATGAAAAAATGTGCTTTCCAAGAAAAAATAAAACTGTATAATCCTAAATAATTATTGTACTATTTTATACATAAAAGCTATTGAAAAAAAAGAAAGATACTGATTTAGTAATCATCAGAATAAAAAAGTATATACTAATTTATAGATCAACATATGCACAAATTATTAAACTAATAACATTTTATTTTTGCATACGATGTAAAACAATGATTTTATATATATAAGATCTTTGTCATGTCAAATAATTAGAGGCACCAATATATTATTGACAATAAGACTAATAGGAAAATCTACCTTATGACTATTTTTCAAGAATATAATTTAAATTTTACTCACAAAAAAATTAATGTTTCATAAACGATCTCACATAAATAAATAATGCTATTTGAAAAAATCTGAGAATGTGCAAATGTTTAATTCAATGAATTATAATTACCTGCGAAAGTTATCCCAATAATTATTAGCTCTGTTTCCTGGTGGAACTTGATTATTCAAGGTAATATGACTATTAGCCAAATTCGAAACATTTCCAAAGCATACTTCTCCATTATGATACATTTGCCCATGGTTTTGCAAATTCATGTTGTTTGAATTTGTACTCAAATTTTGACCAGCTGTATTGTTGTGAACATATTGCAAATTTTCAAAACTCGGTGAAATGTAATTCATACCATTTGAGTTAACAGTTGATTCTGACGCAAGAGTGCTGATAACTTCGGGATTAAAAACCCTATTAATAATTGATTCATTGGAGGCAACTGAAGTAACTATTTCATGTTGCTGAAGATTTTGAGAACTTGTAGAAGGTAAAACCAGACTATGGTTTGGCATGAGGTTATTCATGTTGTTGCTCTGTGGTATTTTTACTTGTTGAGCATGATAGTTTTGTGGAAGTTGTGATGGTAAATTAGTATTACCATGAGGCATTGGTGTAATGGACGCAATATTTGCAGACGTTTGTACATGCTGTGCAGTAGATGTATTATTGGTAGATGAATCACTGGATTGCAGAGCTGACGCCTTTGATGTTAATTGCAATAAGTGTTCTTGTAGCTGTAAAAAATACATAATTAGAATACAATATCAAGTCAAATAAATAATAATAGTATATCAAACTAGATAGTAATAATAATGTTTCAATAAAAGAAATTATACATATTTGAAACTTACTGAACAAACAGCTCTTCCAAAATTAGTTATTTCTCTTTGCTGCATCCAAACAATTTGCCACAATGCGCTGTTACATGGACAGTATGGACTAAATGTAGCACCCAAGACAGGAGGAGTTGGCACCATAGGATTTGAATTAAGGAGTTGATAAAACACACCTATATTTGAATAAAGAAAAATGTAATGCATATTCTCAACAAATTCCCAACTAATCATTATCATTACCTAATTCATTTGATGTCAGCGGATTATTGGGAAAACTGCTCAAAGGCGGTTGCACATAGGATGATAGCAACGGTGAATTCGAGTGGGTCAACGGTGTCTGATTTGACCCATTTTGATTATTTGCTGCTGCTGCAGCCATTGCCAAGTTCTGGCAATGATTGAAGTATAAATCAAATTGAGATTGTAGATGCTGAAAATTAAAATAAATATTATATATATTTACTAATCGTCATAAAAAACTATAATATTGGAGAGATAAATTAGATAAGTGAATTAGACAATATGAAAGTACAATTATACCTGAGCCAACCTCGGTTGCCAAGTGGGGGTTCCTTGTGCATTGGTTTGATTATTATGACTACTGGGAGAAGTGAAACTGCTACTATCTAAAAATAAATAAATAAATTGTTATAATTTTTCCATTTTCTTTACAGGCAGCATAATAATTCTAAGAAGAAGATGTTATATAAACCTACCTTGAGAATCCTTTCGAAAACTAATTTCAGGCATTGGTGGAGGCACTGGTGGTGTGATATTTGAATGACGACTAGCATTTCTTATTGGAATATTCTTAGAGTCCAAGAAAATATGTAAAAGTAAATTAATATAGTTATCACTATCATAAAAGTTGTAGACAAGCTGATAGAAAATAATTTGATAGGAGATCTTTTCTATATTTTAAGATTTTTTCTTTTGTATTTGTATACATCAAAATTATATTAAATTAGGTACCTGCGCTTGTTGTGGAAAATCTTCATTACAGCTTGCAGCATCAATATCTGGTAAGGATGTGATAACTGTTGACTCACTTTCTTCTCTTGATCTTCTTGTTAATCTTTGAGAACCAACTTCGGAAAGACTAGCAGACTGACCAGATGATTTTCTTGTAGGTGTTTTGGATTGAAATCTAGAATAAAATACACTATGATATTATATATTTCCAAGCATGCATTAATAATTGACACAAAATATGGAAGTATAAAATTAAAAGGTTGATAAGATAAGCAGAGGGTTGAAAGAAAAAAAAGTGATGTATGGACAAGCCATCATGCAGAGCACCACCATTAATGAGAATTCTTATAACAATATACATATATAATAGATACCTTTGTTCATTGGACCAAAATGAAGGATTTGTATCTTGGGGTAGATCTTGTTTAAGTGTTGTCGACGATGTATTTGAAGTGTTTGAAGTTTGATTTATTTGCAATGACAAATCCTGTGGTAGTAAAAAGAAAATATTATTTTATATTTAGTGTTGCTTATTCCAACAAATTCCTTAATGATGAATTAAAGTGCCAAATATTTACATACAAATATATTTATTTTCAACTTACTCTACTTTTCCTCATAAGGTCTTCAAGTTCCTTTTTCTTAGCTTCAAGTTGAGCTTTTAACATCTGCTGTTGCATTTCCTTAGGTCCAGGCACATAAGTGGTAGATGAATTTGGTTTATGTACATTCTTATGGGATACTTGTTGATTAACTTTTTTTTCTGAGCGATTACTAAAGCTATTAGCACTGCTCATGGATGCACTGCGACCTATTAAAAAAATTCAATCAATAATTGAATATAAAATGTTATGCATTCTTACACTTTACTAACCTCTACTAACTGGTAATTTATTTTTTATTAACAATATTATATATTTTTAAATAGATTTTTTTAAAATAATTTTTTAACAGGTTATTTCATAATCTGGTATCATTAAATCTTCTGTGACCATTTGGAAACCAATAGCAAACATAAACATGAATTTATCAAAAAAAGGACTAACCTGGCCTGGACAAAATTTGATTTTGAGCCTGCACTAATCTATCTCTCTCAGCAGACAAAGCATTGGCTTGTTCTCGAAGCTCCTGGGACAAAGACTGAACAGTTTCTAAAGAAAGACCACCAATAGAAGGATTACTTGTCAAACCAGATTCAGGAAATTTGTTGCTACGTTCACCACCATCAGAATCGAGCCAATTAGATACTGAATTCAAATTTTCATTATCCGAAATTAAAGCCTTGTATGGAATTTGACTCTAGAAAACAATAATTAATTCAATCAATTAACCAATTTTAATTTGAAACCTAATATAAATATAATTGACTCACATTACTTTTAATAAATTTTAAATACTTTAATCTTATATTAATAGCATAACATAAAATTGTATAAATGATACATGTTATATAAATAAGATATTAAATTATTACCATGTGATCAACATTATTAGGCTTCAAGGTGCTGCTTGCCCATGATTCAGCATAGTTAGTTGTTTCGATAGTACTGGCACTTTGATGGTCACACAAACTGCTTCGTGGAGAATTAGATCTTATTGAGTCTTCTACATCTGAGCCACCTGTTCTAGCCTCTATATATTTCATAGTATCCATCATATCTATAAAAATATTTGATAGACATAAGTTGGTATAGAATATATTTATTTTGTGCAATAATCTTCAATTGGAATTATTTGAGTATTACCTTTGAGTCTAGCCAATTGCACTTTCATGGCACTTATCTGAGCTACTTCATTGCCAACTGATGATGTGGAACCTTCTGCAGTGCCCACGATTGACCTCAAAGTGGGAAGGGGCTCTTCAGGAACACTTGCAGATTCTGATAGGCGACTCTCGCTGCCAGCATTACGTGAAACTCGCAACTCGGCATCACGAGCCGCTTGTTTATTCAGCTGTTGCAAATCAGCTACCTACAAAAAAAAAGATTAATGTTTTATAAATTATATGCATAAATTTTAAAGTATTTTAAAATGTAGGAAATTGAATGAGGAAAAAAATCAAAGAATTCATCATCTGATAATTTTCTGATCACAAATGTTATGTTAAAAATTAATAAAACTTCAATCTTTAGTCATTAATATACAAAATTTAAACCATAATATGAAAAATAACATACCAAACTATCCATTTGTTGTTTTTTATTTTGCAATTCTTTTAACTTTTCATCATAATCTCCTTGAGCTGAAATAAACGTTGAATTTGTTAAAGCTTCAACTTCAGAACGTGTTTCCATCATTGCATCTATAGCCATTAAACGTTTTGAAATATTCATAAGACCCTCATCAACTCTAGAAAAATCCCCTGCAACATATAACATTATTATTAATCATAATTAATCACTAATCTCTAATCAATTCATTCACTATTTGACCCTGCGAGTAATACATAAAATTTAAATAATATTTTCATTTAATAAAATAAATAATTATTTAATATAATAATAATTGTTTGTTTTCAAGTTATTTGGCATTGAAGATATTTAAAAACAATAGCCGAATAATAGAACTGAACAATAGAACTGAATGAGACTGAAAAGTAAAGAAAAGTTTGCACTCATTGTTTAAGCATTTTACCTGGATGATCAGCAACACTCTCTCCTGCTGCCAAATGATTGTTATCAGAAGTCACTTCATCAGAATTAATAGAGCCATGTCCATTATGTTTAGGTATAATGTTCTCATTCTGGTTACTTGATCTACCATCAGAATAACAATTGTAATTTGTATTCTCTCTATTGTGTAGATGATGATTTTCATTATGATTTGGATTTAACAAATTTTCATTGTTTTGAAGAGAATATGTCATTGGATTTATGGGTTGAAAACTAAAATTAAATCATAAGTGAAGTAAAGTATTTGATTACACAACTAATATTTTAATTATCGACAATTATTTTTAAAATTCAATTATCCAAATATAAATATATTTAATTGTGTTCAATATCTAGCTGAAAAAAAATTACCTGAAGTCTGTTTGATTATGCATCTGCATAGTAGTAGAGTTTCTATCGGATTGATTTGAATTATCAAATTGTTGTGACGATTGAACTGAAAATACTTTATTAGTTTGATTGGCTTGTTGTTGAGATTGACCTCTCTCTAATTGCTGTTGATTCAACAACTGTTGCTGTTCCATTTGTTTATGTCTTCTTAATTTATCTAACTGCATTTTGGCAGATTCTTGAATCAACAAAAGCTGCGACTGCTGGTTCTATAAAAATAAAAATATATATAAATGATATTCTAGAAATAGCAAAATTATATCTTTTCTTATAATATATTAAATTATTTATGAAGAAAATATTTACCTGTAAAACTTGCAGCTTCCTATTTGAAATATCCATCCTCAATTGCATTTCCAGGCATTTCATATTGTCATCATTAATTTCTGAATTTGATAATGGAGCATTTAAATCATTTGACTAAAAAAAGATATAAATTAAAACAAAAGAAATATTGAATTTAAAGAAGTAAAGTAATACCTCATCTATAGAAGACCCATCACATACTGGACGAGTATTAGTCGACGAATTAATGAATGCTTGTACATTATTCAGTCTTTCATCAGTCTGCAAATATAGATTTATTATTTCCAATTAATCAAATTTTATAAAAATTATTTAATATATGTGATAAATAAAATTATCATGTCAAAAGTGAATTAAGTAATTATAATTAATTACATACTTCAGAATGATTATTGTTGATCAATGGAAGAACTTGTGTTGCTCTATCTTGATGTCTAGGTGCCATAAATATATCACCAGAATTAGAATTCATTGTCAGCTCCCCATTTGTAAACGGGTGCATATTCGGCGTCGTCGGAAGTACTAAAAAAAAGTATATAAAGTCACAGTAGCCAATTACAAATAATACTCTTAATGCTTTTATTAACAATTGTAGAGTCAGATCAGACAAATCATACTGAATTTTCAATAACGATATCTGATATAATACAAAAGTATTTTACATTGTTTGTTCGAATAGGCAAAAAAATTAATTTTATTAATAGATTTAAAAATAATCTATGAAAACTATTTACCAATGGCTGTATTAGAGCTAGAATGATGCTGTTGAGGTTGTTGAAGACCAGTTGATGTAGACATACTGTGTGAATTACTATTACTTCCAGACTGAGCCTGATTACGTTTTCGAATTTGAGGTCTTACTACTGGCAACCAGTTTTGCTGCTCGTGGGATAGTGTTCCACCATTCACAACTAGAGAAAATCAATGTTAATTTTGCGAATTCTAATAATTTACTTAGAAACAATTGTATAATAATAGTTTTATATTATCTATGCACTAAAATATCAACAATAAGGCAAAATAATAGAATTATCTAAATAAAAGTCTATCATCTTATTCTATTCCAAAAAAATGGTTGATACTCTCACAAGTTTTTTAAAATATTATACCTTGTTCAAAAACTCCACTTTCAACAGATGCTGTAAAGTCTCTATTGAATCTTTCTCGCTGATGCGAATGATCAGAGGTGTGTTGTTCAGGATTTTGATTTTGTTGCCACTCCAGGAGCTATAATGTATAACACACCATTTTACAATAATTTATGTTTTGAAAATGTAATAGATCAATTAATATATGGGTCCATTATTAGTACATTGTCTTATTACCATACAATTATTTAAGGCAATAAAAAAGTAAATTTTAATGGTTTTCAGATGTGTTAGAGATCAAAATTTCAATAACTGAGACATAAAATCTAAACAAGCGGACTGGTTTTTTGTAATAAATATTTAAATTGTATACGGTTCGGTTTAATCAAAATATTCCATTTAAACTTTAATAGTTCTGCTCCTTGAAAGTTAATTTCTTCATATAACATAATATTACAACTACACACAACTATATGTATTTTATTTTTAAAAAGATTGCACAAAACTAAACTAAAAATATTTTATATTGGAAGATCCGTAGAAATAAGAAAAATCAGTCTATCAGAATTATAAAAAATGTACCTTGAATGAAATATTGAATTAGAATTAGAATGCAACAAGTAATTTATTTATGGCCATATGACGTACATGTTACATTTACGAATGCAATACTTAATATTTTTACAAGATGTTATTAAAATTATAAAATTGAACAGAATTTTTCTTCAATCAAGTTGATTTATAAATACAATATCATGTTAAGTTATTATGAACCATTTTATAGTTTTTAGTTTGAATATATTAAAATTTTGAAAATCCTAATTAGAACAAGCTGCTGTTAATATAAAGTTACAATGAAAATTATTATGTTAAATGAAATCTACACTAAGAAAACTTTATTATTCACAAAATATTCTCACTTTACAAAATTGCACATCAAAATCGATTTTATCCCCTTTCATCAAGTATTTTTAATTATATTCGGACCGGCTTAATCAATTGTATAAATACTATAGAAAGTTGTATAATGGGAGTTCTGAATGAGATTTCATCGTTCTAAAAATAAATAAGCTGGTCGCCGCACTAGAATATCCTAATAACAGGGCCGTGTAAAAAATAGATATATCTAATTAATGAGGAACTTGTATTGTATGTAATCTAGAATAAGTACTTTACTTTGAACTTAATAAATTTCAATAATAATTTAAATCCCGTAGGCATCAGGTTGATTTCAGGCAACAAAAATATATGTCATTCATTAGAATCAATATACTATTTTTTTAATGTTAATATTTGGTACATATAGAACAGAAATATTACAAAAACCCGCAAAAAGAATTATTATACCTTTAACCGCGCGTAAAATGTTTGGCGATACTCGTATTGACAGGGATTTTTATGATTCTAGTTAAAACCACAAAAATAAAGGAATATGGTTTGTAGCCAATATTTCGAAGTGAAATTGGTTAATCCCTGAGCAATCAATCTTCCAACTTTCAATTTCGCTTCATTAGTTCCGCAAAACTATTTTTATAACATATCTATACTTATACAGAGACAAGGCTGATGTAAGTTTTAACACATATATTATGTGTATTTCATCTAGAAATATCTAGATAAAATTATATAAATAATTTATTGAAAATACTGTAATATTGTACTCTGATATTTTTGCTTTATTTTCAAACATAGATAAATAAGTAATTTGGCAATATAAAGTAGATCGGTATTTGATTTGCTTTTTTTGAAAATATTTTGGTATATAATAATAATAATATTTAATAACTATTCATTGGGTTAAAGATAAACATATAAAAACGATTCATTGAGTTAAAGATGAACATTAAGATAAACAAGTAATTTCAATAAAGATTATATAGAAAATTAATTTACAAATTAACTCAATTCGAAAAAAAAATTTGGACTGTTAGGCTGCATTAATTTTATTAAAGCATCATAATTGAAATTTTCAAATTTTCAAATATTCATAAATGACTAAAAATTATAAAAATGATGTTTGAATAAATTTATTATGTATCATTAATATTCATTACATTTTACTATTATATACCATAATAATTTTCAAATGAAGCAAAACAAATACCGATCTCCTTTATATTGATAAATTGCTTTATAACAACTTTTACCTATGTTTTGAAAATTTTAGAAAAAAAAAAACATTAAAACTGTTAGGTTGCAATAAATAATTTTATTAAAGCATCATAACTGGATTATTCAAATTTTTAAATATTTATAAAAAAAATGTATAAAAATGATGTTTGAACAAGTTTTATAATACCAATAATTAGTTAATTTTCATGTGCAATCTACAACATAAAGGTTTACAACCTATGCGTTAAAGTTATTTAGAGATAACAAGCAAACACCTGTTCAGATAATTACAAATAAATTAAAAAATTGATAAATTTACTATGATATAGGCTCATATTCCTTAGAACACATAATAATTTACATCCGACATAATAATTCATATTATAATAATCTACACTAGGCAATGTTACATTTGAAACCGAGTTTTGAATAACTTATTTACTATAACAAATTCAGCATTGAAATATATACATTGAAAAATTTATGAATAAACTAAATAAGTAAAAAAATATGTGAAAGCTCAACAAAATAAATAAACCAAAGTAAAGAAGAAATACATTTATAAATCAGTAAAAACTTATTTTTAAAGTAAATATATTATATATTTATGGCATATTTATTTTGATTGTTCTTTCAACGTTAAAACATATTTAATAATATGAGACATTATTTCAGTAGTAGATAATAGGATTCAAAAGCCATCAGCATCATTAGCTTATTTTAAATAAGCGATAATCATTTATCAATTTAATGTATTAATAATTTTCATATTTAGAAGTTTGATCTGTGATAGCTTTCTATTTTTCATTTGTCATTATTTTTAATATATATTTTGCATACAAAAAAAAATAATGGTAATAATTTATCTGAAACTTACCATATTATATGAATTAATATTATGATGCGGTGTTTCTCGAACTATTGGGGCAACTACTCTTGACACCACATCTCTCTGAGGTTCCCTGCTTGAACCCGCTTTAGGTACAGCACCAGTAGAATTAAGTTGCCTATTTTGATTGCTGTTGTGCATATTTTTCTTCCTATAGAAATTTAAATAAACATATCAAACTTTACTATTATGTCTATTATACAACAGACATAAAATAAAACTATAAGTACGAATACAATATATGAACATAAATATTTTGTTGCAAAGCAATGTTGCAAATCAGCAGTAGTTTTTTGTTATTTCTAATATTACTATTTTACAAGGAATTTATTGCGTATAGTACTATAAACATGTATACATGTATATATAATTTTAAATTACCTGTCCATCGCTGAATGATTAGAAGACTATTTCACTGAATAATATTACAACCCATCACATGTATATAACATAAAAATAAAAATGTTCAATTTTAACATCACATAGATTAACATCTAAAATGCATTCTAGTGCATTCCTCATATGTTTTATTTAATATTGAATGCCAATCTGACACTTTGTATAAAAATTGCACTCAGTGCTACCAACTGTTACAGAATTGAATACAAATTATTTTAGGTTGGTGGCACATGTCCATTTTGTCAACTGTCAACTGTCAAACTGACAAACACAAATTGTGGTTAATTCTGACGTTATAGTTATTATTATTATTATTATTTATTACAGATATCAATTTATGGATCGCTTAGAATATAATGTCGCAAAGTTGAACGAAGGTGAATCTTTTGTAATAAGAGAAAAAAATGTGAGATTATATGACGGCGATGTAAAGGTATAGTTTTTTTTTACAATTTATGTATAGATAACAAATTATACATATTAACAAAGTATACATATTATTAAACTTAGTATTAAAGTTTATTACTATACACATTTTACTTTGATATACTTATTTTCTAAATTTCATAAATATTTAAGTGGGTCTTATAAAATATTCTTACAATACTCATACTTTGCATTACATTTGTTTGTGTTTATTATGAAGTAGCATTAATATTTTTTCTGTAGATGAACATTATTGAGCTAGTCATTAACGGCCACTTCCACTCAATGATAACAAATTACTTAAGATATATGTATTCAACCATTGAATGCAATTTTTAATTTTGACTTTCTAAAACACCGATTTTTAAAATAGTTCTTTTTTATCAGACTAATTTTGAAGGCGGTGAAATAGTTCTTACAAGCCGGCGATTATTTTGGGGAAGGCCAGGCGAGATTCCCAGAGGCCAAACATGTATAACACTGCCATTAAATCTTGTCAAGGGTATCGAAGAAGCTTCTGCTGGGGTTTTTGGTTTCAGCAGAAGCAAAAAAGTTATACTTCATTTATCTCCAGCATCTCCCAGTAATTGCTTTTAAACTTAATAAAGCATGCAAAATAATTCACTAAAAATTTGATTTTAATCTTAGACAAAGTACCTGGACCTTCTGCAAGCAGTTTATATGATTTCATAAAACTTTCATTCAGAGAAGGATATTCATCTGAATTTATTCCAAGTTTAAATGCAACTTTAGAAGCCCAAGAATGGAGTGTTGTAGAAGACAGGTTTGCATTATAAAGAATAAGCTTAAAAATGTTTTTACACTTATTAATTCCTTTGCTAGCTCTCCTGCGCCAGAAGTTAAGAAGTTACCAAATATCAAAACCCGAACTGGGATAGTAGGAATAGAAAGAAGTTTACAAGAAAAACATAAAGCCACAGATGAAAATATTAACCAAGCTTTTCAAGATTTAAATAAATTAATGACGATGGCAAAAGACATGGTCAATATTAGCAAAAGCATCAGCCAAAAAATTCGTGTGAGTTTACACACATTTGTAGTTATAATTTTTTGAATTGTTATGAACAAAAACTCAAAATTAAAATATTTCAGGATCGGCAAGGTGATATAACACAAGATGAAACTGTAAGATTTAAATCATATTTGTTAAGCTTAGGAATAGACGATCCAGTAACAAGAGATGCATATCAAAGTGACTCACAATATTTTAAAAAGCTTGCTAATCAGTTAAATGAGATATTATTGCAACCAATTGAAGAAATTGGTGGTATGATGTCTTTATCAGATGTCTTTGTTCGAGTTAATAGAGCTCGTGGCTTAGAATTACTTTCTCCTGAAGATTTATTAAGTGCTTGCAGATTATTGGAACCTCCATTAATGCTTCGACAATTTCCTAGTGGAGCTATGGTTTTACAACTGGAAAGCCATAGTGACATATCAGTGATAGATAGCACATTAGAAGCTGTGAGTAAAAAAGGATTGAAAGTAATGGTTTTATATCTCTTATTCATTAAAATTTGTTTGTAGTTGGAGCAGAATGGCTTTTTAACCCCACAATTATTAGCAGATATCATAGGTATTCCAATTCTGCTAGCTCATGAACGTTTGCTTACAACAGAATTAGCAGGAAAGGCATGCAGAGATGAATCTTTAGAAGGATTACGATTTTATCCTAATTTATTTTTAAAAAATGAAGAATAGTAAACTTCAATATACTATTCAAAAATAATATATAAATCATACTACTAAATAGAAATTATAATGAATTCATGTAGGTTGAAACCAATGTTATATTTAAAAAAAAAAAGTTTTTGATTATCATTTATGATTGTTACTTACTGCCTTATTATTTATTACATTAAAAAAATGTGTATTAAAACCTTTCTACTATGAACAATTAATATATAGCTTGGATAGTTTTGTTAAAGAGCTTAAAATTTGTATATTTTGATAAATAAATATAAATGCAATTAATAAATAAAATTTTTCATGTGTAATAAAAATTTGTACATACATCGTTTTGAAACATTTTCAATTCATTAATTGATTATTTATCTGGATTATCTTGTCGTAGAATCTCCAATTCTTCTGTCAATGCGAGCAATGTTAATTCCTTCTCAGCAATAATGTCTTGGAAAGCAGAATGCTCTTGTGGAACATATCTGACACCGGACACATAAAAAGCCTAAAAATAAATTATGTAAGTATTCACAAAAATTATTTCCTTTTACAAAATAAAAATTACCTTCAACCAAGGATATTTTTCGATAGCTTGTGTCATAGTATCCATAATTTTTTCAGATCCATTCTCATATAAAAATTGCAAATATATCTTCCAGATAAAAGGACATTGAGTTAAATATTCATCTTTCATTACTTCATTTATGATAGACGATTGCCTGTTTTTATATGCAATTCTTTCTGTATCATCAAAAGCTATTGATTCTTTCAACTTCGCAAAACACATTAAAAGAGTAACCCCTAAAATACTGTGTGAAAGAACTCCTTTTATTTTTGTCCAATGTAAAGGTAATGCCACATATGCCAATAATAATTTACTATTATTCGGATATTCTGAAATTGCAACTTCTAAACAATTCTGAAACCATGCAACAAATTATTATGATAAAATAATAAATAGTCAAATTGAGAATTATTAAATAATTAAAAGGTGAACTCACATGTATGATCTTTTCTTCTGAGTGTAAGTAACTTATACCAGCAACCCATTCAAATAAACTTTCTTTTATTAAAAAATGAACGTTTTCGCTCATTTTATTTATATACTCTATAGCTTTTTGAAATCCTAAAGTAAAATACACAAAATATGCACCACAACATATAAAGTGCTCTTGTGTAATTGGTAAAATTAAGTGTGATGTAACATTTTTCAATCTGTACAACAAGGTGCTTCATAAATTTTGTCACTATTATGGGTATATCAAAGTTATTAAATGGTTCTTTATGCACAAGTTTTGCTAGCATCTTCAGGTACAGTTGTTTATCAAGATTTTTACTGTCGCTAATTAAATTATAATCTATACAAGTCCTAATTAAATATGACAATTCAGCAACTTCATAATTTCCAGAATTCATTAGAGCCATCATTGTATTTAATCCACTAGATACATCAGATATGCAAGCTTCAAGTTTTGCATATTCTACATACAATATAATTGAAGACTTTAAATTATTATTTTCTGATAATAATGTCTTTACTTTCTTCTTAATGCTTTTTGCATTAATAGTTTTTTTTGAATATTTCATCAAATTTATATGCATCATAATAAATCTGATATACAACAACTATAAAAAAAAAAAAAAATAGATTGTTTTGAAAGTCATTAAAATTCAATCCAAACTTACCCCAAATGCTAATTTATCATATTCATCTTTTGAATAATGCATTAGATTTTTTATTAAAGTAGTTGCGAAATCATAGTAATCAGAGGTGAATGGACGTGGACCCCAATATTGAGGCCCATCAATGATTGTGGATAACATATCATACAAAATTTGCATTATATCAGAATGCTTCTCATTTGTCTCATAAAACGAGTATAGAATATGTTCACAACTATCAATATGCCATGTAATTTCAGTCAAGCCTATTACTCCATAAAATGAGTAATTTTTTGGTAAAATTGGTATCTGAAAAAAATAATTTCAAAAATAAATATTGCTTAACCCATAAAAATTATTTATATATAAAAGCATCTAGAACAATATAAAATGCAATGACAGACTTTTTTTTCATATTGAAATGGAAAATTTAATTGAATAACTAACTTACCCTCAAAACAGATAATATATGTAAAAATAAATGAAATTTCGTAGTATCTTCACTAAAAACTGTTGTCAAGTCATCCATTTCTTCAATTGTAAGATTGCAGGCTAAATTGCTAAAATCTGTTTTAACTGTACTCCAATTGAAAGTTTCACGCAAAGATTCAATTCGATACCAAATTTCAGATAATGGTAAACCAGATTGAAGAACCGCTTCTTCCAGTTCTATCAAAATGCTGTTAGATATTTCTGGAAATTTAAATATTTGTGATAGCTCACAATCACTGCAATTCAGCCACATTGTGTATTCCAAGAAATACAACAGCTCCTTCCAAGAACCCGTTTGCCTAAGAAATACTGTAACACGCTGAAATAATTCTGAAATAAATTATATTCAGATACAATATTGCATCTATATCGCATATGAGTTCTTAACAATAAAAATATTTACTGAATAAAACTCCTTTGTTGCATGTGTGTTGATGACGAAATTTTTTAAAACAGGTCATTGCTTTCTGATACAACTCTAATACAACAGTTACATTGCATTCTGAAATTGACTGCTGTGTGCAATCTATCAACGCTAGCCACAATTGAAAATTTCCAGAATCTATAAATAAAGATTCATATTATTTATTTTAAAATAATCTACTAATATTACAGAAAATATATTTAATATACATAATGAAATTCTTTACCTTTCTCTGTTTGTTCCATAATAATTTTAGTAAAATCATTATGCGAATAAATTTTTCTATTGCACTGAAACCATAAATCATAAAGTTCTGCATTCCGGGGGTTCTTTTTTAGAGCTTCTTCTATAATACTGATTTGTCTCTCTGTTATGGCTTTAACATTACCCACAGAAATATTTTTTGCCTATGTATAAATAAATATTTCTTTTGTTATTTTGGGCCATAATAGATATTAAATATTTCTTACTTGTGCGTTAATAAATTCCTTCCACAAGCCAATATTATTTTCATCATGTGATAACAAACTTTGCAGACTTTTCAATTCATCATTCAAATTAAATATATTTGGTTTGGAATCTAAAGTTTTTCTTTTTAAATACCTCTTAGTTTTCTTTTTTGTTTTTCGTATTTGAACATAATCCTCCTTTCTGCATTAAATTTAACTTTAATTAATATATATCTGATATATTGAATATTTACCAAATATGTGCAAATAATACATAATGCAAAAATTAATAAAATTTTATTTAAGTAGATATATTCACAAATATTCATACCTTTCTATTTTTCTAGCATTTGAATTATCTAATAAATTATTTTGATTTCCCATGGAATCAATAAAGAATAAATCATTATCAGAAGCATCGCTCCCGTGTTTGTTACCATGTGTATCAACTTTTTGTGGAAATTCAGATTCAGTAATTAATTCAATGTTTTGTTGATCAACACTACCTTATAATGCAAAAATAAACAATTTTAAATCAAAAATGTTTTTCATACAACGAGCATCAATGAGATTCTGTATACCTTCTTTTTCTGTTTTGTCATCACTATAGGCTTTGAATAATGCCATTACAATATTTATGAAATAATTTTATAAAGCATCAAATCTGAGCAAATGTCAAATTTATAGGTTGAAGTCAAAATAAACCGATGTTGCGCCATATTTTGAAATGCGATTCAGAGGTACCAACATATAACACATTAAGGTGCGTCCACACCTAACGAACGAACATGTCGAACAAGAAAATACAAAGAAGAACGAACAGGAACACGAACGAACGCGAAAAATTCCAAACGAACTTAAACAAGCGCTTAAGAGCAGTGAGCGCTTGAATTTTCGTTGTTCGTAAATGTTCCGTGAAACGTCAGTTTTATTATTGATATGGATGTAAGCTTTAATCATACGGCATTTTCACTGGTTTTTGTGTGATTTTTGTTCGTGTATATTTTGTAAATATACTGTAAATAAATTATTCAATTAATTTCACTCAATTTTTGTATTTAATATTTATATTTTGAGTCGTTTTCTTTCCTCAGCATTCATATTCGGAGCAAGCTGAACATTCCAGGCTTGAGCCTAACTATACTCAATTTTCAAACTCTCATCCTCAACATATATGTTGAATGTCTATGTATGATAACAAGTTTAATATTTACTTGTAAAGACTGCAATTTCTTCTTTACTGCAGCTTCTGACATCCCAAACGTTCTGCCTACATTTTCCCAAGCATCGTTTTTTTTTCTAATAATTTTATAAAAAGGGTCTTTAGTCTCCCATATTAAAGGAAAAAAATTATTATTAAATTATTAAAATTATTAAAACAAAAATGTTCGTTTGCGTTCGTTGAGACGTCCACACTGCAAATACGAGTACCAACACGAACGAACAATTCCCTTTGATGTACCGACAAGTTGCGGAACATTGCTCGCCATGTTTGTTTATGTTCGTTCGTGATCGTCGTGGCGTCCACACTATGCTGTTGCCGTTCGTTCTGGCACGTTCGTTTATGTTCGTTCGTGTTCGTTCGTCAGGTGTGGACGCACCTTTAGAAAGACAAAAAGAATTTACCATGCAGACATCGAGTTGCCTGATGTTTACAATCCTTCGCTATTCTTATAACCGGTTCCGGTTCAAACCTTATAACAGGTTCTGGTTCAAACCTAATAACCGGTTCCGGTTCTAACAATGACAAAACTAACTATAACATTCTGCTTTAAATCAAATTTTTAGCTTATTTAGTGCTACAATAAAAAAAAATCAATCGAAATATAATAAAATTCAAACTGATTAATATTTAATATATTTGGCATTGTATTTTTAATATTACTTATAATTGTAATTTTCAATTTTCTTAAAAAAAAAATCAATTATAAAATAACTTACTAATTCATTCTTCAATAACATTTCATATAAAATCTAACAATAAAATAATTATAAATATGGTCCCCATCCTATATACATTGACATAAATTATCAATACTGGTTGCTTCGAGTATTAAATAGTTCACCTGACCTTCACAGGATAATGTGCTTTCCAACTGATCACTTCTAACACGCACCTTGTAAAATTTTAAATCAAATTACATCATAAAAATTAAGACAAAATATAAAAGAACAGAATTATGAATATAAAACAAACTTACAATGCCTTTCAGTCTTTTTTCAATATTCTCCACAGATCGCATAGATCTTTATCCATTCTCTCAGTGGATACTGACTTGATGTATTATTAGATCTTGAACTCCATGACAATAAAGGGTCATAAACAAAAGGTCTTAACACAGACATTAATGTTTCTCGTTGCGCTCTCAATATATTCATTGTAATTTCACATGATTTCCTGTTGTAAACATATTGAAAGTTCATATTTCACAAACAATAAAGATATGGGATAAATAGATAAATAAATTAATAATGATGTTAACTTGCCTGAACATTCCTTCGACACCTGTAGGCCCCATAGCCTTCACCATATTATGTGTCATTCGGAATGGAACCCGTTCTGGATATTCAAAAGCTAAGCTTTATTAAAAAGGCAATTAAAATCAACATGCATGGTGTCACCATTTGTCGAATCAAACAAAATATTCTCACCATGACGATCTCCTAAGCCTGACACATATAAAAAACATGTATCTAATTGAAAGCCCAAATTAAAACAAGTCAATAATGCTATTTACCTAAAATATATCCAACCATAGAGATGAAGAAGTAGTACGGATATAAGCACATTTGGCCTGATACCATCCATGTGGATCAGGGAAATTCAATCTAAAATAAAGAAAGATGTTTATAATAAATTGAGTCTAGATGTAACATAAATAATTAAATAGTATTTGAAGTACCTAAACCATTCTGAGAACACTGGTGGATGGTTTTTAATATAAAATGATAAGAACACTTTTCTTTTGATATCCAGACTTTCCTTTGGAACCCACATAGCCTTCAATTTTTCTGCATTTGTGTAAATTTCTGCAATAGAATATATTTGAATATATAGAACAAAATATATTTCAAATATTTAAATTATATAAAAGATCTTCAGTCAAAATTAAGATTACCAGCAGAACTGGAGAGGCTGCTCCAATAATTTGACTTTAAAATACAGGTAGCAACCTACATTTCTACAAAACAAAAATAATATTACTCACGCTTTTCCTTATATATTTTGATTAGCGCAGGTCTCAATGGTATGACATTAGAAATCCATTCAATAATTCCACATTCTTCATTTAATGGCAAAACAGAATATGTTCTAATTTTCAATCTTCTTTCTCTTGCAACAGGATTTTTGTGTAAATATTGGTTAACAATAGTATTGAATTCCATCAAACGGAAATCTTTTCTCAAATCGTCCTTTGGCTTTAATAGTAAGCTATAATTTTTACCATCAGATCCTACCAAAAAATTTCATGTTACGTAATGTTTCATTTCATGTTTTTCATTTTGAATATTCTACCTTTTAAAGAAATTCTCCTTGGTTTTTGCAATGATGCAAGAATTATCACTCGATCTTGTATTCCAGTTATATAAACCATTTTATTGGGAAATGCATTGAAGTCATTTCTATTCCTTTTACCTAAATTAAATTTTAATTAATAATTTAAATGCTTCTATTAAATAGTAGTATTTTTAAATCATACTGTCATAATATTCCTGAGACGGCATAACCATTTTACGAAACTCTTGTACTGGCATCATGATTTGACTGAATTGTGGATCTAAGAATGTCTTTTGAATATGTCTATTTATTGCAGCTACTGTTGTTTCCTATAAATATAAATAGATTTAGACAATTGACAAAAATAAATTCATAATAATAAAACATACTTGCAAGCCATTCGGGATTGTCTTATTTGTTAAATCAATCATTTTTTCTGCCAATATATTAAAATCATTGATCAATTTCGCAGTATCTGTACCATTTAATCTAGGATCTTGCAGAACTTCGGCACATCTCTGCAAAACAGAAAAATGAAATACTTTAACATTGATACTCTATTTTATTATAATGGAAGTATATTTATAAGTAATACTACTCAGATATATATCAATAACTTATAGTCAATAAGTTTTTAAAAAATTTAAATTGTAATAAACTGCCATGTAATTTTTTCAATTAAATTCCAACAACTCAAATTATTACCTTATACCGCTGAACATAACTGGATTTATAAACACACAGGATCATCCAAAGTGATTGTTGTGGGTACCTTTGTATTATTTTAATTAATATTTCTTTAAGTTGTGTGTAAACCTAAAATAAAACAAAATAAGAATATATTTTTACAAATAAATAAATAAATATTTGTCACACAAAAATCATAATAATTTCTGCTCAAACTTCTTCATTAAAATTCAATACAATTTTTTTTACACAAGTAAAATCTTTCTTATATTTGAGTATTCTACTATAAACAATATTTGATTCAAACTTACGACTGGCTGTGGATGACAAATTCTTGAAACCAACTGGGAGAAAGCTGTGAAAAATTTGAATGTGGGTAACTTTTCAGCAAAATTTGCAATCATGGCTGTTATTTTGGTTAGTGTCGTTTTGGATGGATCTTTATCTGAAGCAACATAATCCAGCCTAAAAATAAATATATAGAATTGATAATAGCATTTAAAAATTTTATACTATTATAAAAAGCTTACCATACACTTAGCATTCTAGGCATTGATTGATATATATAATGGCAACCAAAGTATAAAGAATTTCCATAAAAATGTATAATGAGGCGCTGTAAAAAATATTAAACATATAGAAATGCAAATTCAAAATATAAAATGATAATTAATTATACATACCGGAGATTCTGTAAATCTGTTCTCAGTTTCATCACCACCAAGTGTTGAATACACTTTATCATAATATTGTGCAAGATAAACTAAACTTTTTCCCAGTGTTTAAAGACCTATAATATATACCTGATTGTTTATATTTTTCATAAACTTAGTAACCATAATATATTAATACAAATTAAAATAACAAGGTCAATTATTTATTTCAGTTAGTTAGCTTTAAAGGAATGCAACAGAACGTGATTTACTTATAAAATTCAAATTCAAATTTGATTTGTTAATATTTTTAAATAGCTTATCAAATCATATTTTGTTTAATTACGGTTATAATAATAATAAGTAGTATCATATATCATGAAATAGCATTTAAATCTGGTGTTACGACTTACATCAACAGCAGTTTTATAGTTTGTTAAGTTTTCTTCAGTTCCAACATTAACCGAATCATCATTATAAATTGCAATTAGTAACTTAGCTTCAGCACATAATTTTCTGAAAGACAAATTTATAAATTAAGCTAGATTAACAATATATTAAACAAAAAAAGTAATGCAAGAGTGAAAAATTAAACTTTTCAAAAAAGTAATGATTGAAATTATGGTTTAATTGAATAATGAAAAAAAAAACACTGTGCTTCATACAACTAAATCTAATTTAACTGATGAATCTGTTTATTATTAAAGTAAATCTAATAATATGTTCTCAAATACGTTGGATTTAGATATTTATTTTAAAAACTAACCTGTCAGCTATTATTTCTCCACTGGATGCAGTCTTAAATTTATTTAAGTCTGGGAATTGTTCATCAACTCCTCTTACAAGGGCACGAATCGCCGAGGATTGCTCACCTTTCTGCCAGAGCAACTTAGCTTTTTCCACAAAAAGTTCTTTTGGTTTATACATTTCACAGCATTTAAAATATATGTATATGCCTGAATGATCCAAAAAAGAAGTTTAGTTCAAAAAAAATCTTATTTTTACTATAAGTCTTTTACTACCTGTTGGTATAATCCAGCTTTTCGTGCTAATCTTACACTATTTATCCAAGATTTTGCAATAAATTCATCTATATATTATTTACAATACATTCTCGATCAGCCATTATCACCTATTAATATATTGAATAAATAAATACATACAAATATACTTAATTATTAAGCAATAACTGTAGATTTTCATAGAAAGAAATAATATATAAATTCTATTTCAATAATTTACTTTAGCTTGTTCCAAAAATATTCTTCTTGCACATAACACCGGTTCGACAGTAGTACCAGTAGACTCCAAAATGTTCAATCTAACAGCCCAATTACTCAGAAGGTTATGGACAGCTTTTAAAATTTCAACATTGCTTTTACAATTTGTTACCCTGAAACATGTGTGATTTAAATAATTGTGTGTGATATACATGAAATTATGAACCCTAATTGTAAAAGTATATGCATATGCTTACATATGAACTAAGCTGTCAACACTTTCAAACTCATTTAGTATATGCAATTTAATAATATGTGGATATGCTTGTTGATAAGCTCCATTTTCCATTGTAACATTAGTTAAATTACACATTAAGTTAGTCCTCATTGTATCCAATTCCATTTTAAAATCATTTCTTTGTCTATTTTTAAACGAAAGTAAAGCATGACCAAACCGTACTCCCCATTCTGGACTTTCCTTGACTTCTTCTCTAACCAAAGTTCAGACAAATCATCCCATTTTCCTAATCTCCATAAAGGTTCAGCTAAACTTTCAGTAATGGAACATCCAATTTCATCTTCTATCATAGAAACGCTGTGAGCCAACTTATATGCCATATAAGGTTGATCTAATCCCAGATAACATCGAATCATTCCCAGCATTAAATCACGATCCAAACTTATTTCTTGTGCTTTTATTTCATAACAAGCAGCTGCATCTTGCAATTGGCCTGTAACCTCATGGAATAATATTTGATCTTGTAGAGATGGTTCATGTTCCATTATAGAAAGTATACCAGCAACAGCATCGCCTTCATCTAATTTTGCATAAATATTTGCTAGATCTGACAATATGAACTAATTTTTTCTTTCATTTTCTTCTAAATACCACTCCAAATACAGAAGGGCCCTTGAATATTCCTCACATTCAAAATTTCCTTTGGACAAAACACTTTTATCAAATTTGTTCACAAAATTATATATTGCTTTGTAATGAAGATTGTCTAAAGGATTCTTCACTCTGGGACAATTTACATGAACCCATTCTCGAACCCATCTTTCTAAGAAATCAATGAGCACATATATTGTTTTACAACATTTTATATGTGTATCTTCTTCTATAGGTTTAGATTTTTTTATTGGATCCAGTGCAATAGTTGGCAAATATTTTTTATCTTGCTTATTGTTTTGAATAGTTTTGTAAGAATGAGGTTTTATGTTGATTATTGTCTGCATTTCTTCAAAAATTTGGGTATTGACTTCATCATTATTTCCAAATAAAACATGAAGAATTATATATGGTAGGAATAATATCAATGTCCTTAAATCTCTGTTTAAACTTGGTTTGCAGGAACTGAATAAAACACTAATATCTTTGTTTGCTATTTGAGGAATCAAAGCACTAACCCAAATAAATGCCCATTTACTAAATGTGGATGCACCACTCGACCCGAATATGGGATGTATCCGGTCAGGTGACATACTAGGTTGAACAACATAACGATGAAAGTAATATAAGCATAACTTCTTGCATGCTTTTCTGGTAAGATTCCCAATTGCTTTTTTCTCAGTTGGAGATATTTTATAAAACTTCAAAATTTCTTGGATAGCCACAGCAAAGTTATCCATAAACTGGTATGCTTTTCAAACTGCAAGGCTCTTGATAGTTCCATAAGAGCAGATATAGCAAATGTGTCATCTGTTGCACTAAATGTAAAGACAGAGGTATCCTCAAATCTTCGGGGTAAGTGACTTGGTTCAATTGCACCCAACTCTCCTAAACACCTTGCGTAATCCAACTTAAAGTCTCACTTTCTCTAGTTCCGGTTACAAGTGCATCTATCAATTCAACGATTACTGGATTATCATATCACTACTAAGAATTGCATCATTAAGTTCTTGTTTATTATCTGATACAGTTTGGTGACATACTGAAGTGCATATTGCCGCACTTCTATATCTTCATGTTTCACTTGCTTTAACAATAGTTTTAAATTTTCAATCA